>NC_136986.1:9948995-10268995 GCF_032717465.1 Coenobita brevimanus | reverse complement strand
CACAAAAACAATAACCACCACAAAAACAATAACCACCACCACAACAATAACCACCACCACAACAACAAGCACAACAACAACAACCACAAAAACAACCACCACCATCACAACAACAACCACCATCACAACAACCACCATCACAACAACAACCATCACAACAACAACAACAATCACCACAACAATAACCACCACCACAACCACCACCACCACCACCACCACCTCAACAACAACAACCACAACAACAACAACAACAATAACCACCACATGCAACAACCACCACAACAATAACACCACAACAACCACCACCACCACAACAATAACCACCACGATAACCACCACCACCACAACAACAACAACCACCACCACCAATGCAACAACCACCAACACAACACCCACCACCACCATAACAACAACAACCATAACAACCACAACCACCACCACCACCACCACAGGAACAACGACAACAACCACAAAAAACATCACCACCAACACTATAACCATCACCACAACCACCACCACCACAACAACAACAACAACAGCAGCAACAACTATAACCATCATTACGATAATGACCACCACAACAACCACCACCACAACAACTACATCATCCACCGCCACCACCACCACAACAGCAACAACAACCACAATCACCACAACAGCCACCATTATAACCACCATCACAACCACCACCACCACAACAACAACAACCACCACTAACACAACAACAACTACAATTAACACAACAACCAACACAATAACCACCACCACCACCACAACAACAAAAACCACCATCACCACCACAACAACAACAAAAACCACCATCACCACCACCACCACCACCACCACAGCAACAACCACCACTACCACTACAATAACCACCATCACCACCACCACAACAATAACCATCATCACCACCACCACAACAATAACCACCATCACCACCTCCACCACAACAACATTCATTTTCATAGTCTGAATTCACTCTAAAACAAGCCCCACTATTACATGCTTGACCACTCCAAGATGGCGGCCGCACAGACGCATGGCCGCTGTACTGAAGAATGGGCAATGCGGCATCTCGTCTTATTTATATCTATGCCTTATTACGGTATATATGATGCCAATACCCACATATAGTGGCACATGTTTTTATATTTCTTGGAAATTGCTAAATTGCAGACTGATTGAAGAAATGTCGGCCCCTGTCAGTAAACACAGATTATTATATTATGAAGGAGAAACCATAAGAATATGGTAATATCAAAGATATGGGGAGTAGTACGCTTCAGATCACCTGGTTACAGTTCTTTGCCCCACCCAACAGTGCAGAGGCTGTGTTCAAATGCGTGGCTCGTGTGTGGTCATAACACTGCCCGCCACGTGTCTCTGGTCAGAGATTAGTGATCGTGACTGTACATAAGCAGCAAGCAGGAAGGTACGATCCATGACAGGAATGCATTTTACTTCTACATTTTTCATTTCAAGGAAATCGTTGGTGTTGCACTGAGAAGAATCTCTGTACTCTCTCTCTCTTTGCCCTGCTACCATCTTAGTCAGTTCTCCCTACTTCTGCATCTCCACTGTATCCTTTAAAATGACCCGATAGTTATTTTGTACCTACATTATATTAGATCGCCCACCACATACATACTGTGTAATGCAGTCTTTAGGTGACACTACACTGACTGACAACCCAAATGGTTTTGTGTAGTCCAAACAGCGGCATAAAGACCTAACGGTCTACTGGTGAAAGTACTACGATCGGATGTGGCCTGTAAGGCAACCAGTGAGTATTGAGGGTTTGTGGGCAGGCGGTGGCCGACACGGTGGAGAGGTCGCCTACAGTCCTCGTGGACCCAGGTTCGAATCGTGGCTGGGCAGGGAACAGTATAAGGATCTGAAATTCTTTGAAGCAGACTTTACTGATCTACCGTAAGACTCGCCGACATGTTGTAAAAAAAAATGTTATTACCAGTATACTAGTCCTGTGGGAGATAGCTTTAGCATGTATTCAGTATGGATGGTGGGTGTCAGCGTCGAAGTAGGTTGCATGTGGAAATGCATGGTACATAAAAGGATTGATGGGCCTCAGGAAACGGGTTGTGAAGTCTATGCCCTGAATCGGGGGGAATAAAATGCTCACATAGTATCGCTCAGGGGATATAAAATGGTCAGTCACGTTAAATGTCTGAACTAAGTAGCATGGTTTCGGTTCCCTAACCTCCTGATGGGGTAAAATTATTGCCTGATAGACAGAAAGGCAGACAGACCTCTGAAACCACTGCCTGGAAACAGCTGGCAATTTCCAAAATTGCCGCAGAGTCATAGCTTAAACTGATATGCATTGGGCTTCAAGAATTTAATGAGTTTAGTACAAAAGGAATTTTTTGGAAGTGACGATATGGGACCTAAATTAATTTCTTTTGGAAGTGAAGCTACCCTGAATGAACCTCACCGAACTTCCATTACCAGAAATGGCCTTGACCTAACCTGACTGAACTTAAACATATCTGACGAGTCTTAAAGTAATCAGAATGTATAAAAGACGACCTTAGTATGATAAACTGAAGCTGAAAATACTCCAATTATTTCCAAATTAACTTAAAATGGTAGTTAAATTTTAGTAAAATAATGGCCGGCACTGGTGCGACCCATAGGACTAAAAATAGCCGGCATGCGACGGGTTAAAGAAAGTGAAAAAAAAATCCTGGATCTGCACCTTTATCTGGATCTGCACCAAAATTTTATGGAATCTATTCTGGACCAAGGCCCACTCTTCTACGAAGTTTCGTGGAAATCCATCATGCAGTTTTTGTGTAATCTTTCTCACAAACCAACCAACCAACAAGCAAACGGACAGGGGTGAAAACATAACCTCCCTGGCGGAGGTAATTAGGCATCGCAGTAAGGTGTAAGCATAAAGCTTGTGTAAGAAGACTGGGTGTGTGACAGTGTGAGGTAGACAGGGTAGGGTCTGTATGATACTGTCAAAACTAAGAAAAAAAAATGAGGACAATGACCTGTCAACATTGGATTTTTAAATATATGGTAAACATCTGAGGAGTGCTTTTCAGGCTGAACAAGATAAAGAAGCCCCAAGGCCCTGAACACTACTCAAAAAAAAAAAAAAAAGTGCAGATGTAACTACTTGTGAGGATACCAAATAGATAGCAGATTTCAATCTATGAAAATGGTCATAAATTGAGAGAAAAGTTTACCCAAGCTAAACCCCTTCATACACGATGATGCATTAGTCGTCATTAAGGTCTGGCCATGAAAATATGCATTGATTCGTTTGATGTCTTTAAAGCAAAACACCTTAGCCAGAAAATAAGTTTCGGCCTATCTGCATCATTTTTGGAGGCATCATAGGTTGCCCAGCACCCGTCAAAAGTAACGAGTTGGCAACTGTGGGTCCCTATAGCGATGAGAGAGTGGACAGGTTTTTCAGTACCAAATGAGCTGTGAGTGGGGTAGGTACTGTGTGGTTTTGTCCCTTTAAATTTCCTCTATTACCCCTATCCTGGCCATGCAACATAATTCACTATACCAATAATGATTATGTATAGTTTCGGGGCACTGTTGTATTAGATTTGGTGTTTGCAATAGGAAATTTGGTGTTTGTGAATCATTCCTGGTCGTTTTCAGTCATTGGCCCAACGAAGATTGTGCTAATGTTTCTAATCAACAACACTACCTCTACCCTGCACCAAAGGTAAGTATTCAACCATAAAAATAATGACAGTGAATCACATGAATATAGTGTGCATATCATGTGTACAAGGGATTGGTGAAGTACATGCAGGAGCTTAGAGGGAAGCAAGAAACTGCCCTACAGTCATGACATGGCGTGGGTACACTGTAGTTTTTTGCATTTTTCTCAAAAACTATGAGGTGTAGAAGAACCGTTCTGATCCCAAATGAAAGCCCATGAAATTCTGCATAAGATGGTTAAATAAAAACATAACACTGCCGAGAAAAGTTTCTCACTAAAGCTCCCCGAATGAAAACTGCATTGTCTGTTGAAAATAGGTTTTACTTTTTTGCTTATTACTCGAACACCATACATCGTATCAAAATGCCGCCTACCCCATTCGGAAGGTAATAAAATTCTCTTTCCAATGATTGTATAACATGTAGAGATTGATTAGTAAATATTCGAGTTATGATGTTGAGAAACGAGATGAATGTTCCAAAATGTTTCACACGTCCCTAATGTATGTATATTGAGTTTGTGTGTGTGTGTGTGTGTGTGTGTGTGTGTGTGTTTTATCATGTAGAACAAAGATCGATGAATAGGAATATGTGAGTTTTTTGGTTAAAAAAAATGTGTCTGGATGGTGAAAATAACCCATAAATACACTTTTTTGGAGCACGATGTGGGTGGGGGGAGAGGACTAAAGCTGATGTGTTGTGGAACACGAAACTTTTTCAAACTTACCGCAAGTGAAAGGGTAAAGTGTATTATTATTATTATTTTTTAATACTGGCATTAATTTTTTAACAGTTTTCCCACTGTGTCTACCTTCAGAGCCCTAGAAGTATATTACATTTTCTTATTCGTATAATTTTATAACGTAATGCTGGATCATGTTCAAAATTGCATTCTTATAAAGTGTAATTGTTCTGGATGCTTTATGTTGGGTCAAAACCCTTTGTATGATGATTATGTAATAATTGCGCGATCAATAAACTATCTGTCGATCGATCTACCCATCTTACTGGTACGCTAAACAGGCATGGCTGATGTAAGTCATAAGAGGTCTAGTAGCGTCATATAGCTGAGTAGGCTGTTGTAAAATCGTGACAACTTTCCTGTTGGTGTCTTGATGTAATGGGTTAGTCATCACCTTTGTAGTGATTCACTAGAGAACGAAGTCATATATCTCTGCACTTCCATAGCTGAACTCCCTCTATATGAGCCATTTCACTGTTAAACTGGACATGTACAAGTCTGTTACTGACGGTCCTTGATCAATGGACGCAAACATGACATGCCCTAGTCTATCTGTCTATCTATTGCCAGATGCCTTAATCCCGTAAGGGGTGGCCACAAACAAATCGCCTCCTTGTCGCCCTGTCCCCCGCCATTACATTGCCCTGCTCCCAGCTGACACCCTTCCCTCTCTTTCATACACCTCTCCACTCCATACCTCCATCTCATCCTTGGCCTCTCTCTCCCTCTCCCCCCCTCCACCTCACTCACATACACTCTCCTCGTCAGTCTCACGCTTTCCATCCTCTCCACATGTCTAAACCAACTCAGTGTGTTTCTCCTAACGCTTCCTATCACATCCATATCCACACCACAACGCTCCTTCACTTCCTCATTTGTCTGTCTTAACTAGTGTTAAGAGTTATTATCCTATTATGTATATTAATAATGCATTGAAAACGTTAGTCGTACGATGGTACCTCAATGGTATGTTCTTCTCACTTTCTGTTTTTCTGTGACTGATAACTAACATAGCACTAGTGAGTAGTCTCTGGAACCACAGATCTCATGGTTCAACAAAGAAGGTTGTTCTTTATGCTAACCTGACCCTGGTTGTTATCTATTGTAATTCATCGGGCTCTGGTTTT
The DNA here is from genome assembly GCF_032717465.1 of Coenobita brevimanus. Lineage (NCBI taxonomy): Eukaryota > Metazoa > Arthropoda > Malacostraca > Decapoda > Coenobitidae > Coenobita > Coenobita brevimanus. The sequence continues at coordinate 10,263,412 of NC_136986.1, read as the reverse complement.
ATATAGTTTGCAAAAACCAGGTGTAGATCAAACTACAGGATCTCTAGTATAACACTGAAAGCTGAAGAATTATTTCTTGTTATGAGAAGAAGGAAAACAGAAAGGGCATAAGAATATAACAGCATTTACTGTTTTCATTGTCTATGCCTATGTTCATTCCTTATCAAAGCACAATAATATTGATTTTTTTTTCTTACTCAGATAATAAATCACTTTCTTGGTTTAATGAAAAGTCACAAATACCTTCAGTAAGATACCGGTTAACGCTCTTGAAATTTTGTTGACTTAATCAACAATCGAAAGTATAATCAACAATCGAAAGTATTTGGCTAGACAGTTTTTAACATAAGGAGGTAAGTATATTGTTCATTTTCTCCGTCGCTACGAGTGACGGGGGGGGGGGAGGATGGACTTAAGTTGAAACAGCCTGATTACCTACAGAGGAAAAAAAAAAAAAACTCTTGGGTTGATGATAATGAAAAGTTAAAGTATTAAAATGTTTTGTACTGATTATGTGAAAAAGATATGTTATTCCAGGCAAATGTGATCCGTATTATGCCATGTTAATCCATGCAGGCAAATGTGATCCGTATTATGCCATGTTATTCCGGGGGAGGCGGTGGCCGAATCGGTAGAGAGGCGGCTTGCAGTCCTAATGGACCCAGGATCGAATCTCGGCTGGGGCAGGGAACAGTTTAAGGATTTGAATTTCCTAAAAACAGACTTTCCTGATCTACCAGATGATCCGCCGACATGTCGTAAAAGTACCCCCGCTAATACCAATACACCAGTCCTGTATGACAGAGCCCTAGCCTGTATTCAATATGGACGGTGGGAGTTAGCGCCGAAGTGGTGACATGTGGAGGTGTAGGAGGACTACTGGGCCTTGGGATAGGCAACTGCCCCCAAGAAATAGGCCCTGAGCCTTTGCCCAGAGTCGGACACATAAAAAAAAAAAAAAAAAAAAATCAGCCCATTGATGTATTTTGTATTATATCTTTGCCATCGAAGTGACTACCAAATAAGTTGAGTAAATTTTGTTTTTATTGCAAGAGTAAATTATTACAGACAACCTTGAGTCCCTTGTTGACTATCATGGTACTTGAAGCCCTCTCACATGACATGGGAATGGACTCACGTTGGAGATGTTGTATGCTGATGATTTGGTGTTTATTACAGAGAATGAAAGGGAGGCAGAGGAAAGATATAGGAAGTGGAGAGATGGTATGAGGCACAAGGGCTTAATAGTAAATGCAGATAAAACAAAAATTATGAGATCTAGGGTTGGTGGTGGTACTGTCAAAGAAGAGGGAGAGTGGCCATGTGCAATTTGCCACACGGGCGTGGGAAGCAATGCCATCTTGTACAGTGTTTATGATAAGTGGATGCATAAGAGATGCAGTGGTATTAGAGGCAGACTGCGAGATAATGTTGATATTATGTGTGCAGTGTGTCAGGGAGAGCAGGTGGAGATTGTCAGGCGTGAAAGGATTGAACTTGCTGATGAATTCTTGAGTGAGTGTATGGAAGAATTTTATTACATGGGAGACATGTTATGTGCTGGAAGTAGTTCTGTGGCTAGTGTGAGGAGTGGTTGGAAGAATTTCAGGGAACTGTTGCCTCCTCTGACATTGAGAGGGCTCTTCCGACGTGCTAAGGGATCTTTGTATGAAGCATATGTTAGGAGTGTAATGCTGGGCAGTAAAGGAGAAGGATATTCCCAGGCTCAAAGGTACAGAAATGACAATGATTAGATGGATGTGCACTGCATCCCTGAATGCAAGGCCTGGGGGGGGAGGGGGTTAGGTTTACAATGGAAGAGCTGAGAGGCAGAATGAGACTGGAGTGTACTGGTGTTGTTATGAGGAGAGGTGGACTGAGGTGGTTTGAGGATATGGAAAGGATGGGGGATTATAACTGGGTGCAGAAAGTGAGAAGCGTTTATATTGGGGGTGGGGTTGCAAGGAGTAGACCAAAAAAGACCTGGGATGAGGTCATTAAGTGTGACCTCAGGGTTAAGTGGATTAACAGAGAGGCGCATTCAAGCATGTTGGAGCCTTCAAGAACGAAACGAAACGAAACGACCTTGAGCTGAAGACATAAGTGGTCAAGATAAGTTACTTTTGAAAATGCTTAAGAATGTTAGTAATTGGGTGGTTTTGAATTTTATTTCAGTTCTATGATATATAATTTGCTGTGCTTTTCTCCTGCAGCGTGAAGGCCATTTTTCTGTTGTTTATTTCCACTTTCTTTGGGATCTCTAATTACCTTACGGAGCTCCCAGGTACAGTACCAAAGAATTTAATGAAGGCTGTGATCTAACCTTTCTAATTCAAAATTATTACCGTTAGTTGCAGAGAATCGTCTAATGGTAGCAAGAAAAAGTCAGATTTATCGCTAAAAAAAATACCATTGCAAGAGTTGCTTTTAATCTTATGAAAAAGGAACAGCCTATACTTCAACATTTCTTCATATCTCCTTTACTTCTCGTAATATGAGTCTCAACAATTTTGTTGAAGTGCCTGTGTAAGTCGATATTGCTCTTAATTGATGTACTTTTGCGGCCATGAATTGTTAGCCAACCCGTGTATGTGGCGCGTCGCATTCATGAATACGGAAGTTCCCGTCTGTGCATTTCTGTCGGAAATATCCCTTCAGATCTGGGTTTGCCGTAATGAAGAAAGCAATAGTAACATTTATTCTGAAGGCATGACTCTGATAACAGGAATATATCACATTTATTACATAGTAACTATTTTTTCCCATATAATATCAAGGAAATTACTTAAATATGTATCTTTGATTTCACTCCACGACTTCCTGTAGGTTTGAATCAGCGAACACAAGGAGTGAACAAGTTCGAAGCATTCATTTGTTACCGGAGAGAGAGAGAGAGAGAGAGAGAGAGAGAGAGAGAGAACGTGTACGGTGGGCGCCTGTAAAATTTAGAGAAATGAGATGGAGGTACAGTAGACTGGCGCAGGGAAGTGCACGGGATGAGACACCCTCGATCGCTGATCTTCTCTGAAAACAGGCCACAGTGTGAATATTTCTTCCATCAGTAACTAGAACTTGCCTTGCTTTGTGATAGTTTTTTTTTTTTTTTTTTTTTTAAGATTACTATCGGAGGAATAATGAATTAGGAGATAAATGCTGTTGATTCAACAAAAAGCTGTGCTTAAGAATGTAATTTGCCTCTCTGTCCGGAGAGGGATATCCAGTTAATGAGAATAACGCTCTTGAGTTTGCCAAAAAAAAAAAAAACTCCAGGTGCCAACCAGAGGAAAAAAATGCAAACATAAGGCATTTAACAGAAATTACGCGGCCTGGCAAATGATTTGACAGTCATTTGGCTTTGCCCAGAATAAAGCCCATCTTTCATTTTGTCCGACGAGACGTTATCCTGGGATGAATAAACTTCGTCATCAGCCGAAGGAAAAAATCCCTGTTTAGCTCGAGCACGTTATTTATTCGTACCTCATAAAATCATGTGTATGTAGCCGAATGAAACCCATATCTACTCCTATAGCGGTCTGGCAACCTCTCTGTCAAGAGTACTGTATTCTACGGATAGACTGAGCTAAACGGTGAGACTCAGCTCTTGTGTAAGGAAATGCACCCCGCCTCTGTGTGTGTGTGTGTGTGTGGTGTGTGTGTGTGTGTGTGTGTGTGTGTGTGTGTGTGTGTGTGTGTGTGTGTGTGTGTGTGTGTGTGTGTAGAACTGCAAGTCATCCGACTTGTGGCGCATGGTATGCGGGTTGGTAGGTTGGTGACTGGGTGGATAGATTGGTTAGTGTAGGTTGGGGGTTTGACAGGCAGATTAGGTGAAGTGGGTGGACGAGAAGAAGGGAAGGGGTTGTTGGGTTAAGTGGGGTGGAGTGGAGTTACGACAAAGCAAAAGACGGCTTTACGTCGTCCTAATTTAGAGACACAATACTGAGTAAGGCTGTGGGTATGTACATTGATGGGTGGGTGTTTAGGTGGATGGACGGGTAGTGGGAAAACAGGCCTCTTGGAATACGTGAATACGTCCGAGTTGGGAATAGATCAGTGTGTGGAAAATCGGTTCACAGGAGATATTATTCAGGAATCATGCTGAAGTAGGTATATATATCCAGTGGGTTACAACAGGTCCATCGTGCAATACGTCTGTTGGTTAAGAGGTCTGTGTTTCAACTGCACGCATCAGTGGGTGATATTACCACGTCGGAAAATAGGCTTATGGGGAAAAGAGTTTCATTGTGAAAAATATTTCCATGTAGGAAACCTGCATCCATGGAGAGATTCAAGGTCGACGTAAAAATGGTCCATGGGAAGAAAATACATCAATGGGGAAAATTATTTCATGGTAAAATAGGCTAGTGTAGAAAAGCATGCGTCTTTGAAGTGAAAGGGAGACTAGGTCCATGGGGGATTTAGTTCTTAGTGGTGAAAATGTCCATTGAAAACAATAGATTCATGGGGTGACAGTAGGTCCATAGGGGCATACACGTACTGTAAACATACATGGAGATGTTTTCTCCTGGTAACAAATGAATACTTCGAACTTGTTCACTCTGTGTTCGCTGGTTCAAACCTACAGGAAGTCGTCTAGTGGAACCAAATATACATAACTGTCAGTTGCTTGGCTTTATGAGCGAAACAAGTTACTAAATAATCAGTGTGTTATATTCGTGTTATCAGAGTCAGATTTTCAGAGTATATGATACTATTGCTTTATCCATTAGTGCAAGCCCCAAGCTGAAGGGATATATTTCGACAGAAACGCATAGAAGGCAACTTCTGTGCTCGTGAATGCGACTCTGCCACATACTCGGGTTGGCTGGACGAGGGTGGCTAACAACACCTGGCCACAATAGTACCTGACAACCTAAGTATGAGTGAACTGTATTAGAAATAGACCTTGTTATTCTCAGGTTCAGGTTTGGGGAAATAATTAATAACTACATTCATAAAGATTTACAATCATTAATATCATTGGGGTGTTTTATAGTTCTGAAACAAAGTATGTATATTTTTTTTTGTATAAAAGAACCTTTTGCCTCACACAAATATATTTATACTGCCTGTTTCCTCACTGCATCAGTTTCAGATGCAGAAGTGTCTCTTTTCTGTACCTCCACCTCAGTATACTTTGTACTCGTTGAATATGCCTCATCATTATTGTTGAGCAAAATGTTAAAGGGCTAAGTCCACCATCAGATTGGCCTGCATCATTAGGTAATACAGCCACTAAGTCTTCAATTTTTCACCCATATAATGCTTGAGCATTCATTATGTCTTAAAGAAGTGTAAATACTCATAAAAACTGTGTTTCCATTATAACTGTTCTGCTGAACTGTTTCAATACCATATAGTTTTATTTTAAACATGTCTAATAACAAAACTGTTAAGCATTATTCAAGCATCTACAGCAATATATTACACATCATTTTTCATACGATACTAGCATTAAAAATCATCAACAGTGTATAGAAAATACAAAAATGGTACAGAACTAATGCTTACCTTTCAATAGAGCACTAAAAACGAATGAGAAAGATGAGGAAAATCAGGTCTGGTTGGTACAGCTCCGGACAGATGAAACGGCTACACCCCATCCACCAGCGACTTGGTTTGGGTCTCAGTGGTTCTGGTAACAGTTGCAGGTGGAGGGAGGGGGGATGTGGGAGGGTGAGGAGGGGAGAAATGTGAGCGGAGTTATATAGGGGGTAGTGTGGGAGGGTGAAGAAGCAGCACAGTCTGGCTGGTGGGAGGGGGAGACGAATGGTTGGGTAGCGGAGACGAGAGTCTGCTGGAGGGTAAGACATGTGAGTGTGATTAGATGAAAAGAAATTACAAAAAATAAATTATTATATCTGCTGCATATATTGCATTTTATCTACTAAATAAAAACACTGTCTATTATTCACCACCGTATTTGGGTATCCTACTCATTATTATTATCCTTTGGATATTAGGCAATAAATAAAGATATTGGACGGTCTTTCGGACCCGAACCAATTTTTTCATAACTTTTCTCTTCAGCTATTTCCGTATTCCTATTATCCCTCGTGCTTAAAGTCCCCCTTTTTATCACTCTCCTACGCCCTACATTTTTTTTTAGGCATAAGGCAGTTTAACTTTCTCTTTTAATAACCATAATTGTAAACAAATATTCCTTTCATTAATCTATTTAATTACCTGTTTTCTTTCAATATGCATTTGTCTAATAATGGGTGTTACACCTTAATTGGCGCCGCTATTTGACGTTTTGAATAAATTTGGTCCAAATTTACGCATATATTGCAGTCTCTCTCAAGTAGGCTGGCAACCTCACACATCCTCCCCCCTGCTTTCTCCTCTCGCTACCCGTTCCCTCCTTTCTTTTTGTAGTACTGTTTATCTATTCTTTCTTATTTTTTTAACCTCATTCCTTCTTACAAACTTTTAGTGCCATAGGAATTTCTCCCTTATCACCTACAGTCCTACTACATGAAAGTGGAAAAAACTGCCATCGGGAAAAGAATAACTGGAAACTTATGGCGAAGGTTACGATATTAGTTATTTAGAATGAAAGTGTTGGCAGATACGCATTCTTGACGTGATTATCGCAGCCACAGCATTTCGCCTTCATAAAACAGAAGGACTATAGGTTTCATGCATTACCTCCTTACCTCCAGAATTACTGTGCAGAACACCATGTATAACACATTAAGGACCACAAGGACAGTACTGGTAGTCATCGTGATTCTCATGAATCTCTCCATAGGCTATTGAAAACAGTGCTTTATGCTCAACTTCAGAATTATGTTCTCATCATGGCAATGATAGGCAAAGATAATAAAAACAATATATACAACCAAATTATCATTTATTATACAACAAAGCTCAAACTGCCTCCGTGCTACCTGTGATGCAACCCTGCTTCGTGCAATACTCTTCTCATAGTCTTTTCGCTGATATCATGGTCTGTGCATCGGTTTCTGTGGCGTGTAGTGCAACATGGTGGTTTCCGTGTGGTAGGTTGCCATGCTAGTTAGTGTCCTCTGCTTTACCCAACACAATAAATTTTAGATCAAACAGTGTTGTTCATGGTTATATATATATATATATATATATATATATATATATATATATATATATATATATATATATATATATATATATATATATATATATATATAGGATCATGTATTTAATTTCTTCAGGTTACATGTGATTGTGTGAACTGGTTACACCCTTGAGACTGCAGCACGGAGGCAGTTTGAGCTTTGTTGTATAATAAATGATAATTTGGTTGTATATAATGTTTTTATTATCTTTGCCTATCATTGCCATGATGAGAACATAATTCTGACGTTGAGCATAAAGCACTGTTTTCAATAATATGGAGAGATTCATGAGAATCACGATGACTCAGTATGCTGTCCTTGTGGTCCTTAATGTGTTATACATGGCGTTCTGCACAGTAATGCTGGACGTAAGGAGGTAATGCATGAAACCTATAGTCCTTCTGTTTTATGAAGGCGAAATGCTGTGGCTGCGATAATCACGTCAAAATGCGTATCTGCCAACACTTTCATTCTAAATAACTAATATCATGTAACCTTCGCCATAAATTTCCAGTTATTCTTTTCCCGATGGCAGTTTTCCACTTTCATGTAGTAGGACTGTAGGTGATAAGGAGAAATTCCTATGGCACTAAAAGTTTGTAAGAAGGAATGAGGTTAAAAAATAAGAAAGAATAGATAAACAGTACTACAAAGGAAAAGGAGGGAACGGGTAGCGAGAGGAGAAAGCAGGGGGGAAAGGATGTGTGAGGTTGCCAGCCTACGAGAGAGACTGCAATATATGCGTAAATTTAGACCAAATTTATTCACAACGTCAAATAGCGGCATGAAATTAAGGTGTAACACCCATTATTAGACAAATGCATATTGAAAGAAAACAGGTAATTAAATAGATTAATGAAAGGAATATTTGTTTACAATTATGGTTATTAAAAGAGAAAGTTAAACTGCCTTATGCCTAAAAAAAAATGTAGGGCGTAGGAGAGTGATAAAAAGGGGGACTTTAAGCACGAGGGATAATAGGAATACGGAAATAGCTGAAGAGAAAAGTTATGAAAAAATTGGTTCGGGTCCGAAAGACCGTCCAATATCTTTATTTATTGCCTAATATCCAAAGGATAATAATAATGAGTAGGATACCCAAATACGGTGGTGAATAATAGACAGTGTTTTTATTTAGTAGATAAAATGCAATATATGCAGCAGATATTATAATAATTCATTTTTTGTAATTTCTTTTCATCTAATCACACTCACCTGTCTTACCCTCCAGCAGACTCTCGTCTCCGCTACCCAACCATTCGTCTCCCCCTCCCACCAGCCAGACTGTGCTGCTTCTTCACCCTCCCACACTACCCCCAATATAACTCCGTCCACATTTCTCCCCTCCTCACCCTCCCACATCCCCCCTCCCTCCACCTGCAACTGTTACCAGAACCACTGAGACCCAAACCAAGTCGCTGGTGGATGGGGTGTAGCCGTTTCATCTGTCCGGAGCTGTACCTGAGAGGCTGTGTTTTCTCATAGTTGACTGACACATGCTGCCATCTGTTGAGATCGGACACCAAGGCAGAGTCTTTAGTGTTGCTGAGCAGCCTGGCAAGAGTTTCTCTTTTCTGTACATCCGCTTCAGTATACTTTGTCTCTATCTATCTATTGCCAGACGCCTCAGTCCCATTAGCGGTGGCCACAAACAAATCGCCTCCATGTCGCCCTGCCCAGTGTCACGTCCCTGCCTTGCTCCAGCTCACATCTTCCTTTCTCATATACCTCTCCACTCCATCCCTGCATATCCTCGGCCTCCCCCTCCTCCTCCCCGCCTCCACCTCACTCGGATACACTCTCCTGGTTTGTCTCTCGCTCTCCATCCTCTCCACATGGCCAAAACACATCAACGTATTTCTCCTAGCACTTTCTATCACATCCACATCCACACCACAGTGCTCCACTTCCTCATTTGTCAGTCTGTCGCTCCATGTAACTCCACATGTTCCTCTCAAATAACTCATTTCCACTGCTCACACTTCCAACAAGGTCCAAGCTTCACTTCCATACGTCAGAGTATCACAATACTGTCATTCAGTTACTTTTTTACTTCCATGCTCACTTCCGTGTTCCTTATCACTGCTTTCAGAGAACCAGCTACCTTTCTTCCCTATTGTACCCTTTCAAGCACTTCACCCTCTAAACTTTCATCCTTACTCATCACAAAACGCACTCACATTTTCCAGTTCCCCCTCAACCAACTTCACTGTACATCCAGTGACTTCATTTATCTCAAAGACCATAACTTTAATCTTCCGTACATTCACATTTAGATTCCGTTTCTTACACAAACTCCCAAACTCATTCACCAAGCCTTGCAGTTCCCCTTCGTCTTCACTTAACAGTACAGTAATATCTGCAAACAATAGTTCTGAGAGTTTCGAAACACTGCCCTCTCTCATTAGGGTCGCTTCAACATTCACTGCCCTAACTTGTATCTGTTATATAATCCCATCCATATACACACTGAACAACCATGGGGGCATGACACATCCGTTTCAATCCAGCATTCAGATAGAAGAATTCACTCAGTTCACTATCCACACACACTGCAGTAGTGTGTGTCAAATTCTTATCAAAAATTAATACTGCAAATATTTCACAGCTACTAGTGTCCATAGAGTACATTTTGGTGTGCCGACCTCAAATATGGCAAAAACTAACATATTAGGTAATTTCTACCTACATATATTTCAAGTTATAATAAGTGCGGAATAAATGGTTTTTATGCACTAGTTTCATGCCTCCACTTGAACTGTTTCAATGTTTTTAATGAAGTTCTCCAATGAGTTAGACCTTATTTTCAAAACTTATAACATTCTTCTGCATATTAACTACATAATACTATTTTAGCTGTTTATGCCTTTCAAAATGTAACACGGTAAACATCAAGTACACATAATGTCACAATTGTCACATATAAAACAGAAACGTATAACTTTAAATAATCTGTAAGGTTTAAACTGACTCCAGGACATACAAATGACTATCATGTTCTTCACTAAGCTAAACTTTAATTTCAGATCTTATAAATGGCTTAACCCACATGAATCATAGCTATAAAATTTTACTTTTTTGAACATAAAATAAACATATTTCTAGAAACATTTATCAAACAATATCTGTGCCATGGCCTACTATCAGTAGCTTATTCATCAAAATTCAAGTTCATAGTAAGTTAGTGAGAGCTGCCAGATCAGCCTTGCTCTTGTTCCTTGACATCATTTCCCTACTGATAATTTGGCCTCTGATATACATCTCTCTCTTATCTTGAGAAAAGACATGCTGGGCTGCTTCGGTTGTCATTTTTACACACCTTTCGACTGACTTGGTGTGTGATGGCCAGGCTGGAACTTTCATGGGTTTCTCCAGAAACTCTCTGAGTGCTGCAGTGGTAAACCTTCCTGTCAAAGGTGGCTCAGTCATATGAGTGTTCCAGTCAATGAAATCAACCAGTTTGGTGGCATTAGGATTAATGTTGGGTGTCTTTCTAGGTCTGACACGGCAGTCTTCAACCTGTGTCTCCATATCTTCTTCACCTCTAATTCCAGATATTCTTTCAACTGCCTCCCTCCATTCTTGTGGTTCATCACTGTTCAACACAGCCTGAAGTACAGCTTCACAATGGGCATACCAGGCACAACGCTTCACTGTTGGAATCACTATGTCTACCACTTGCTTCTTACTCTTCAGAAGTTGTAGTTGATATAACAAATGCCTCGGACCATTCACCCAACTAGGATTTAACTTAATAATAAATCAGTTAGGTATGTAGACCCAACAATGAATTCCACTATCATTCTTAGTTTTTTAGGCATGCTCCTTTCAAACCATTTTGGATATTCACAGTCTTTTTTCTTTTTAATGCGAGGAAGAAGGAACCAAAGACTGAGCCTGCAAAATGTTCCTTCCAAGAAAAAAAAAATACAAAAGAGAGCCAAATTCAAGATCCATTAATTTCGAGATGCTTGGACACACTGCGTTTGAAAGACTGGAAATCATAGGAAGTAGGAAATACAGACAGTGGGAGACAGTTCTAGATTTGACATGTTGCATAAATGAAGGACTGGTAGTAACGGTTAACTTTTGCATTAGAGAGTTGGAAAGAAAAAGGATGAGAGTTTGCTGCCAGACAAGGTGCTACAAGACCGTCGTATAGGTGGAGTAATGCAAGCAGACCGTTCAGAGGAGCAGATTGAAGTCGCGATAGAAAAGAGATAAAGCGGTAACAATGCGGTGAAGAGACATAGGTTGAAGGAAGCCAGTAAGAGGAGGAGCGTTGATGAGACGAATAGCCTTTGACTCCACCCTATTGAGAAGAGCTGTATGTGGGGAGCCTCCCCACACATGAGAGTTGTACTCTAAACAGGGGAGAATAAATCCCGTGTATAAAGTCAACAACTGTGCAGGGGTAAAGAAGGCACGGAGTCGGCTTAGCACACCTAATCTCTTGGAAGCAAATTTTACAAGAGATGCAATATGATCATTCCAAGATAAGTCCCGTGTGAATGAAACACAAAGCATGTTCAAGGATCATGTAGGATTAAGCTGGATAATATTACACATTAGTGGCTACTCCTGTGGAAGATTTTGATGAGTTGATTGGTGTAAAAACTGAGTCTTTGATGCATTAAAGACAACAAGTTTATTTTTACCCCAGACAGAGATACGAGCCAAGTCAGACACTAGGTGTGCCATAGCCTCATCCCTTGTTTGTTGAAGTAACTGCTGAGATGGACATTGCGGAAACTTCATGGAAAGTTGAACGGTGGACTCATCAGCGTACGAGTGGATAGGATGAGATGTACTATACAACTTAGATCACTTATGAATAAAAGGAAGAGAGTTGGCGATAGGACAGAGCCCTGACGAACGCCACTGTTGATAGATCTAAGAGAAGAACGATGATCTACAACAGCAGCTATAGAACGACCAGAAAGGAAGCTATAGGATGAAGACACACATAGAAGGAAAGAAATCGTAAGAGGGCAGTTTGGAAATTAAAGATTTATGCCAGACTCGATCGAAAGCCTTTGAGATGTCAAGTGCAATGGCAAAATTTTCGCCAAAGTCCCGAAAGGAGAATGGCCAGGAGTCTGAAAGGTAGGTGAGAAGATCGTCAGTGGAGCGTCCCTAATGGAACCCATATTGACGATCAGAAAGAGGGTAGTGATAGGAAAGATGCTTTAAGATTTTTCTGTTAAGAATAGACTCGAAAACTTTTGAGACACAGGATGTTAAAGCAATTGGACGATAGACAGAGGGTTGAGAATAGTCACCCTTCTTTGGGACTAGCTGAATGAGAGCAAACTTCCAGCAAGAAGGAAAGGTACAAGTTGAAAGATAAAGGCGAAAGAGTTTACCTTGGCAGGGTGTAAGCACAGAAGCAAAGTTCTTGAGGACAACAGGAGGGATTCCATCAGGCCCATATTCCTTGTTAGTATTGAGGCCAGTGATGACAGAAAATACATCAGCTGAAGAGATTTTAATGTCACCCATGAGGAAGTCAGAGGGGGGGAAGTGATGGAGGAACAGCACCGGAATCGTCTAAGGTGGAATTGGAGGAGAAAGTCTGAGTGAAGAGATCTGCTTTATCAGTAGAAGAAAGAGCTACAGAGCCATCAGAGTAGAAAAGAGAAGGGAAGGATGATGAGGTAATGTTGTTAGAAAGGTTTTTGGCAAGGTGCCACAAGGAGGGGGCAAAATTTGAGTTGGAGAGTTGAGAGCATTTAGTATGAATGAAATTATTTTTAGCAGAGCGAAGAACAGACTTAGCATGATTCTGGGCAGAAGCATAAAAAAGATGTGATTCAGGGGTGGGTTGGTTCTGGTACCTTTTATAGGCCCTCTCCTTGTTGCGGACAGCATTAGAACAAGTGTGATTAAACTATGGCTTATTTTCATTAGTCTGAGGATATGAGAAAGGAATGTATCCTTCCATGCCCAAGAAAATAACCTCCGTAATGCGTAAGGCACACTCAGATGGCTCCCGGCCATGGAAACAATAATTATTCCATTGAAAATCAAAGAAGTACTGCCTGAGGGCCTCCCAATCCGCAGTTCCTCAGTGCCACAGACTACGTTTCTTTGGAGGGTCCACAGGCTGTACCAGAGTGAAAGGACAGGTTAAGGTAATAAGGTCATGATCGGAGAAGCCCAATGGAGAGAAAATATTAACAGTGTAAGCAGAAGGATTAGTTGTAAGGAAGAGGCGGTCAGGGTAGGGTGCTGTATAAACTGCTTTAGGTCATTAAGGATAGAAAAGATGTAAGCTTGCTCACCAGGTGGATCAGTGAAATGAGAGGAGAGTCAAAGGTGGTGGTGAACAATGAAATCTCCTAGAATGGAGATTTCAGAAAAAGGAGAGAAGGGAGATTCCGGTGGTGTTCCTCCATCACTTCCCCCCTCTGACTTCCTTATGGCTGACAATAAAATTTCTTCAGCTGCAAAATCTCAAAGCCGTGGTAAGTCACCTGCTGTGAGACACTGGTCCAATCTCCACGAGAGCAAGATCCTTGGCCAGAATTCCTGATCTGATGTCAGAAACAATCCTGTAGCCATATGATTGATCGGTGCTGAGGTCTTTGATGACCTCTTGACTGAGGTTGGGCAGCAGGGGTCCTACAGTTATCCTGGTGAATTTAGGATTGATTTCCAACTCCGTGGCAGTGTCTAATATAGATCCTAGGATCACAGACCACCTATTGTTGCTCAGGGTCTTGCCATCTAGGGCTGTCATCAGATATCTTAGGCTTAGCTCTCATGTATGCAGATCACAAACAGTCCAAACCAACATTTTACCCAGGTTTACCTCCACTTCATGCATGACTCCTCCTGACCAGCCAGAGTTGACATTGGTATTGTCACCTCCAATAGCCACCAGGGTTTTATCTGCTTCTCTCTCTTTCAGTCATTCCACCAGATGATCAGCAGTTGCCTTAGCATGGCTCCTATTGTCTGTTCCTCCTCTAAGACAAAATGCCACAAGTATTTGCCTCCTGGTTCAGTACATACAGTGTAGTGTTCTTCTTCGACAAGGCTAGGAAAAAGCCTGCTACTGCCCTCAGTTTCCAACATTATTTTGCTGTCATATCTTCTCCCATCAAAGATGATACAGGTGATTCCATTTTCTCTAATTTTCTCCTCTGCATTTTTAATAACCCCCCTAGCTAGTCTCTCCTGGGTCCTTGTGACTTCGTTGTGATCAGTCACCAGTGTTGTGTCTGTCTCTGTGATGAGACCAGCATCAATCTGGGCAGCAGTCGCAATTTCATCAGTTTACCGGAGCCCTGTGTGGTGCCTTTGACTGGCCAAAGCTATATTGGTGATGTCTTCTGTATTGTATTTCTTTGTGTCACTGGAGAGGCTGATGTTGAAGCTTCTGGGAAAGAAACATCAACATCCACATCATCCTAACTGGACGTTGTCTCTGGTTCAAAACCTGGCTCTTCTCTAAACAGCTCCATACTTTTTGCTGATACTTCAGTTTTTCTTCTCCTCTTCTCTGCTGCTTTTCTCTCTTTTCTTTTCTCTGTAATACTTTTCTTTGTCGCTTGGTTTGCTTGAGGTCAGTGAGGCCCCTCTGATGTGGTCCTACACTGCCAATCTTCTCCCTTTGACCTTTTATGAAGGCAAGCTCCTGGACTGGTATTTTCTGTTCTCACCTACAGATGCAGTCAACATGAACCTCACTGGAGCAGTTTGAGTTACATCTGGCCTCACGGCAACTTCATATTTCACAGTGACAGTTCAAAATATCTACTAGTCTTTCCAGCATCATCATGAATCTGTCCTTGACTACCAGTTTTACATTCCCGATTTCCACTTTTATAGCCTTATCCCATAACGCCTTTACCATTGCCCTGATCCTAACTTCACTGGTAATTACAGGCACTTTTAATAAAGTATTAGCTTTCTCCCAATGACCTTTTTGGGCAGGAACAAAGTCATTATCGATCAAGTAACTGATAGGATATTTGAGTGTGTCCTCATCTATCTGCTGTCTCCTAAGCAGGCCATACCTGAGCAAATCTCTTACTGTTGGGAGTTCAGGTGGGGGTAGAACTTTTCCACATCCCACCAAAAGTCTGAGATGACAGGTTGACTTTGAATGGGTTTTAACTGTTCTCTGACTCATTTTCAGACCACTGATTTCTGTGAAACAGTTTGTAACTCATGCGAGTAAGTCTCTGCCACCAGCCTAGAATGCTAGTTAAATGCACTGTAATCTAACTGTGAAAAGGCAAATTATATATCAGAAGTCCAGTTTGTTAGAAACAAGGTAAATTATGGATTGACAACAGCCAAGCATAATCTAACTTGTAGTCATAGTCATTTTAAAAGGTCTGTCTTTATCCATTTGTAAGATATGTCCAAAAACGGTATTATGAAATTATGATCTGAGTTTCATCAAGTCATTAAAATAAAAAAATACTCTATACTGGAGTAAACAAACAAAAATATACAATCATACATCCATCTTTTTTATCATTTGATGGTAAATACATCACTTGAGAAATAATTATTGGGTACTTGCATTTAACGATCATGTAATTCTATTGGATAGATCCTCCAAAACTTAAAGACATAATATATGTAGGTAAATGACCTTTAAAACAAAAACAAAGTATATATTTTGCTTTTCTGGATAAAAAGGATCCATTTTATAACTAGTAATCAGTAAATTTAGGATTTTGCCAAAATTGACACACCCTAGCACTGCCGTCTTAGCACCCTCATACATACTCTTCACAGCATTCATCAACTTCTCATTTACTCCATATATCTTAAATACTTTTCACAGTCCATGTCTATCCACCATGTCATGTGCTTTCTCCAAATCCATGAAGGCCGCATACAGCTTCTTTTCCGCCTCTAGAAACTTTTCCACTAAAGACCTAAGAATGAATATGTGATCTACACAACCTCTTCCCTTCCTAACACCTCCTTGTTCTTCTCCAACTAATTCCTCTGTTATTTCCCTTACTCGATCAGTAAGTATGCTACCATATACTTTTCCTATTACACAAATGCCCCTATGATTACCACACACTTCTTTTTCCCCTTTCCTTTTGTACAGGTGAATAATTATATCTGGACTTCCAATCCACCTAGACTCTATCTTCCTCCCAGGCCAACCTGCACATCTTCAAAGTATGCTGTGTACTCCTTGAATGTGCCTCACCAGTTTTGTTGAGCAAAAGGTTTGGGATTCAATGGGGTAAGTGTAAGTTTGACGGATACATCAGCCTCTCCACTACAAAGGGCATAGCTCCAAGACTGTGACCTAACAGGAGAAGCAACAGAGGCCCCAGCATATGAGTTAAGGTTAGGCTTTTGAATCTAGATGAGGAATTGACTGATACCCCTGGCCTCGACTCATGCTTCATTCCATCCCGTTCCTTCATTCTTCGTTCTTGGGCAGCTGTTTCCAAGGTTTCCTTCTTGCACTGCACATACAAGCCAGCCTGAATGCCACTCAAGAGAGACATGTAATAACATAAGAACACTGTGTTTCATGACATAAAACATTCAATTAATGGTTTGGTAATATGACAACCAAAGCTTGCTCTTTTTTCTCATTGGTTCTTTTGACTAATAACCTACGATTTTTCTGGCTTCATAGGAACTGACTGCAATGAAGAGCTGAAGGCCATTTACCTTAGCTGCTGGCTACATTAAGTTTCTAGGTGGTGAATGAAGCAGTTCGAAATAAGCTGGAATTACATCATTAATCCTGTGCTCTCAGTCCAATGTAAACTAAAAGCTATTTTCCCTAATTTTTGATATCTTAGGTTCCTCTTCAGATCTTTAAAACTGTCAAACGTTTGCCAGCATATGGTGCAAAGTAAAGTAATTCACAGCCAAAGAGTTAACTTTTAGGATGCTGTGTATTTTGTACTGTAATTAGCGAAATGGGTCAACATATAATTGAATTGATTTCTTACCTCCTAGGATATCCTTTTCTTATCCTTGCTTCTACAGACGATCTTCAACACGAGAGAGTTTTAAAACCGGAGGAGTGAGGTATATCCTTCATAACCCCTTTCACTGCAGATGCCTTTTACAAGTTAATAAAATCGCTTGAAACCAAAAAAATTTATTTTAAAATACGCCACCGAATTTAAGGACTATACTGTTAGAAATGAGTTAAAACAGATGCAAGAGAACAGGAGGATAAAAAAAAAAGTAAAACATTTAAGAATGATGGAGAAAGGATGGACGTCCAAAAAGTTTCCAACGGTCAAAGAATCTCTCTGGATACTCTACTTTTTACGCTGACTGGTTATTCTAAAGTAATGGGCAATTATTCTCGTCAGCTGAGAAAGCTCCCTAACATCTCTACATAAGCGATATATTTTACTTATTACGCTTTACCGTCCCCTTCTGTGTTACATAAAACTTTCCAATATCGGCATATTCTGGATAGATAATGGATAAAAGGATACTACCCAGCCATACCCAAAAATACATCTCTAAGAGAAAGGGGTTAGGGAGCTTCTATAAAGGGCGAGAATACAAGCAACGGTGTCTACAAAGTACTGTTACCCATGGGCGAATTATTCTGCTATGATGTCTCAAGAGGTTTTTTGCACCACTAATCGTCTTGATACCTACCTGAACTATACTGGTAAGTTTCTCATCCTGTGCTGGATTATAGAGAGCATCGTGTGGTATTGGCCAAGCGAACAGCAGCTTAAGTACATTCTGCTTTCCTAGATACAGTGGGGAGGTTCCGTCTAGTCTCACAAAGTGTCGATTGCGAGTCATTTGCAAATTCAGATGCTCGCCAAGATGAGCACGCCTGGAGGTAACAAATAGTCAGTTCTCACAAGGAACCATTAGTCGTATATTACGTTCATTTTTTAGTTGCATATTTAATATTATAGTCGGCCTACTGTCTATCTTCACAAAATATTATTATAAAACCATTTGCGGTTCATAAAATGCACTTGATTGGCTTGCTTGAAGAAGTGCATTATTACCGGAAAATGATGCTACGATATACCATAAGCCTTTCCCTACTAGGACTACATTATTGCTTTTTTCCTACCATCTATACCCACGACATTGTGATTGTCATATACAAGACTTGAGGCCTTCCTGGATTCGTACACCACAACACAGTAAATGGAACCACTCGATACTGGAAAATGGGAGCAATATGCTATGTTAAACTCTTTAGTATCACGACGCTCTGTTTTTCCAGAGACTGCGATGTTGCGTCAGCTTCTGAGAAATGGTAATTCAGGGTCATTTGCAAGTTTATGAACCCTGTCAAGTAGACAATCAATCACTATTGCCAGTAGCAGCTCCGTAATAAGTAAAAATAAATAAAAATAATGAAATGCCGAGTACTCGGTCCCCAAGCAGTGAATGCAAAGCGTTGCTTGGTATGCCTCCGCCAAGCCATTGTCACGGACTCGCCATACAGCTTCCATGATAGGGTTCACTGTGGGTTGAAATGAGATGAAAGATAAACTAAGTCAACCCCGTATGACTTTGACCTTTGACCCCTTGACTTTGCTAACCCACTTAGCTCACTGTTCGTTCATACTGTATAGCTGACAGAAGTTTGGTCAAAAACCATCGAGGGGTTCAGGAGATGTTGCACCCACACCCATATGACCTTGACCTTTGACCCCTTGACCTTAATGACCTAATCAGTTCATTGTCGCTTTATACTATATCGTTAATAAAAGGTTTGTCGAATTCCGCAATGGCGTACAGGAAATATTGCGCCTACAGGGATTAACTAACTTCAATGACTATAGAGGAGGCACTGTAGCATCCCTTAACGATTTATTTCTGTATACGGATGCTCAGCATAATTCTATACGTCATTTAGGCAGAGTACGGCGATATCAGACTGAACTAAACAACACACAAAAGGGCAGTAAGGTGTACTAAGAAAAATTAATAGCTTGAGAAGAAGTGATAGGGAGCTTCCTCGGCCAACGAGAATACGTACCTAGATCACTTGGTCTCTTTTTCGGGACAGTTCTAATATTATATTCCAGCTAATGACAACCTTTTGTTGCCCAAAAAGGTTTACATTGAAATATGGTCGGCATTTTTGTTCACACTGTCCCCTGGTGCAGGAAACTGATCACCCTCGCCTTAAACGTCGGACAATTGCTTGAATACCAAGTCCTATAGGAGGCTTCGTGACTCCTGGGCTCATATCCTCGTCAGTTATAGAAGCTCCCTAACACGTTTCCTAAGCGATTTATTTAGCTTATAACATCATGTCTCATAATGTGTTATATAAATCCCCCTAACATCGCCATACCCAGCATAAGTAACGTACAAAGGGATATTAGCCAGCCATATCCAATTGTAAATCGCTGAGGGGTAGGTGCTAAGGAGCCTCCTTACACGGCGGGAATACTGGCCTTGTTCCTGATCAGTTTCTTCTGCATATTACACCTTAACTGACACAGTATGCATCAGTAGCATACATAACGATACAAAAGTGTAATGTATTACAGAGTGAATCACCAAGGAAGAGACGTTACGAGACCTCTGAGGCGACTAAGAATACGCCCGTAGGTAGCCTAGTGCCGGTCGCGATGTCCGTTCTGTGTACCGTTGTTGCAGTTTTTCTCAGACAGGAAAGTCTACGTTGGGATAGGGATGTTTTCTTAGTGTTAGGTTAGGTTAGTTGGTTAGTGAGCTTGGTTATTATGTTAAGGTATGTTTGGTCACGGTTGAGAGAGAGAGAGAGAGAGAGAGAGAGAGAGAGAGAGAGAGAGAGAGAGAGAGAGAGAGAGAGAGAGAGAATGTTCAGTGTGGGAAAATCAAACTTAGCTGGTAGTGAAGGAATAGTATACAGAGCGGAAATCTGCATCTCTGTTCCATACGCCCCTTGTGAACCAACAGAAGACTGGATGAGATAAATAGATATATGAACTGACTCGTATGGTCATTACCAAATGATATTGATGTCATTTCTGTGACTGATCCTGTTTCTTTAATCTAACCAACTCATTCCTGGTGGCAGTAGAGTAGGTGACTTTGTTAATCATTACCGTTATTATTACATCATAATGTAGGATTAGACATTAACCTCTTCAGCCTGATAACGTATGCTGTATTTCATTGTGCTACCTCCCGACGACTTGATTCATTTTTTTTTTGGAAATTTTCCATATGGGGAGTTACATATTGATGGTACTGACTCTGTACGTATTAAAGGTCTCCTCTGAGGTTAGTGAATTGTCTGTCTGTAACAAAGTTAACATATCAGGGGTTGACTGAGTATGATGTAAAAGGATACTAACCTCTGATGCAGGTAACCCGAATCTGAAGGTAAGACATACATATCAGTAGCAACAATTATAAGGTCACTATGGCTCAGTCCTGAAAGTACTATGACATTATCGTTCTGCCTCATCGAACCATGGCGTGTAATATTCCCCTCACATCAGCTTATCATGAACTGACATGGAAACAACAGAAAAGCAACCTCTATATTATTATTCACCAATATTCTGATGACTTATTTATGGAATATGTCATGATTGTCTGTCCATAGGAATTAAAACATTATATACAAACTTAAGTCCATCTGTCCTGAACCATTTTTGTCCCGGGTACTTCTGGACATATACTGACTTCAGCTAGTGTGGGGTGGCAGAAATAACGCGGTACATTATGCGATTTTATCTACAGCTCATCACACACAAGAACCAATAGAATTAAGGCCAGGAAAACTAATCTGTACTAATTTTTTTTTTTCTTAAGGCGAAGTTACACTTGACAGGTCTGTGATCTTTGGTTAAATGCAACATGTCCGAATACCATTGATGCATTTCAAATAATTACTAGCTGTCGATTCGCATCACCAGTCATTATTTGAAATTCAACGATGTTATTCTGACATGTTGCATTCAGCCTATCATCACCAACCTGTCAAGTGCATCTTCGCATGGATTATAAAAAAAGAAATGGGTATAGGCGGTAATATGTCAGTCAGTGTATCAACGTTTTAACATATTTCAAACTTATAACTCACCAATACTGTATTGAAATACACTCCCAAACCATCTCCAGGGACATCGCTACCAGAGACTAAGAAACAGTGCATTGGTGCGTATTTGTTTGCTGTGAAAGACATGCAGATGATGGAACAATCTCCCCAGCGCAAAGTCAACAGTACTAAGGACAACACTCGGCAAACATAGCTTGAGAGGCCTAGGGTGTGTGTGGGATAGTGTGTCATATTAAGTGCAGGGGACAAGAACATCAGTAGCACAAAGGAAGCAATGCACAGGCTACAACACAACAGAATGAGTGGGAGAATGTAAATGATAAAACCTTTCGGTCATCACGTAGTAACCTCTCATAATGAAATATAATAAGGTAACTGAACCAGCAGCCTCTCCGACACAAAGACCGTTGTACCCAGTATGAGACCAAAGAAGAGGAGTACGAAATGTGTGTGATAGTGTGTACCAGCGAATGACGAGCCCTAGATCTAGCACGAGATGCAAGAGACGACTGTATATGAAACCTTATACATAATGTCTGATCTCCCGCTATGAAGCACAACGAAATGAAGGACTTGGCAACCGCTTCCTGGAAAAGGACGCAGAACCTAGGATAAGGCCCAACACGACAAATATTAGAGGACACTGTATATGTAAGATGGTCAGTTTTTACGAGCAAATGGACTCATTTTCTTCTCCAGTGCAAAGATACTAATACCTATGATGAAACCTGACCAGAAAAGGGTAGTGTGTATGCATGTGATAGTGCTTAGTAACAAATGAAGGAGTACACCAGGCAAAAAGAAGTCCCAGAACAAACATTGGGTTCAACCGAAAAAGGAGAAGAAATAGCCTTTTACCCAAATGTTAGTAGGTAGTACCCTGCCTTGAAAGAGAAACTGGTGACTGACAGCAGCTTTCCCAGGGCAAAGGCTACCAATCCGAGGACAAGACACAACGCTAAGAGCAATAGAGGACCCTGAATGTGTGTGATAGTCAGACTCCTCAGTGTACCGGAGAGGGCTGGGTTGTATGATATGCCGTCCTGTTCCTGCCGTCTGCTGTGTTTCTCCCTCTGCTGTATCCGGCGCCCAGGAGCAGCAGCCTCTAGTGATTCTCTCGTGCACATCTCGTACGAACCCGCCTGTTGTTTGAAATGGTTGTCGTCGTATTCACCATCCTTGTCATCGTCAGCATCATCGTCAGCATGATACTCTTATTATTATATTTATTACTGTTATTTTTATTATTATTATTATTATTATTATTAGTGTAGTCGTTTGGTTGCTGCCTCCAGTATTGTTGTATTATTGCTGGTATTGTTTTTTTGTCAGTTATTTTTTGTTACTAATGTTTTTTTGTTTTTTTATTGTTTTTGTTATTGATTTTTTATTATTATTAACCCGTCACGTCCCGAGGTTTTCCGCACCTCTGACATCCCCCAGTCCCGAGGTATTTTCGATTTTTTTTTTTTTGGCTAAAACCTTCGCTTTTGGTGAGAAACATCGAAAATTCATAGAGAAATCGCTCTCCTGAGGTTTAAAGTGCCCAATCCAGGTAGGAGTTCCTCCTTACCTGAGTGGGTTTTCTAACATGCTGGCACCAAAGAAAACGAGTTCTATGGGAGGGTAACTATTTTATCCACTCATAAACGGTATTTATTTATTTACTTGGTACGAATGTATATGTAGTATGACAGTATATTGGTTTTCAAGCAGTAATAAAGGCATTATAAGCATTGTTTCACTCACTAACTAATCACCATACCTGACCTATTTTTGCCACACTACCTGATCATTATTTCTGGCTGTTTCTTCTTCTAATGCTATATAAACATTGTCCTCCACATTGTCATCGATTGGGGAATCACTCTGACCCTGAATAACTTTACTAGCCAGGTCACTGGTAACAGGTCCTTTGCCAAGACAATGGCGTGAGGGGGGGAGGGGGGAGGTTATGCAGTGTAAGGCATTGTCCCTGCTTGGTATCTTGTACAGGAATAGAGGAAGGTGTCCCGTGTATACATACGAAAAATCACGTGCGAAAATTGAAAATTGTGCAAATTAGGTACCTTGCAATTGCACGACGTACTGGTACGTCGCCGGGACTGGCAAATGCAAATCGTGGTGACGTACCCATACGTCGTCGGGACGGGGCGGGTTAATGTTAATAGAGTTCCTGCTATTGTTGTAGGAATTACTGATATGATGATGATAATGGTTATGATGATGATTATTGCCGTTCTTGTTCCTGATATTGATATTGTTATCGTTGGTGCGGTATATGAATCCTTGAAATGTAACATTGTGGTTAATAACCCGATCTGTTCATTTGCCTGTCTGTCAATCTGTCTTTGTATCTGTTGGTCTATCTATTTAACTATCTATTTGTCTATCCATCCATTCATCTCTCTCTCTCTCTCTCTCTCTCTCTCTCTCTCTCTTTCTAGTATATGTACTGTACATAATACATAGCTAGAGATAATAAACTTATTTCGTTACTCTCTGATAAACCAGATATTTTCCTCTGAAACTTGGACGTATCAGTAGACTCATCTGTGTGGTGATCTTCAGCTCTTGTAGTCCTCACCTGTGTTATACTCCTCACCTGTGTTATATTTCTTACCTGTGTTATACTCCTCACCTGTGTTATACTTCTCACCTGTGTTATACTTCTCACCTGTGTTATACTCCTCACCTGTGTTATACTCCTCATCTGTGTTATACTTCTCACCTGTGTTATACTCCTCACCTGTGTTATACTCCTCACCTGTGTTATACTCCTCACCTGTGTTGTACTCCTTAACTGTATTATAATCTAAGCAGAGTTATAATCATTAGCTGATTCATACTCCTCACCTGCAGTAATTCACACCTGTGTTATAATCCCCACCTATGTTATAATCCACTAGTGTTGTAATCCTCATCTGTTATAATCTTCCGTGTTATAATCTTCACGCTACAATGGCCACCTTTATTATAATCATGTGTTATAATCCTCACCTGTGATATAAACCTCTCCTGTAGTATAATCCTAATTAGAGTTATAATGCTCAATAGTGATATAATCATGTGATATAATGGTCCCCTGTATTATAAACCTCACCTCTGTTGTAATGCTCACCTATTTTGTAACTCTCACCAGTGTTATAATCCTCACCTGCGTTATAATCCCCACCTCAGTAGTGTTATTACCACATGTTATAATCCTCACCTTTGTTGCAATCCTCACCTGTGTTGTAATCCTCACCAGCGTTATAATCTTCACCTGTGTTATAATCCCCACATGTATTATAAGTAATACCTGTTTTATAAACCCCACCTGTGATATAATTCATACCTGTGTTATAATCCTCACTAGTATTATAATCTAATATACTACAGAAGTAGCCGTGTGTGTGTGTGTTCTTACCTAATTGTTCTTACCTAATTGTATCTTTACAGGAATGAGTCAAGCTCGTACTGTCCCGTGTCTTAAACCATATTTATCGTACATATCCTTAAATTTGTGAATTGTTTTGGCACACACTATTTCATTCGGTAGTGCATTCCATTGATCAATTGCTCTGTTTGGGAAACTGAATTTCCTTACGTCTTTATCACCTCTCTTCTTATGCAGTTTTTTGCAGTGTCCTCTTGCTGATGCTTCTCCATATGATAAGTAATCATTTATGTCTATTTTCTCCTTTCCTGATATGCATTTATATAGCATTATCATGTCACCTCTTTTCCTTCTCTCCTGTAGTGTAGGTAGATTCAGTTTATTTAGTCTTTCTTCGTAGCTTAGGTCCCTTAAGCTTGGTATCCATCTTGTAGCGGCCCTTTGAACTTTTTCAATCTTGTCTATGTGCTTTTTGAGATGAGGACTCCAGACTACTGATGCATATTCCAGGGTTGGTCTAATGAATGATGTTATTATCCTTCTTAGCATGTCTTCATTTATGTATGTGAATGCTATTCTCATATTTGCAAGCAGTGTATACATGTTCCGTACCTTCTCGCTGATGTGGTCAGCCGGAGATAGTCTGTTATTGATAATCACACCTAGGTGTGATTATCAATAACAGACTATGTGTGTGTGTGTGTGTGTGTATTTTGGGCAGCCAAAATTGGCAAAAAAATCGCAAAAAAATTCGGTGATGTGAAAAAACTTGGTCCCATCACGATTGAAAAACTTTTACTATATTTAATGAGCGATCACATTTTGACCAAAAAACGCCACTCCCGGCATAGGATTTCCGTAGAATTTTTTGCCCGTAGGTACAACTAAAATAATTATATTAAAGCAGTAGCCGTGTGTCTGCGTGTGTATTACGGCCTTGCGTTCGGACAACATGGGTTCCATTCCCGAAGCTGCAAATAACACGATCAATTGGTTAGCTGCAAAGAATCCAAGTGACAACGTTACACTAGAACAGCACATAAACGCGTGAGCCCTCCACAGGCGCAAGTGTCATGTGTTACATCCTCCCCTGTGTTATAATCCTCATCTGTATTATAAAAGTCTCACCAGTGTTATAATTCTCGCCTGTTATTATCTTCACCTGTGTTACATTCCTCACACGTGTTAAAATCCTTAGGTGTTTTATAATCCTCACCCGTTGTATAAAACTCAGTTGTGTTATAATTCTCTCCAGTGTTATAATCCTCTGCTAATTATATTATCCTCACCAGTACTGTAATTCTCACCTGTTATAATTCTCAACTGTGTTATAATCCTCACTGTGTTATAATCCTCACTGTGTTATAATCCTCACCAGTGTAATAATCCTCATGACTGTTATAATCACAAACTGTATTAAAATCCTTACTTTCGTTATAAGCCTTTTGTGCATTAAACCCTCACCTGGGTTATCTGCCTCAGCTATTCTATAATCATCAGCTGTGTTATAATCCTCACTTTTGTTACAATTCTCAGAACATCATCCAGTGCTGGCTTGAATGGGGCATCAGCGGGTAGTTTCCAGGCAAGAAGTCTCTATCTATCTATCTATCTATTGCCAGACGCCTCAATCCCGTTTGGGGTGGCCACAAACAAATCGCCTCCACATCGCCCTGTCCCCCGCCATTTCACTGCCCTGCTTCCAACTCACACACCCCTCTCTCATATACCTCTCCACCCCATCCCTCCATCTCATCCTCGGCCTCCCCCTCCCTCTTCCCCCCTCCACCTCACTCACATACACTCTCTTCGTCAGTCTTTCACCCTCCATCCTCTCCACATGGCCAAACCACCTCAGTGTGTTCCTCATAACACTTCCTATCACATCCACATCCACACCACAACGCTTCTTTATATCCTCATTTGTCACCCTGTCTCTCCATGTGACTCCACAGGCTCCTCTTAAATAACTCATATCCACTGCTCTCACTCTTGACTTGTGTCCTTCCAACAACGTCCAAGCTTCACTTCTATACGTTAGAGTTGGTATCACAATACTGTCATGTAGTAACGTTTTCACTTCCATGCTCACTTCCCTGTTTCTTATCACTGCTTTCAAAGAACCAGCAACCTTTCTTCCCTGCTGTACCCTTTCAAGCAATTCACCCTTCAAACCTCCATCCTTACTCATCACACTACCCAAGTACTTAAACGTATTCACATTTTCCAATTCCTCACCATCCAACCTCGCTGTACATTCACTGACTTCACCTCTCTCAAAGACCATCACTTTACTCTTCCCTACATTCACCTTTAGATTCCGTTTCTTACACACTCTCACAAACTCATCCACCAATCCTTGCAAGAAGTGCTTCCTGTAAACACTGCTCACCCAGATACAAGGACCTGGTTCCATTCAAGTTTGTGAAGTGCTTGGGGACGATCGGCTGTGTGTTTAGATAAAAAACTATGTGTGCACGCCTCCCGTTTTGGTATGAAATTAGTTTTTGGTTATATTAGTTTTAAATTTTTGTCTTTTTTGTACCTTATTTCACACAGCTCAGTCGTAGAAAAAGACAACACAACGTCTCTACATGCTTTCCATCACGCATCTTCGTGAGCAGCCTCAGATTCTTGTGTCTGTCTGTTGTCAAACCTCAGTACAGAAAGTGGAAAGATGGCAGTTTTAGGCCAAGTTAGAGTAAAAAGAATATAGTTGGTTACTTTCCCCATTAATGGCCAGGACTAAGTTGTTTAACCATGACCTCATACGCAGGTGATGGGGCAGTTGTAATAGTTGATATTATATGCTCGTCTGGATGTGAACCCGGTGGTTTGCAGGCTGAAGTTCTCATTCAAGGCAGTCCACCATCCATTTTTGATGGTGGATAGAGAAGTAAGTATGAGATGTTTGCAAAACCAGGCGCTTCACCACCCGGTCATATCAGCGCTACTACGTGAAAGCATCCATCTTCAGCACCAGATGGGGCAGTAAAACACTGCATGAACACAGATATGTAGATTTGTTGGTATATATTTCACTTTTCAATACGAAAAGTTATTTTTGTTATAATACTCCTAAAAGGGAGTCCGGTACTGGAGAATGACATTTTCTCGCTGTGGCTCTGCTGCCGGGTAATACAAACGTCACTCATCTCCCAAACTCTCTCCAAAAGGAGGTTGGCATACAGTGGGAGAGCAACTTCAGCCTGCAGTCTGCTTGGTTCATATTCAGAGAGCCTGGGATGCCAGCTGTTACCACTACTACTGCAAAGGAAGCTGACGGCTCACTGGTGAGTAGAGCCAGATCATAACGGGAAAAATAAACAGTGCTTGCTTGATTTTTCGGTGGGTCAAACTGTTCAGAGCAGTTTGCAGTTTGTTTCCCTCAGTCCACATTCCCTTAACCGTACATCTGGAGGTAGGAGTGTAACTTTGGTTGTTACGAAACTTACAATATACTTTTTTCACTTTAACTTTAGCCAAAACTAAACTTGAAAGCTAAATGGTAGCAATAGGTGAACACCAGAGTATCTTGCTAGTCATTAGTTGTTATGGGGAGGATGTAGGATCGTAGTATTGTCCTTTTCTGCCACTGGGCTACGTGAATTTAGCTGCAAAGGATTAAAATCAGAATCAAGTTAAAACTTGTTACAGACCATACAGGGATATTTGCGTATCTGAGGGTCAAATCAAAGACAACAACGCTTAAACAAGTAAATCTTACGTTTCTTACAAAATTTCTACACACCACATCACAGAATTAGACCTTTTCTTATAACAAACAGGCGCACAGCAGGACACGTCTTACTAAGTAAGAATCACAAATCTCCTCAGACAAAATCAATCATACACTTCAACAAATAGAAAACTTAACGGGAACAGTTACGTTTCTATGTTGTTATGTACATGATAAATACAAATTGTTAACTTATAACTCGATTTCTTGGAGTATTTTTAACACTACATCACTAAACTAAGAGAGAGACTTGGAGGAGACTGGAGTCAGGAGAGAAGTGAGTGTTTCACCTCTAGACATTCTTCATCTATTCCAGTAGCTAGGCTTCTTTTTCCTCCATTCACTAATCCGAACAGTAGCATCATATCTGTTTCAAAAACTCTCTTCAAGATGGTGGTCCCATCAGGTTATTCAGCTGGGGCTGACTCCTCCATTCTATGAAGGTGGTCCTCATCACTTGGGTTTGGCTCGACCTGCTTTTTCTCTTTGTAATTCAAAATGTGTTGATTCTTATCACTGCTGACGTGCTGTGCTCCAAACTGGATCGTAGTTGTGTCACTACTGATGGTAAACTGAACCAGCTTCAGTCAAGATACGACATCATATGGTCACTTGACATGGTCAAACCCCAGATAGTGGCCAGGCAGCGGCCAGGAGAAATTTCTTAACATTTCAGAAGGTTACATCCTCGACAAACAGTCTGCCAAAAAATTTCTTTCTCCCTTGACATGGTGTACATTCAAGTCATACTTTTGGAGGAACACAACATAGCAGGTTAAGCGTTGATTATTGTCTCTAAAATTTGCTAAAAAATTAAAGGACAAGTAGGTGATGGTCTGCAGACACAACAATAGGCACAGAATGTTAACCAACATACATTAAGAAATGTTGCTGGGTAAGTATGAGTGCATGGACGTCATTTTCAATAATGGAGAAGCAACACATAACTTTTTGCTAAAGTCATAAACTGGTTGTTCAACATCATCATTTTTTTTTTTTAATGCAAAGAAGAAGGAACCAAAGGCCATGAGCCCGCAGTAACAGTCCCCTCCAAGAGAAAAACAAAATACAATAGAGAGCCAAATTCAAGATCCGATCATTTTGAGATGCCTGGACACACTGCGTTTGAAAGACTGGAGATCATAGGCAGCAGGAAATACAGACAGAGGGAGACAGTTCCAGAGTTGACCTGTTGCATAAATGAAAGACTGGGAGTAACGGTTAACTCTAGCATTAGAGAGTTGGACAGAAAAGGGATGAGAGTTTGCTGCCAGACGGGTGCTACGCGCCCGTCGTAGAGGTTTAGGAATGCATGCAGACAGTTCAGAGGAGCAGTGAGCATTAAAGTAGCGATAGAAAAGAGATAAAGATGCAACAGTGCGGCGAAGAGCCAGAGGTTGAAGGGAGTCAGTAAGAGGAGGAGAGTTAATGAAACGAAAAGCCTTTGACTACATCCTATTGAGAAGAGCTGTATGTGGGGAGCCTCCCCACACATTAGAGTTGTACTCCACACAGGGGTGGATAAAACCCCTGTATAAAGTCAACAATTGTGCAGGGGTAAAGAAAGAGCGGAGTCGACTTAGCACACCCAATCTCTTGGAAGCAGATTTTACAAGAGATGTAATATGATCTTTCCAAGATAAGTCCCGAGTAAATGAAACCCCAAGCATGTTCAGGGATGATGCAGGACTAAGCTGAATATTATTAAACATTAATGGGTATACCTGTGGAAGATTTTGTCGGGTTGATAGGTGTAAGAACTGAGTCTTAGATGCATTAAAAACAACCAGATTATTTTTACCCCAGTCAGAGATACGAGCCAAGTCAGACATTAGGTGTGCCATAGCCTCATTCCTTGATTGTTGAAGTAACTGTTGAGATGGGCGTTGCGGGAACCGAATGGAAAGGTGAAGGGTAGTCATCAACGTATGAGTGGATAGGGTTAGATGTACAGCTTAGAAGATCATTGATGAATGAAAGGAAGAGAGTTGGTGATAGGACAGAGCCCTGAGGAACACCACTGTTGATAGATCTAGGAGAAGAACGATGGCCGTCTACAACAGCGGCTATAGAACGACCAGAAAGGAAGCTAGCGATGAAGGCACAGATAGAAGGATAGAAACCGTAGGAGGGCAGTTTGGAAATTAAAGATTTATGCCAGACTCGATCGAAAGCCTTTGAGATGTCAAGTGCAATGCAAAGCTTTCGCCAAAGTCCCGAAAGGAGGATGACCAGTAGTCTGAAATATAGGTGAGAAGATCGCCAGTGGAGCATCCCTGATGGAACCCGTACTGACAATCAGAAAGAAGGTTGTGATAGGAAAGATGTCTTAAAATTTTCCTATTTAGAATTGACTTGAAAACTTTGAAATACAGGACGTTAAAGCAATTGGACGATAGTTGGAGGGTTGGGAATAGTCACCCTTCTTTGGGACTGGCTGAATGAGAGCAAACTTCCAGCAAGAAGGAAAGGTACAAGTTGACAGACAAAGGCAAAAGAGTTTGCCTAGGCAGAGTGTAACCACAGAAGCACAGTTCTTGAGAACAACAGGAGGGACCCCATCAGGCCCATATGCCTTGTTAGTACTGAGGCCAGTGATGGCAGAAAATATATCAGCTGAAGAAATTTTAATGACAGCCATGAGGAAGTCAGAGGGGGGAAGTGATGGAGGAACAGCACCGGAATTGTCTAAGGTGGAATTGGAGGAGAAAGTCTGTGTGAAGAGATCTGCTTTATCAGTAGAAGAAATAGCTACAGAACCATCAGAGTAGAAAAGAGGAGGGAAGGATGATGAGGTAAAGTTGTTAGAAAGGTTTTTGGCAAGGTGCAAGAAGGAGCAGGAAGAATTTGAGTTGGAGAGTTGAGAGCATTTAGTATGGATGAAATTATTTTTAGCAGAGCGAAGAACAGACTTAGCACGAATCCGAGTAGAAACGTAAAGATGATGTAATTCAGGGGTGGTTTGGCTTCGGTATCTTTTGTAGGCCCTCTCCTTGTTCCGGACAGTATTAGAACAAGCCTGATTAAATCAAGGCTTCCTTGCTTTAGTCAAAGGATATGAGAAAGGAATGTATGCTTCCATGCCCAAGAGAATAACCTCCGTAATGCGCAAGGCACACTCAGATGGCTCACGGCCATGGAAGCAATAATCATTCCATGGAAAATCAAAGAAGTACTGCCTGAGTGCCTTCCAGTCCGTGGCTCCAAAATGCCACAGACGACGTTTCCCTGGAGGGTCCACAGGCCGTACCGGAGTGATAGGACAGGTTAAGGTGATAAGGTTGTGATCGGAGGAGCCCAACGGAGAGAAAAGATTAATAGAGTAAGCAGAAGGATTACTTGTGAGGAAGAGGTCAAGTATGTTGGAGCTCTCTCCAAGGCGGTCAGGGATATGGGTAGGGTGCTGTACAAGCTGCTCTAGGTCATTAAAGATAGAAAAGATGTGGGCTTGTTCACCAGGTGGATCAGTGAAAGGAGAGGGGAGCCAATGGTGGTGGTGAACATTGAAATCTCCTAGAATGGAGATTTCAGAGAAAGGAGAAATGGATAGAATGTGTTCCATCGTAGAAGTAAGACAGTCAAAGAATTTTTGATAGTCAGTAGAATTAGGGAATAAGTAAACAGCACAGATAT
Source organism: Coenobita brevimanus (assembly GCF_032717465.1). Lineage (NCBI taxonomy): Eukaryota > Metazoa > Arthropoda > Malacostraca > Decapoda > Coenobitidae > Coenobita > Coenobita brevimanus. Next base: position 10,231,571 of record NC_136986.1, on the reverse strand, counting down.
ATTTAGTCATAGAATGACAGGAAAGCCGAAGCCAAAATGTAGAGAATTCAGAAGAATCAAGTTCAGCAACACGAGAGCAAGATAAGTCGTTGCGTATATATACACAACAGCCACCTTTGGCTTTGAAATGAGTATAGAGAAAGTAGGAGGATACAGATAAGGGTTTGCTGTCAGTTGCCTCAGACAGCTGAGTCACAGTTAGAAAAAGAAGGTGAGGTTTAGAGGAGGAGAGGTGGTGCTCAACAGAGCGAAAGTTAGAGGAAAGGCTGCGAATGTTGCAGAAATGAAGAAGAGAGTCAGACAGTGGTTCCAGGCACCTCGAGTCGTCGCCGGGAAAGGGGGGGATGGTGGGCGCATTTATGGTTCCCCCCCCCTGGGGACTCCGAGGCTTGGTGATGAGACGCCATTTTTGAATTTTGGAAAAGGAAGTGTAGTGTGTACTGTGCATGTAGTTTGGTGTAGATAGTTAGAGAAATTAGTGCTGAAGAGCATGCTGGCCTACTCTTAGTGTAACTGAGACACTGAAAAAGTTCAGCAAAGGGGGATGGTCAGGAACTAGTCCTGAGGGCTGATGAAGCGGGAGCTCCAGCTCTCCCTATCATCAGCTTTCCATCCACCTCAGGAGTACTGCCCTGCACCGGCACCATCACCATTAGAATCAATAGCTAATTTAAAAGACTTACTGATATTCGGGCTTGGAGGAAAGGCTGACTAAACAAAATCACCTTAACTTTTGAAAATGCCTCTTCATATTCTTCCTTCCACACATATTTGACTCATTTGCTTAATAAAAACGTGAGGGGAGCTACATCAGCGGAGATTTACGACAAAACTCCGATAGCAACCCACCACACCCAGGAATCTCTGCAATTCCTTTTTGTTCATGGGTTACTTGAAACTAAGAATGGCCTCAACTTTGCCATTAGGCAGACCTCCTTTACCCAATCCTTTCATATAACGTAAGTTTTGAACCTGGTCCCTTACATAGTCACACTTCACTACAGAGTACCAAGATAGCTACTAGACAGCGGTCTCTGCAGCAAGGAATCTAGCCGGTTCAGGTGTTCATCCCAGGAGGTGCTGAACGTAAACAGATAATCGCTATATGTAACACATCACTTGATATCACCAGTATGTTTGTTCGTTAGCCTCTGGAACGTGGCTGGAGAATTTTTCATACCACATGGCATGTTTTTGCATTTGTCAGTATGACCATCAGCCACAAAACAGGAAGTTTCTTGGACCTTTTCAGTAAGTGAGTCTCATAACTATCTCTTAAGTAAATAAATGTTGGTAATGAATTTTATACTGCCTATATTGTCAATTGATTCATCTTCTCTAGAAAGTGGATAGGTGTCAGTTGTAGTGAGAGAAAGGTCCCTACAGTAATCTGTGCAATAACGATAGCACTCCGGATTCTTTAACTAAGATGACTAGGGAGAAACATCCGATCTGGCATGGTTCGATCAATCCCTGCTGCATGTAGGCCAACTCGTGCTGGATAATGGACTACGTTTGTGAACTCACACAGCTGGGAGGTTGCTTAACATGGCAGACATCTCAACATCGACATCAAGCTGTGTTGCATCCATCAGCCCATGGGAGTTCCGGCAAACATGATACTTCCCCAGATTGAAAGACAGGTTATGACGTCGTTCAGATGTTAAATTAGACTGTTTCCATTACTCCATACACGCCTCCTGGTTTTCTCTTCAACTGGCAGTCTGGCCGAACGTCAAGGGGCAGCCTGGCTCGTCTACTATCTCATTAGCTGACACCATACATGCAGAGCTGGGAGTTCCCACATCCTCTCGCCCAAAGAAATCCTTCTGCATTTTGACACGGCACAACCTTCGTGTCCTCCAGTCTTTGGTCTTTTTAACATAGTTAACATCACCTACCCTTCTCAACTACATAGGGGCCGGAGAAACTTGCCTGTAATGGCTGTCCAAGAACAGGGAGCCAATGGTAGTACTCTGTCTACTAGGTGAAACACTGCTCCTAGCTTGTTTGCTTTTTATCACACCAACTCTTTGACATCTTTTAAGTGGACTTCAAATTTGTCTTCAGTACTTCAAAATTCATGGCTAGTCTTTATTTGAAATATGAGACATACCGGTACTGTAGGTTGGCAGATTTAAAAAAAAAAAAAAAAATCATCACAGACCCAACGTTCCTTGCGCAGTTTTAATGGGCTTCTCATCGTGTGACCAAATATTAGCTCAAATCGAGAGTGACCTATGGACTCAATTGGCGTCTCTTTTGTTGTAACAAACAGGAAGGGAAGACCTTTGTCCCAATCCTTTTCATGAACGATACAATATTTCTTTAACATTTGTTTGAGGGTGAGTTGATATCTCTCCAGTGCTCCCTGACTCTGAGGATGGTAGGCTGAGGTGATGTGGGAGATCACAAACTCTTTGAGGGTTGGTTTGAATAATTTTGACATGACCTGTTCCTCTCATCTGATTGCACATAACTTGGAAGATCAAACTTAGTGAAACATAAATTATCTCCCATATCACTGCTTTAGCTGAAGTGTTTCGCAAGGGGATAGCTTCAGAATTCGTAGTGGCCATGTCTAACATAGTCAGAGTATACTGGTGGCCTGATGAGGTCCTTGGCAGAGCCGACAATAGCTAGAACTCTAGTAAATGGGACATCAGAGACAGGAGGAGGAACCAGTGGCGCTACAAGAACAGGCTTGTTATTTCTAGCGGCCAGCTGGCAGTGTGGCATGAGCTACAATGTTGAGAAAAGTCTCAGCGAATTCCAGGCCAGTTGAAATTTTGCCACATGGGAGGAAGAGTCTTCGTCACTCCTACATGACCTGCCAAAGTAGAATAATGCACAGTTGCTAGAATCTCTTGCCTCCACATCTTCGGAACAACCAGTTTTGATGTATATTCTCCCACTCATCATTACGAGCAGCACGGGGAAGTCTCCAACGATGCATCAACATACCATTCGCTCATAAGTAGAAACACTCAGACAGATCAGCCTCACGTTCTTACTCACTCACTGTAGAGTCAGTCAAAACTGGAGTCTCTGAATCAGATCTCTGCATCTCAACCAGTCCTAGCTAGACCTGCAGTACTATGTGAGGATTCCTCAACCTCAGAGTCATTCAACTGGGTAAAGTAAGCATCAGCCAGAGAAATATCATCTGGCACCCAATTAGTATGGATATTATCACTATCAGGACGGAATTTTGCCAGCATGGCTCTAGTTACAGCACAAGCAGGGCACAGTGAAAGGCATTCTACCTCCAGTGCTTTTGTCCTCTCCTTTCTTATGTGACTTTCTGATACACAGGGAATTGCACTCACTTGTCCTACTAAGTTGTTACTCAAAAGGAAAAGGACCCATTTTACGGGAAACTTTTAACGATGACCACACATACTTGACCTGAAATTAATTCTAACTCAAGCTCCACTTCAGGCAAGGGACCAGACACATACTCAACTACTCCCTGTAATAAAACACATTCATCAGGCTCAGCAACATTTATTATCCTCTTCAGCCTAAGAGACTGTGAAGCACCTGTCTCGGGGAATTGTGACTTTCATAGTATTTTCATTATCAATTATCACTAGTCCTTTAGAAATGAAACTAGCAAACAGGGTTTCTTTGGTGGAGTCACTTTGCTTACTGTTTGAGGAAGGATCCTAATTAAATTAAGCTTATTATTACTGAGAAGTTTCACTCGTAAAACCTGAGTAGTCGGCTTAAGCTCAAATTTAGCAAGATTTTATGCTTCATATTGTCGAGGGTCAGTTTGCAAACATGCTCTAACATCACCAAAATTCATCATGATAGATACATAATAAGGTTCAGACCAAAATCATTAGGCTAGCCTGGCAGAGGCCCCCATTTAACTCTGCCACGGACTGTGCAAGGAGATTTCTGGCTCTGATGGCCAAACCAAAGGAATGACATTTAAACAAATATATATTACTTTACTTAGAAAATCTCTGTACAACACCAAACAGATTCATTTTCATAATAAAAGGTGCACCGTAGGACACTTCTGACTTGATAGAATCACTTACAAACCTACTCAGGTAAAATTCATCGACACTTCAGCTAAATGGGAACAATTATATTACTAGGCAGCTGTGTACAGGTTGATCACACAATATTACAAAAACTGATGACCTGATGTCTTGGAATACATCTTACACTAAATCATTAACTAAGAGAAGGATTTAGAGGGGGCTGGAATCGAAAGTCAGGCGCTCTCCAGCATCAAGCCACTGTTCATCTATCCCAGTAGCCATGCCTCTTTTCTTTCACTGACCTATCAGAGCAGCAGCATTGTTTCCAATAGTCCTTAAAGAGGGTGGTACCATCAGGTTTTTCAGCTGGAATTGGCTACTGCATTTTAGATGGGCGGTGCTAATCACTTGGGTTTGGCTCCACCTGCTTTCTCTCCCAGTAATTCGACATAAGTTGATCCTTATTATTGCTGATATGCCGTGTTCCAAACCGGGTTGCAGTTGAGTCATTTGTGAAGGTAACTTGACTATGTCTTCACATGGTAACTTCAGCTGGCCAAAACCCAGACTAGTAGCCAGGCGGTGGCCAGTAACAAACAGTGTATAGGGGAAGTTTTAAACTTAGTAAAACATTGTCTTCCTTAATGATCCTCGTGGAGTTGGTAGGCATAAGTACTAAGTCTTCTTTCCGATTTGATGACGTCCTTTTCTGTTTGCATTATTTATAAGAGCAAATTTATCGACCTTGCATTAGAAGTGGCACCAGGTTCATCTAAAATATGAGCCCAGTGGACTGCAGGCTTAAGATTATCTTTTCCTGCAACTAACCTTCTTCCTTTCAGGGGATGGGGAGGGAGCCGAGAGACGTTTATATAACCGGACAGTGCAGCAGCTCAGTTATACCGATGCCCCTACATGAAGGCCTCCCTCTCCTACTCTTTCATTTACCTTAAAGAGCCCATTCAACTCGGGAAGTTGGACACGACCCTCACTAACTTGTCCAGTAGAAGGTTCTAAATTGATTGTAATCGTCTGGCAGGTGTAAGACCAATAAAATATGAGTATCTACAGGGTATATTGGGAGGTGGGCATAAAGTTGGGAAAAAATACATGAAGTAATTCTAAGTAAAACATAGGTTATACTATGCTTTTGCAACTTCCCGCCTGACAAAGCACATACCCCCCCACCTCCCTGCATACCTAACCAAGTACATAACGGCCCTCCCTCCCCAGTCTTTTCATTTAAAGGTGGATGTGAGGAGATCGTCTTGAGAGCACACAACATGGGCCCATCAGATCCTTTGTGTGGGTTGCATTGAAATCTATGGAAAAATTAATTTTATTACTTTTTCATTATTAACAAACAAAAAAAACTACCTAAGACAGAGTTTAAGGATTTGAATTTCATTAAAGCAGACTTTCCTGATCTACCAGATGACCCACCGACATGTCATAAAAGTACCCCCGCTAATACCAATACACCAGTCCTGTATGAGACAGCACTAGCATGTATTCAATATGGACGGTGGGTGTTAGCGCCAAAGTGGTGACATGTAGAGAGGTGTATGGTATGTAGGAAGACAACTGGGCCTTGAGTGCAGGCTGTGAAGCATATGCCCAGAGTCGGACACATTAAAAAAAAAAAAAAAATCTACCTATCAAAAGTTTCCAGTTCACTATAAGTCACATAACCATGTAAAATTTCATGACTCTATAGTGAATACTTTTTGAGTTCTGGCCCGGAATCAAAATCTCGATGCCCGAAAACCGCCCTACTACCCAGCACTTATTGATTACCAGTGTTAACAACACCCTCCTCTGACTCTATCAGGTGGAGGGCAAAAATGTTGATCTACATGGCTTCAATTTTCAACAATTATCGAGCTACAGTTACTGAAGACCTTTTTTTTTTTTTTTTTTTTTTTAATGCAAGAAAGAAGTAACCAAAGGCCGCGAGCCCACAAATATTGTTCCTTCCAAGAGAAAAACAAAATAAAAGAGAGAGCCAAATTCAGATCCGATCATTTCGAGATGCCTGGACACAATGCTTTTGAAATACTGGAGGTCATAGGAAGCAGGAAATACAGACAGAGGGAGACAGTTCCAGAGATGACCTGTTGCATAAATGAAGGACTGGGAGTAACAGTTAACTCTTGCATTAGAGAGTTGGACAGAAAAGGGATGAGAGTTTGCTGCTAGACGGGTGCTACACGCCCGTCATAGACGTGGAGGAATGCATTCAGACAGTTCAGAGGAGCAGTGACCATTGAAGTAGTGATAGAAAAGAGATAAAGATGCAACAGTGCAACGAAAAGACAGAGGTTGAAGGGAGTCAGAAGGAGGAGATTTAATGAGGCGTAAAGCCTTTGACTCCACCCTATTGAGAAGAGCTGTATGTGGGGAGCCTCCCCACACATGAGTGTTGTACTCCACACAGGGGCGGATAAAACCCCTGTATAGAGTCAACTATTGTGCAGGGGTAAAGAAGGAATGGAGTCAGCTTAGCACACCCAGTCTCTTAGAAGCAGATTTTACAAGAGATGTACCATGATCTTTCCAAGATAAGTCCCGAGTAAATGAAACCCCAAGCATGTTCAAGGATGATGCAGGATTAAGCTGATTATTATTAAACATTAGTACATACACCTGTGGAAGATTTTGTCAGATTGATAGGTGTAAAAACTAAGTCTTTGAAGCATTAAAAACAACCAGATTATTTTTACCTCAGTCAGAGATTCGAGCCAAGTCAGACATTAGGTGTGCCATAGCCTCATCCCTTGTTTATTGAAGTAACTGCTGAGATGGACGTTATGGGAACCGAATGGAAAGGTGAAGTCATCAGTGTATGAGTGGATAGAGTTAGATGTACAGCTTAGAAGGTCATTGATGAATAAAAGGAAGAGAGTTGGTGATAAGACAGAGCCCTGAGGAACACCACTGTTGATAGATCTAAGAGAAGAACGATAGCCGTCTACAACAGCGGCTATAGAACGACCAGAAAGGAAGCTAGAGATAAAGGCACAGATAGAAGGCTAGAAACCGTAAGAATGCAGTTTGGAAATTAAAGATTTATGCCAGACTTGATCGAAAGCCTTTGAGATGTCAAGTGCAATGGCAAAGCTTTCGCCAAAGTCCCGAAAGGAGGATGACCAGGAGTCTGAAAGGTAGTTGAGAAGATCGCCAGTGGAGCGTCCCTGACGGAACCCATACTGACGATCAGAAAGAAGGTTGTGATAGGAAAGATGCTTTAATATTGTTTTATTAAGAATTGACTGGAAATCATTTGTGATACAGGATGTTAAAGCAATTGGACGATAGTTAGAGGGTTGGGAATGGTCACCCTTCTTTGGGACTGGCCGAATGAGAGCAAACTTCCAGCAAGAAGGAAAGGTACAAGTTGGCAGACAAAGGCAAAAGAGTTTGCCGGGCCTGGGTGTATGCACAGAAGCACAGTTCTTGAGAATAACAGGAGGGACTCCGTCAGGCCCATATGCCTTATTTGTATTGAGGCCTGTGATGGCAGTAAATACATCAGCTGAAGAAATTTTAACGTCAGCCACGAAGAAGTCATAGGGGGGAAGTGATGGAGGAACAGCACAGGAATCGCCTAAGGTGGAATTGCAGGAGAAAGTCTGAGCAAAGAGATCTGCTATGGTTACTGAAAACCTCATAAAGAAGTCTTTATGGGGGATTAGTTTCTCCAATTGTTTTATCTGTTCACAAGCGAAGGTGTGACGTTGCCGAATCATTCACACTGAACTCACTATAATGTTGCCAATATGACTGAGTGAATGAGTGCTGCCGAAGGGGAAGAAAAATGCGGCCAATGTGGGGTTGTGTTTGGTGGGGCGAGTGAGTAGATGGTTGAGTGGGTAGTTAGAGATTTGGCTCCCCAGATAACAAGGCAGTAGATGGACTTATACCACTAGTAATCATATGTCTCTCTTAATTGTATTTTAGTATATCATTTAGAAGACGATCGAAAAATATTTGAATATACTGCATATGGTACACTTGGATCATTTTACAAAATCCTACTAAAACTTAAAAACAATTTCTTCACATGGAAGTGAGGGTGCATCTATGCACGCAGTAACAAACCTGATGGGGTAAATGAACCTATTATTACATGAGAGAGAGAGAGAGAGAGAGAGAGAGAGAGAGAGAGAGAGAGAGAGAGAGAGAGAGAGAGAAAAGCTTTAGATCTCCAATTCATCTACTTTGCAAACCAGTGCTTTGGTGGGGGTAAGGTAAGCGTTTCTGTGTGAGTGTGGGGGGGGGGGAGGGGGACGTTTGCGATTAACCTGTCCTCTGGTGGTAGGCTATTGGTATTCTCTCTGTTTCTTTACTAGTATTCATGACTGTGTCCATCCTGTGGTGTAGGGGACACAATCTGGCCGCATGATGGAGTGGTACCACCACTCTGTGACCAGGTTGTGTTAGGAAGAATTCTGCCATCGTATTCCATGTGTGTCGTAAAAGGCGACTAAAGGGACGGGTTGAGGGGACTAGGTACTCCTTCCTCTGTATTTTTAGTTCCTGCAATGAAACGGAATAGAAACAGGGAGGGGATACAGTTATACCCGTACCCTGAAGACTCGGTCTACGAATGTGCATGGATGTAGTACCATTCAGGTTAAATGGGAGGAGATTGGGAGAATGTTTGTGAGAAGAAAGTTGGATGTGTTAGCTTTGAGTGAAACAAAGATGAAAGAGAAAGGTGAATCTAAGTTTGGAAGTGTGACTGGAAGGATGTCTGGTGCTGACAGAGGAAAAGTGAGAGAAGTGGCCTTGATAGTGAGCCCGGAAGTGCAGCAGTGTGTGACTGAATAAAAGGTGCCATCGAGACTGACGTGGGTGAAAGCGAAATTTGGACGTGAGTTGTGGTTATTTGTGGGTGCATATGAGCCTGGTAGTGCAAAGGATGAAGAAGTGAGGAAGTTTTTCTGGAATGATATTGATGAGTGTCTGCAGAGTTTTAGAGCAAGTGTGAATGTGGTAATGATGGAAGATCTGAACGCTAGAGTGGGAAATGTAGCAGTTCAAGGTTTCATTGGTATGCATGATGTGCCTGGAATAAATGATACTGGGGAAAGTATGTTATGGGTGTCTGTTGAGCGAGAGATGGCAATTGGAAATACCCTGTTTGGGAAGAAAGATATTTATAAGTATACATGGGTGAGACAGGAGGGTGGAAGAGTTGTTGATCGAGTATTCATGAACTATGTGGTTGTGTCCAGGAATGTAAGAGAAAGACTGCTGGATGTGAGAGTTTTGAGACGGGAGGGTGGAGGTACAGTATGTCTCACCACTACCAGGTGAATGGAAAGATGAGAGTAGGTATGAGGTGGGTGAGATCTAGGGGAGCTATGTGTGACAGGGAGGTTTTGATAATTAGTGAGTTGGAAAAAAGACAGAAAATGACAGAGTATCAGGAAATGTTGAAAGATTAGTGGAATGCAGTGAAAGATCAGGAAAATGGCGGCATGGAGATGGAATGGCAGTTGTTTAACCCTTTAACCGCGGGCATTGTTTTGGCCTGACTGTCCTCTCCCGCGGGGATTTCAGCCAAATGTAAACAAACCTTTAAACCTTAATAACTCTGCACAGAATAAAGCTAGAGAAAAAAAAATAAGGTACCATTAGAAAGTACTAACCTTCAGCTTTCCATTGATGTAGGTTTCATGACTTTGTTGACTTTCACAGGACGGGCAGTGCCGTTAGAAGTGAGGGGTGTAAAATCACTATTTTAAGCCCCACACACCAGTACCAAATGCCAACCACTCTCTGATAATAGTAATATAAACATATATGAACACTGCACATACGATAAACACCCACTCTGTGTTCAATGAGGTAGGTAAAAGGCACTTCACTGCGGCTTCACCCGCTCACTGACGTTTGGTTAGCAGCGATATTTTCATTATTTCTAACTTCTAATATTATTTTACATATAATCTGGGCAATATACATTATATTTACACTGCACTTATTACTATATTGCGTCACTGTTGCATCACAGAATTACACAAGTGCCGCAGAATTACACAAGTGCCGCAGATTCTCTTATTACAATATCACTTATTATACTGGCCAATATTTACATTTTTTTCTAGGCAAAATATCCCTTATTACTACATTATCCATTATACAATTATTGGTAAAGCACGTCACTGTCGCATCATTGTATATCACTGTCACTTTCAGTATTTACTCAGAGAGTGGTACTCGGCAAAGCACGGAGTCACACAGAGAGCGACTTGGCATTCCTGGCACTGGTGTGTGCTCATTTTTCTCGTCCGAGGCCTCCGTGTGGTGTTATGACATACTCTGCAGCGGCCCTGTGACAACCTGCCGCCTGCGGTAAGAGGCAATTTCACAAGCTGGTGCCGGCTCATGTAATTGCGGCACTCAAGACGGTCAGGTTGTGTGTCAGAGTGTCACTTTGGGATCAATGCCGTCACCTGACCAAATCGTGCAAGCAGCTGCTGCACGACAGTCTTGGAGAACTGTCTCAGGGATGGTTGCCTTATGTCCCCGACTTGTGTCTTGTAGAGGATGAAGGTGTTGAGCATGCACATATTGAGCATGTGCAGGCAAGCCTTCCTGTACCATCGGGTGTTTCTCCTGAGACAGTCTATTTCACCAATCATCATATCAGACTTATCAACAAGTCTCATGTTCACATTGTAATCAATGACGGCATCAGGCTTCATGATTGGCTCTCCCTTTCTGTAGCTGACCTTCCCAGTTCTCTGCAATTTCCCCTTGTGGATGGTGCTGATCATATTCACGACCTTGTCATGCCACCTGATCGCCAGAAGCTTGTCTGACTTCTTCAGGTGCACATCTCCCTTGGATGAGGCTGATGCTTCTGGGAAACTTGGCCACTCTTTTCTATAGCTCCGTACAGTGCCAACAGTGCCAATGCCGTGTTCAGCAAGGTATTTGGAGAGTTTCGGTGCTGTGTAATAATTGTCTGTGTACAGCACATGATTCCCACCAAAATACCTCTCTATCAGCACTTTTACAACGGAGCCAGAGAAGCCAAGGGGGTCTTTCCTGTTCACATCCATTGTGCTTGCAGAGTAGATGACGAAATCAAGGATATACCCCGTCTCACAGTCACACAGCACAAAGAACTTTACCCCAAAGCTGTGGCGTTTGCTGGGGATGTACTGCATGAATTTGAGACGTCCTCTGAACAATACCAGGGATTCGTCTATGATGACTTTCTGCATAGGACGGAAAAATCGCATAAATCGATCCCTAATCCTGTTGAGAAAATCCCTCACTTTCCACAAAGGGTCAGTTTGGGACGGGTTTCCATTGTCAGCGAAGTGCAGGTATTCTAGCAGCTGTCGGAACCGATCCCGTGACATATACTTCCCGAATGTTGGGATCGAAGTAATGTCATCCACGAGCCAGTACTCCTCCAATTCATGTCTCTTGATATGGGGCATCAAGAACATCAGTGCAAAGAACACATACAGCTCTCTGATCCTGACAGGCAACCACGACACTTGCTTTGGTGAGCCAATAGGTCCCAGCCCTTCTGCTGCACACTGAGCTGCATACCTATTGGTCTCATCGCTGACATGCTGCACGATTTCGTCATCCATGAAGGCCAGGAAGTAGTCAACAAAATCATCTCCTGTGTTGCATGGGAAGGCAGGCTGTATTCCAGCATTTGTCATATCAAACGGCGGATTGTGTGGCTGAAAATCTGCACCGTCAGACCAAACAAATGCATCAACTTTCCCTGTGCGTGGTTCAGTGGAAGTGGCAGGTTGCATTGCACTCGTTTCCCCGTGAGAAGGAGCTGAGGTGGAGGCAATGGGTGAGGCAATGAGTGAGGCAGGAGGTGAGGCAGGAGGCAAGCGGGAGGGGGGTGAGGCAGGAGGCGAGCGGGAGGGGGATGAGTGCGGGGGCGGTGAGTGGCGGGGTGGCGAGGGTGAGGGAGCTGAACTGGGGGCAGGCGGGGGGGGGTTACTGACCTGGTGCGTGGTGAAATTTGACCCTTTCTTCCCCGCTTATCACCTCGCTTATCACCTCGCTTATCGCCCAGCTTTGCCCTCCAACTGCCACGCATCCCCTTTGTTCTAGGCCGGCCTGCCCTGCTTACCCTGCCTGCACGGCCTGCCTTCCCTCGCTGTGCAGGCTCTGGGAATTCATATTCCTCAGATGATGTAGACTGAGGAGAGGGCACGGCAGAAGATGAAGATGATGTGAGGGCAATAGGGCTAGGGGAACGGGAAAGTGGTGGGAAATGCTTGTTAGGGCCTGGTGTAGGAGACGTAAGTCTGAGCTTCACTCCCTTCCCACGTGCAACACCAATTTTCCCCATAGGCGCCTTCCCTTTCCCAGAGTAAGTTGGGGGTGGTGGGGGGGAAACTACACGCTCACTTTCATCACTGTCACTGTCACTGGTAAAGGGTTCACCACCAATCACTGCAAAATCGTCACTACTTGCTGTAAGTGTATCACTCTCACTGCCACAATCCAGAGTTGTACTTACAGTTTTGTCCAGCTCTGTTCTAATTTCTGGAGTGCTCAACCCCTTCTGCCTCGCCGTCAGCAGTTCCTTCACCGGTGTAGAGGTCGAAGGCACACTAGCACTAATCATTTGCGAGGAGGAAGCGAGCGACGATGTGTCGGGACGGAGCGCCATTATCACGCACAGAGCTGGACAGATACTGACTGATGCGTGTCAGGGCAGGGGTGGGGGGACCCCCTTGGGGTGGGAGGAGGGAGGTGTGGGGTGGCTGGCGTGAAAGAACTCGACAGCTACTCTTGCGTGAGACAATTTGCGCACAGGAAAAACGTGCGGTGTTCAAAATATTCACGAACATTCCAGAATGACACACGTGGTTTCGTCCAGTTTTGTCGATGTCATTCTGGAATGACACCCGCGGTTAAAGGGTTAACCCATAAGCTTCGAAACACCCATATTTGGACATTCCTGAGTGCGTGTGATACACCCACATCTGGCCCGGACATACTTCCCAAAGTGGGACAGATTGTAGGTTACAGTGACACCTGTCAACCCCTTCTCACCGTACCCCTGGTCAGTCATTTGCCAGTCACGATGGAGGGTGGATGAAGCGAGCAGTCACGGGAGTAATGAGTATTCTACCTCCAACCATACTGTTGCAATACATGCTATGTTCTATGCTATATTTTTATGGCTAGGAGAGTCTTAGTGTATAAAAAATAAATAATAACTGATATATACTATATATATATATATATATATATATATATATATATATATATATATAATAACTGATATATACTGTATATATATATATATATATATATATATATATATATATATATATATATATATATATATATATATATATATATATATATATATATATATATATATATACCTCAATTCAGGTTCTTCAATCTCGTGTAATTTTCCAGAGAAAAATGAACATGTGTCATTGTCCTCAGGTAAATGACACGAGTTTGTAAAAGAAAATATCAGTCATAAAACAAAGTGATAAAAAACCCTCGATGCATTTCCATAGCCAACAACCTCACTTTGTCATCATTTAGTCATTCATCACTGAGCTACCATGACCCTTGGAAATGAAAGACATTCAAACCATAGTTTCCCATATGCCTTTCATTGAATAAAAAAAAAAGTATAATGAGACCCTTCAACCATATCGGGATTTCTGTCTATCTATCTATTGCCAGACGCCTCAATCCCGTTTGGGGTGGCCACAAACAAATCGCCTCCAAGTCACCCTGTCCCCCGCCATTTCACTGCCCTGCTCCCAACTCACACCCCCCTCTCTCATATACCTCTCCACCCCATCCCTCCATCTCATCCTCGGCCTCCCCCTCCCTCTTCCTCCCTCCACCTCACTCACATACACTCTCTTCGTCAGTCTTTCACCCTCCATCCTCTCCACATGGCCAAACCACCGCAGTGTGTTCCTCATAACGCTTCCTATCACATCCACATCCACACCACAACGCTCCTTTATATCCTCATTCGTCAGCCTGTCTCTCCATGTGACTCCACAGGCTCCTCTTAAATAACTCATTTCCACTGCTCTCACTCTTGACTTGTGTCCTTCCAACAACGTCCAAGCTTCACTTCCATACGTTAGAGTTGGTATCACAATACTGTCATGTAGTAACTTTATCACTTCCAAGCTCACTTCCCTGTTTCTTATCACTGCTTTCAATGAACCAGCAACCTTTCTTCCCTGCTGTACCCTTTCAAGCACTTCACCCTCCAAACCTCCATCCTTACTCATCACACTACCCAAGTACTTAAAGATACTCACATTTTCCAATTCCTCACCATCCAACCTCGCTGTACATTCACTGACTTCACCTCTATCAAAGACCATCACTTTACTCTTCCCTACATTCACCTTTAGATTCCGTTTCTTGCACACTCTCCCAAACTCATCCACCAAGCCTTGCAGCTCCCCTTCGTCTTCACTTAACAACACAGTATCATCTGCAAATAACAGTACTGGGAGTTTCCAAACACTATCCTCTCTCACCAGGGCCACTCCAACATCCACTACCCTACCTTGTACCTCTTTTATTACCCCATCCATGTACAGATTGAACAAGCATGGAGACATGACACATCCCTGTTTCAACCCAACTTTCAAAGAGAAAAATTCACTTAGTTCACCATCCACATGCACTGCAGCCTTCGCACCATCATACATACTCTTCACAGCATTCAGCAATTTCCCATCTACTCCATATATTCTTAACACTTTCCACAATCCTTGTCTATCCAACCTGTCATATGCTTTCTCCAAATCCATGAAAGCCGCATACAACTTCTTTCCCTCCAGTCGCTCTCGTGAGGTCAGTCTGCTCAGACGTGCCTGAGACCTGTGGTAGTGTTGTGCTAGTGTGCTTTAGTGATCTGTGATAGTGGTTGTGTTAGTGTGTTGTAGTGATGAGCGATAGTGCTGTGCTAGTGATCCGTGAGAGTGTGTGTTGTGGTGACCCGTAGTGACCCGTGATAGTGTGTGCTACCTTGTGTGAATTTGTGCGTAATGGCTTCCTCGGCAGAGAGCTGTTTCCCCACTGCAGGTATTGAAAAGGACTACCTTGAATTAAAGGAGGAACTTCTCGAACTGAAGCGGGAGGTACAAATTCTCAGGCAGGAGAAGTCACAGATGAGGGAATTGTTGGAGGAGATGTTGGAGGAGAATGAGAAAAAGGCTGAAGGTTGGACACTAGTTAACAAGGGTGCAACGACGTTCACTCTTAAAAAGCAAACGGAAGTTAAGACAACTAATGCATTCGATGCACTACGGGATGAATGTGAAGGGAAGGCAGAGAGGGAAGTAGAGGAGAAGGACGGTGAGAGAACTTCCAGTACAGGTAAGTATAAACAGAACAAGAAAAGTAAGAAAAATGTTGCTGTTGTTGGAGACTCCCAGGTGAGATATCTGAACAGAGCCATGTATACTCCACTCCCTAAACATGTGTGTCTTCCAGGGGCCAGGGTGGCTAATGTGGTAGAAAAAATTTCAAATATCGTAAAGGAAAGTGGTGACAAACCCACTGTGTGCCTCAGTGTAGGAGGCAATGATATTAGTAGCCGTAAGAGTGAGGTACTGTGGAAAAGGTACAAGTTGATGCTAGAAAAGGTTAGGGAGAGGGGAGGAACCCCTGTAGTGCTTGGTGTTTTACCAAGGTGGCGGGTTGGAAGGGAATGGTTGAGCAGGGCAATAGGATTTAATTGCCGCCTTGAAAGGTATTGCAAAGATAATACAATACCTTTCATAGACAGCTGGGACCGGTTTTATGGACGGAGTGCCTTGTATAGTTGGGATGGGACTCATCTTAGCAGGCAGGGAGTTACTGTTTTAGCTGGAATGATAGATAGGGAGTTGGAGGGATTTTTTCGAGATTGAGAAGTAGGTGTACAGGAAGATGCAGCAACTACACTCAGAAATCATTATTACCATGTTTGGATAGATGCATCGATACTTGCAAAGTTAAGAACAAAAGTTCAACCAATAGCGTAGATACATCCACTCAGGCACCTCAAATTGAGCAGGCGATGATAGATGATAGAACAAGCGATGATAGAAGGGTGATAAGCGATAGTACAAAAAATTGTTATATTAGTAAAGAGTTTCCCAGTTAGTAATAAAATAAATAACAGTAAATGCCAAGGTAAAGGCATAACTACTAGTAATAATCTGAAAGTGTACTACACAAACAGCCGGAGTTTACGTAATAAAATGGATGAACTGAGGGCTTTAATTTGTACAGTGAAAATAGACATTGCCGTTATTAGTGAAACTTGGATGAATACAGACACTCGAGAATTTTTAGCAGAATATCAGATAAAAGGCTATAATATTTTTGTGTCAAACCGTCAGGGAAGAAAGGGGGGAGGGGTAGCTATTTATGTAAAGGATTCATTAAACTGTTACAATAAAGCAGACATTAAAGTAAATAGGGACACAGAAAGTGTCTGGGTTGAAAGTAGTAACAATAGGGAGAAATTAGTCTTAGGAGCAATTTACAGATCTCCAAAATTAAGTAGAGCTGATAGTAAATACCTCTGGGAGGAAATTAGGAAAGCATCATAGTCCAGCTTAGTAATAATTGTAGGGGACCTTAATCTGCCAAGGATAGATTGGAGAAATCAGACAGAGGATGCAGAGTCAGAGGAATTTCTAGAGGTAGTACAGGATAATTTCCTTTATCAGTATATCAGGGAGCCCACCAGAGGTAATAATATACTAGATTTGGTTTTAGCTAATAAAGAAAATATCATTAGCGATATAGAGGTTGGTGGACGGCTTGGTAATAGCGATCATGAAGAAATTAAGTTCAAATTTATTTGGGATGTCTGTTCCACTGAAAATACCTCCACCGTTCCTAAATTTTGTCTAGGAGATTTCGATGGCTTAAGAGCTTATTTTCGAACAGTATTCCACAGGGAGATTAGCTATTTGAGGGAATGCCAGGTCAGTGGGGAACCCCAGGTCATAGGTCAGGCGCAGGAAACACGTGGGGATGTCCGTCAGGTGTCTGTGAGGGGGGAGGTGGTAGATAGGAATGTAGTCCAGGTGACGGAAATTAACTCAGCTCCAGTACCAAACAGACGTTCGACCAGTGAGAAGTATAACGAGTTAATAAATATAATACACGGAGGCCAAGATAGATATATTCCTTCAAAACCGTTTAGAACTAATAATTCAGAACCAAGATGGTTAAACAACAGATTAAAATCTCTCATAGGCCAAAGGAAAGGAATATATAGAAAAATAAAACGTGGAGAGGAACACTTACGTAACCGATACACGATTTTAAATAGAGAAGTAAAGAGGGAGATAAGAAAAGCAAAGAGAAGTTATGAAATTAAGGTTGCAAGTGAATCAGAAGAAAACCCCAAGGGTTTTTATCAAATGTACCGTTCGAAAAATAAAGATAGGATAGGACCACTCAGAACAGAATCAGGTGACATTACCAGTGAAGATAAAGAAATGTGCTCCATCCTAAATAATTATTTCATATCAGTATTCACCAAGGAAAATCTAAGCCTGGTCCCTCAAGCAGCAAATATTTACCATGAGAATACAGAAAATATTCTTACTAAAATAACCATTAGTAAGGAGGACGTATTGAAAGAAATTAATAAGTTAAAACCTCAAAAATCGCCAGGTCCGGACGATATATATGGAAAAATTATAAAAGAAACCAAAGAAGAATTATGTCAGCCACTTTTAACGTTATTTAATGACTCTTTAAGTTCAGGAGAAGTTCCAGAGGCGTGGAAAACCGGAAACGTAGTGCCCATCTTTAAAAAGGGTGATAAATCAGCTGCGTCGAATTATCGTCCGATAAGTCTAACGTCAATAGTAGGAAAAATGTTAGAGTCAATTTTGGCAAATAAGATTAGAGAACACTTAGAAAGATTTAATCTTATAAACGAAAGTCAGCACGGATTCAGGCAAGGACGATCCTGCCTCACAAATTTGTTGTCATTCTACTCGGAGGTCTATGAGGCAGTAGATAGCGATAAAGCTTACGATGTTATTTATCTGGACTTTAGTAAAGCTTTTGATAGGGTCCCACACGAAAGGTTAGTTAGAAAGGTTCGAGCACACGGTATAGACGGCGATATCTTAAAATGGATAGAATCCTGGCTGAAAAGACGAAAGCAGAGAGTATTAATAAATGGAACTAAGTCGGACTGGGGATTAGTAACTAGCGGTGTACCACAGGGTTCAGTACTCGGTCCCTTATTATTTATCATATATATAAATGATCTAGACTTAGGAGTCAATAGCAGCATCAGCAAATTTGCCGACGATACAAAAATAGGGCGTATCATTAACTCGACTGACGATTGCCATAACTTACAAAAAGATCTCGATACATTGTCCAAATGGTCAAAAACTTGGCAAATGGAATTTAACGTTGAAAAATGTAAAGTACTTAACGTAGGTAAGACCATTGGAGATATTAAATACAGCTTAGATAACAAAGAAATTGGCAAATCGGAATGCGAGAGAGATCTAGGAGTTATGATTAGTAACGACCTTAAACCAAGGCAACAGTGTATTAATGCGAGAAATAAAGCAAATAGGGTCCTAGGATTTATTTCGAGAAGCGTGAGCAATAGATCTTCTAAAGTAATAATAAAACTTTATCTAGCATTAGCAAGGCCACATTTAGACTACGCACTACAATTTTGGTGTCCATACTATAGAATGGATATTAATTCGTTAGAAAATGTACAGAGAAGAATGACTAAAATGATACATGACGTCCGGAACCTGTCATATGAAGACAGACTGAAAAGACTAAGTCTGCATTCGCTAGAGAGGCGTAGAGTAAGGGGAGACTTAATTGAGGTGTTTAAGTGGATGAATGGTATAAATAAGAGAGATATTAGCAAGGTACTTAAAGTGAGCATACAGAATAGAACTAGAAATAATGGTTTCAAACTAGAAAAATTCCGTTTCAGAAAGGAAATCGGTAGAAATTGGTTTGGTAATAGAGTAGTAGACGAATGGAATAAGCTACCTAGTAAAGTAGTTGCTGCCTCTTCCATTGAGAGTTTCAAGCATAGGCTAGATAAGCATATGACAAATAAGGGGTGGATATAGAATAAAGAAAATCTTATAACCAATACTAATTCAAAAAAATTTTCTTTTCAGGTTACACTATGATAGTCTCTATTCTCTTTTCATACTTTCCTGTAAAATGTCCACGCCAGTTTTTCTATACGGCGTGGTGTTCTTTCTGACTTTTTCTTGCCGGCTTCGGCTGGAGGGTTTGGAGGGCGGGGGAGAGCCTTCTTCTTTGCTATCCTTATCTCATTCTAGTAGTTCAGTTACTCTTCTAGGAGCTGCCTAGCATGGGCCAACCGGCCTACTGCAGTTATCCTCTCTTCTTATGTTCTTATGTTCTCTTGAAACTTTTCCACTAAAGATCTAAGAATGAATATCTGATCTACAGAACCTCTTCCCTTCCTAAAGCCTCCCTGTTCTTCTCCAACTAATTTCTCTGTTCATTCTCTGACTCTGTCAATAAGTATCCTACCATACACTTTTCCTATTATACTAAGAAGACAGATGCCCCTATGATTACCACACACTTCTTTTTTCCCTTTTCCTTTGTACAAGGGAATAATTATACCTGACTTCCAGTCCTCCGGAACTCTACCTTCCTTCAGGCCAATCTGAACATCTTCCACATCCATTCTACTACTATCTCTCCCCCACGCTTCAGCATTTCACGACACACTCCATCGCGATTTACAGCTAGCTATTATGCTATGTATAGTTATGTGTCTATATGACTTGACCACAACCCTGTTATCCATATCCATGCTTATTACATTCAGTAATGAACAGTTTCAAATTAATCTGAGATAGGCAGGATAATATACCTGAACCTTGACCCTACTTTATTGAAACCACCCTTATGTAAGCCACCACAGTATAATAATGACAGCATTTTAGCCAGCTGTTATCCCATCCATATGTATGTGTGCCTATATGACTTGAACATAACTCTTTCATCCATATCCATGTCTTCCGTACTATACAATGTCAAAGGAATGCGAGGAATGCAGGAAATCTGAAACTTAACCCCGCTAAAGTGACAACACCGATATATCACCCACAATATTTGAATATTAGGCTTCCCTGACCTCATCCGACCACAGATGGTTAGTCATCTTCTATAATCACATCTCATGAGTATGGAAATAGATTTATTAGACAAAGGAAATAGGAGCAATTCACTCTGCACACTTGATTTCCGGCAGCCCCGCCTTCGTCCTTTTATCCCTTACCCTCACCTGCCCTGCAGTGACCTGAGCGAGCCCCGTCTTTGTTCCCTATCTCCCACCGGTGTTCTCTCTCTCTCTCTCTCTCTCTCTCTCTCTCTCTCTCTCTCTCTCTCTCTCTCTTCATCAGTACACTCCTTTTTTCACCCTATGATTTGTTTCCATACCCATATCCACGTATTCTTCTTGTGTATGTGTGTGTGTGTGTGTGTGTGTGTGTGTGTGTGTGTTCTTACCTAATTGTTCTTACCTAATCGTATCTTTACAGGAATGAGTCAAGCTCGTACTGTCCCATGTCTTAAACCATATTTATCGTACATATCGTTAAATTTGTGAATTGTTTTGGCACACACTATTTCATTCGGTAGTACATTCCATTGATCAATTGCTCTGTTTGGGAAACTGAATTTCCTTACGTCTTTATCACCTCTCTTCTTATGCAGTTTTTTGCAGTGTTCTCTTGCTGATGCTTCCCCATATGTTAAGTAATCATTTATGTCTATTTTCTCCTTCCCTGATAAGCACTTATATAGCATTATCATGTCACCTCTTTTCCTTCTCTCCTGTAGTGTTGGTAGATTCAGTTTATTTAGTCTTTCTTCGTAGCTTAGGTCCCTTAAGCTTGGTATCCATCTTGTAGCGGCCCTTTGAACTTTTTCAATCTTGTCTATGTGTTTTTTTAGATGAGGACTCCAGACTACTGATGCATATTCCAGGGTTGGTCTAATGAATGATGTTATTATCCTTCTTAGCATGTCTTCATTTATGTATGTGAATGTTATTCTCATATTTGCAAGCAGTGTATACATGTTCCGTACCTTCTCGTTGATGTGGTCAGCCGGAGAGAGTCTGTTATTGATAATCACACCTAGGTCTTTCTCTCTTTCTGATGTGTATAGGGTTTTATTTCCTAACGTATAATCCCAATCAGGTCTTTTTCCACTTTTACCAAACTTGATTACATGACACTTGTCCACATTGATTTCCATTTGCCATGTATTACTCCATTCATGAAGTTTATTTAATTCTTCTTGTAGCTCTTTACAAGAGTCTGTGTTAGTAATTCTCCTTTGTATTTTTGCATCATCTGCAAACATATTCAGATAGCTTTCATTTCCAGTGTTACTGTTTATATCATTTATATACACTAAAAACATGATTGGTGCCAGCACTGAACCCTGTGGTACTCCACTAGTCACTTCTTTCCATGATGAGTAGTTTCCCCTAAGTACTGTTCTCATTTCTCTTTTTATGAGAAAATCTTGCATCCAACAAAACAGTTTGCCTTGAATTCCTCCTTGATGGTACAGTTTTCATAAAAGTCTTTGGTGTGGTACTGTGTCAAATGCTTTCTTGAAATCTAAATAGATACTGTCCACCCATCCTTCTCTTTCCTGTATTGTGTTTGTTATTCTGTCATAGTAGCTCAGCAGATTAGTAACACATGATTTTCCTTTTCTGAAACCAAACTATCTTTCTGTTATCATACTGTATTCTTCTAGATGATTTACCCAAGCTTTTCTTATAAGCTTTTCTAATACCTTGCTTACAACACTAGTCAGTGATACTGGTCGGTAGTTGAGTGGATTTTGTCTGTTTCCTTTCTTGAATAAGGGGACAATATTTGCATTCTTCCAAATATCAGGTAGTTTACCTTGACTGAAGGATTTCTTGAAAATTAAAAATAATGGTTTACTTAACTCCTTTGCACTTTCTTGTAGTACTCAACATGAAATTTCATCAGGATCACTTGTTTTTCCTCTGTCTAATTTACTTAATTCTTCCTGTATTACTTTTTCTGATATTTGTATATCTGGTAGTATGTGTGGACATGCATGTTCCACATAGTCCCTCTCAAAAATTTTTTCTTCCGTAAAAACTAATTGGAAATTCTTATTTAGTGCTTCACAGATATCTTTCTCTTGTGTATAGGTGATTCCCTCGTCCGTAATGGATTGTATTATATCTTTTACTTTGGTTTTGCTTCTGATGTAGCTGTAAAATAGCTTTGGTTGATCACTACTTTTATTTATTATATTCTCGTCAAACTGTTTTTGGGCTTCCCTCCTTATTCTTGTATAATCGTTTCTTGCCTGTTTGTAATTATTATATGCCCTTTCACTATTGTGTCTCCTGTATCTATTCCACAACAAATCTCTTCTTTCTTTTGATTTTTTACGTTCTGTATTGAACCATTTCTGTGTTTTCTTATCTGCTTCTTTGTGCTGTGGGATGTACTTCTGGACTCCTATTTCATAAAATTCACAGAAATTTTATATACACCATTTAATTCTTGTCCTCTAAGCTCATTTTCCCAATCAACTTCTAAGAAATACTTCTTTAGGTCTTGATAATTTCCCTTTTTATAGTTTAGGCTCTTTTTGTAACATTCATTGCTGTTAACTATGTCATATGCTATCCTGAAGTTGTAATTTAGTACTGCATGATCGCTTTTGCCGAGCGGAGGGTGATATATTAAACTGTCAATATAATTTTCTTGCCTAGTAAATTGTAGATCTAGCATTGAAGGTACATCGAGTCCTCTTTTTCTGGTGGTTTCCCTGACATGTTGCGTTAGGAAAAACTCTTGCACGAGATCCAGGAGCTTTTGGTCCCAACAGCTTTCTTGGCTAATTATATCTAGAGTATTCCAATTTATATTTGTATTAAAATCTCCAGTTAGTATAATTCTTTCCGATTTCTCTTCCATTTTATGTAGTAATGATCTTAAACTCTGAATTGTACTCTCTGCCAGGTCCTCATATTCGTCTCTTTCCCATGTGTTTGATCTGGGTGGCATGTACAAATTGGCTACAGTTATTTTCCCTTCAGATGTGTTGATCTCTACTGCAATCAGTTCTACTTGTGATGGTATATCTAGTTTTATTTCATTGACTTTTAGATTTTTCTTAGTTAATATTATAATTCCTCCTCCTTTTTTTAAATTTCTGTCTCTTCTCTATATATTGTATTCCTCTAAGTTTAGTATGTCATTGGATATCCTTGGTTTTAATTTTGTTTCAGTTAGGCATATTATTTGTGGTTCATTTTCTCTGACATAATCATTCATCTCTAGTAATTTAGATACCATTCCATCCACATTTGAGAACATCAACTTTATCATCTTGTTTATATACTTATGACATGGTTCTACTACCTTCCTCCTTTTTATTCCCTCATGTTTGTGTACCACTTTTGTACCTGCAATCCTATTACACTGTAAAAAAAAATGTATTCTTCTCCTCTTTTGATCTTCCCTCATTTTTTGTTTTGCTTCCTCCCTCTTCTCTTTCAGTAATTCCAGTTCCTCTTGTATTAGGCATCTTTTTATCCATACATTTTTGAACTCCTCTTTTTCCATAAGATCTTTGCATTTTTTAGTATCTCCTCCAGAGTGTTTACACTCTGGAAAGTCACCTTTAGAGGTCTTGTCTTGCTTTTCTCGTATTTCCCTAACCTTTTGTGTTCCTCTATGTCTTTACTACAGATTTCTTCTGATACTTCTTTCAGTAAGCTCATTACATTTGCCATCTCCTTTTTGTCTCCTGTGATCTTGTTTTTTACTTCTTCCTCTTCTATACCAGTGTGTGTGTGTGTGTGTGTGTGTGTGTGTGTCAGAGCACGGGCGTCTTGCATGAGGGGCGTTGTGTAGCCAGTGGTATTTTCTCTTGTTTTTCACAGTACACATGTACTTTTTCATCAGCACTCCCCCTTTTTCCCCCAGTGGTTTGTGTTTGGACCGACTTACACACTTTAGAGGCTGGTCAGGACACACACACACACACACACACACACACACACACACACACACGACAAATTCTTAGTGTCACTACCTAGCTATCTTGTGAACATACCAGGGCATTTTAGCGAGCTATTATCAGGTGTACAGTTATGTCGATGTGTCGGTGTGACTAGAACATCACCCTATCACTCATATCCATGCCATGTCCATATCCACATATTGTTCTTATATTCCGCCGTACACATCAGCCACGTACTTTCTCAGTACACCTATTTTCCGATGTGGTTAACATTTGTATCGGTGTATTCAGTTTATTTTAAGGTCCGCTCTGATGCTTTATTTTCCCTCATACTCGGTAAATGTAGGATGCATTATGGCACCAACTTCTCTAACTTCTGTTCACAACTTCGCCATTACCATGGCGTTTTAGAAAACAAAAAATGTTTACCTGAGGATACACAGATATATGGCGAGTACACTGATATATATTTCATGTTGTTTTGCGAGAGCTGAGTTTTGGCGAGATAGCCATACAGGCAAAGAGTCCCTTTCAATTAAATACCGCAGTCAAAGGGTTGAAAGTGAATATAATGTTGGAGCGGCTCTGGATGTGTGTGTAGTCTGTGAACCAAATGTAATCGGCCTGCAAAAGCTGACTGGGTGCAAACATACTTTATAGTATGCGACACTGGCTCAACCACAGCACCCAGTATGTCCGCCAAAGCAGTACGTGGCCGGGTGAACACTCGCAAAGTTTATTACCCTGGCGGAGCATGAACCCTGGTTCTCCCATGTACGAAAACGCACACTCTGTCGCTGTACCATAGAGGCTCCATATATATATATATATATATATATATATATATATATATATATATATATATATATATATATATATATATATATATATGCCGGTATATATTTCTTTCTTCCTATATTCATTTATGAATATATTTAAATATTTATATATATTTATATACATTTTCTTATGCAAGGAGGAAAGATTCAAAAGCTTGAAACCTGCAAGATTGTTGCCTCCAAGAAAAACAAAAAACAAGATAAGAGACCCAAATTAAAGATTCGTTCATTTCGAAATGCCTGGACACACTTCATTTGAAAAACTGGTGATCTTATCATCCTAGGCAGTAGGAAATGCAAAAGAACGAAGACAGTGCCAGACTTGACCTGTTGCATACATGAAGGCCTGGGAGTAACGGTTAACTCTTGCATTAGAATGTTCAACAGAAAAGGGATGAGAGTTTGTTGCTAGACAGGTGCTACGTGCCCGCAGTAGTGGTGAGGGAATGCTAGCAGACAGTTCAGAGGAGCAATGACCATTGAAGTTGCGATAGAATAGAGATAAAGATAAATCAGTGCAGCAAAGATACAGAGGTTGAAGGGAGCCAGTAAGAGGGGGAGAGTTAATGAGACGAAAAGTCTTTGCCAACAGCATATTGAGAAGAGTCCCATGTGGGGAACCAATCCCCAAATGAGATTTATAATCTTCAAAGTATAAAGTCATTAAATGTGCAGAGGTAAAGATGGCACAGAGTCGGCCTAGTACACCCAGTCTCTTGGAAGCAGATTCTGCAAGAGGTAATATAATTTGTTCAAAACAAATCCCGATAGAATGAAACACCAAGTATGTTAAAAGATGATTTAGAACTGAGCTGGGTATGGTTAAAAAATTAGAGAATACTTCTACAAAATATTTTGATGAGTTGAAAGATGTAAGAACAGAGATTTTGAACCATTTAAAACAACGAGAGTGCTTTTACCCCAATTGAGATATGAGCAAAGTCACATATTAGGTGTGCCATAACCTCATCCCATGTTTGTTGAAGTGATTGTGGAGATGGAAGCTGGGAGAAGTGAGTGGAAAGGTGAAGGGTGGAGTCATCAGTGTATGAGTGGATAGAGTTAGATGTAAAGCTTAGGAGGTCATTGATGATGGAAGGAAGAGACTTTGTGATAGGACAGAGCCCTGAGGAATGAAGAGAGTTTGTGATAGGGCAGAGCCCTGAGGAACACCATTATTAACACCATCCTATACCGCGGGGATGTTTTCACCACTCTTTGCACCTCCCACGGGGATATTCGCGCTCTGACTGACTTTTTAAAAATATTTGCCAAAAATCAGTTATTAGTCCTAGAATATTATATCGAAATAAGCATATGGCACATACCGTCAGCTTTCTCCTGGGATGTTTGTTGAGCCTTCGTCGACAACCGTAGGACTTGAGGAGGCTTCTGAAGTCTCCGCTTTACACTTCCCGACACCCCATAATATGACATTATCACTAGAGACACTATTCTATGGTTTTCAAGTAGTTTGGAATCCATACTAAAAAAAAAAAAAAAAAAAAAAACACTGTGAAAGCAATGTAAATTACGAGCGTGTACGAGCTTCCCACCCGTGATCATTCCCCGCTGGTATTCTGTCATCTATTATTCATAAACACACTCCCACTTCATATTCCTATTACATATATATATATATATATATATATATATATATATATATATATATATATATATATATATCTACAGTATTTATCCATAAGTTACATTCAGTAATATTAGTTTATTTTCACTCCAGGCATTCATTTTCACGTTCAGTAAACTACTTAATGTATTTTCGATATTTATATTTCTGTTTGTGGTAGGTGGGGGGCTCACCATCCACTCACTCGATGTAGTGCTGCTCGCGGGTGTCTGCCCTTTCCTCTCCATCCTTCTTTCCTTCCATTCTCTTCTGTCTTTCTTTCCTTCATTCTTTCCTTGTCCTTTTGCCTACGGGTGACTTTACACTCCCTTTTCTGTCTTTCTTTCCTTCATTCTTTTCACTTCCTTCAGCCTGTTGGTGACTCTGCACTGAGTGACAAGCCAAATGGTTTCCTATACACTAGGAAACCATTTACTACGCTGGGTGGTAACCATATAACCAAATTTTGGCGCCAGGTGGTTTAGTGGGTAATTATTGCGCTCCAATCGGATTGAGCCGGTGAAGGTTTATATCCAAGGGATGGTTGGGGTTGATTGCTCATGTAATGCCACTCAGGGATGAGTGAGGCTGGTCACTCTCATCTCAAATGTCGGGACCAACTGCCTAACCCCGGGCTCCTACGCTCCTCATGGGGCAATGTAGGATTGGATGATGGATGGATGGATATATATTTCTGTTTTATTTACACTATGTTATGCACTGTCACTTGCAGTAACTTATAAAACTATTTTCCACTGTTCAGTCATATTTACATCCGTTGCTTTCACTTTGTATTTACACATTATTTACATTTCCACTTGCAGTTTTTTAGAGTCAACAGAAAGATCGTAGTCACTGTCCATCATTATCATTGATATTAGCTAGTTTGCGTTCCACAGCAGAGTCACTGAGCCCTTTACCCCTTTCCACACGAGGTTTAGTAGGGGTAGAGGTCACTGGGCCCTTTGCATGGGGCTAAAAAGCGGCGAAATTGGACAGGCGCGAATCCGACATGGTTTCACCTTGAAAGACGACAGTAAACTGAAAGCTGTGGCCTAGGGGCGGTGAAGGGTTACAATGACAACGTGGTGACAGCTGCTAATATATATGCTATGAAATGATTGGCAGGAAATCTAAACAAAACATAATAAATTAGGTAGTTCCAGGTGAATGTAAATATCACTTAGGCTTCTCCCTTCCTTTCTTATATATATTTTTATCATGAGAACAGGTCATACGGTATATTTCACGGGGATATAAACAGGGAAAATTAGCGAACGATTGCACGTGAGGTGTTGCCAGGTGATAATTAGCCCATTCCAGATGTATGGCAGTATCAATTAAATTTTCTCTTTCTTGTATATATTATTTTGTATAAGAATAGGGCAAAGGGCACATATCAATGGATAAAATGAGTGGAAAAATCCATCCAGGATTTATGTAGCGCAAAGGCAATGAGCCCACAAAACTGTTCCTTCCAAGAGAAAAACAAAATACAAGAGAGAGCCAACCTCAAGATCCGATCATTTCGAGATACCTGAACACACTGCGTTTGAAAGACTGGAGATCATAGGCACCAGGAATTACAGACAGAGGGAGACAGTTCCAGAGTTGACCTGTTGCATAAATGAAGGACTGGGAGTAATGGATAACTCTTGCATTAGAGAGTAGGACAGAAAAGGGATCAGAGTTTGCTGCTAGACGGGTGCTACGCGCCCGTCATAGAGGTGGAGGAATGCATGCAGACAATTTAGAGGACCAGTGACCATTAAGGTAGCAATAGAAAAGAGATAAAGATGCAACAGTGCGGCGAAGAGACAGAGGTTGAAGAGTCAGTAAGAGGAGGAGACTTAATGAGACAAAAAGCCTTTGACTCCACCCTATTGAGAAGAGCTGTATGTGGGGAGCCTCCCCACACATGAGAGTTGTACTCTACACAGGGGTGGATAAAACCTCTGTATAGAGTCAACAATTGTGCAAGGGTAAAGAAAGAATGGAGTCGGCTTAGCACACCCAATCTCTTGGAAGCAGATTTTACAAGAGATGTAATATGATCTTTCCAAGATAAGTCCCGAGTAAATGAAACCCCAAGCATGTTCCAGGATGATGCAGGATTAAGCTGAATATTATTAAACATTAGTGGGTATACCTGTGGAAGATTTTGTCGGGTTGATAGGTGTAAGAACTGAGTCTGTGACATTAGGTGTACCATAGCCTCATCCCTTGTCTGTTGAAGTAACTGCTGAGGTGTGCGTTGTGGGAACCGAATGGAAACGTGAAGAGTGAAGTCATCAGCATATGAGTGGATAGAGTTAGATGTACAGCTTAGAAGGTCATTGATGAATAAAAGGAAGAGAGTTGGTGATAGGACAGAGCCCTGAAGAACACCACTGTTGATAGATCTATGAGTTGAACAATGGCCATCTACAACAGCGGCTATAGAATGACCAGAAAGGAAGCTAGTGATGAAGGCACTGATAGAAGGAAAGAAACCGTAAGAGGGCAGTTTGGAAATTAAATATTTATGCCAGACTCGATCGAAAGCCTTTGAGATATCAAGTGCAATGGCAAAGCTTTCGCCAAAGTCCTGAAAGGAGGATGACCAGGAGTCTGAAAGGTAGGTGAGAAGATCACAAGTGGAGCGTCCCTGACTGAACCCGTACAGCTGATCAGAAAGAAGGTTGTGATAGGAAAGATGCCTTAAAATTGTTCTATTGAGAATTGATTCGAAAACTTTCAAATACGGGACGTTAAAGCAATTGGGCGATAGTTGGAGGGTTGGGAGTGGTCACCCTTCTTTGGGACTGGCTGAATGAAAGCAAACTTCCAGCAAGAAGGAAAGGTACAAGTTGACAGACAAAGGCGAAAGAGTTTACCTAGGCAGGGTGTAAGCACAGAAGCACAGTTCTTGAGAACAACAGGAGGGACTCCATGAGGCCCATATGCCTTGTTAGTATTGCGGCCAGTGATGGCAGAAAATACATCAGCTGAAGAAATTTTAATGTCAGCCATGAGGAAGTCAGAGGGGGGAAGTGATGGAGGAACAGCACCGGAATCGTCTAAGGTGGAATTGGAGGAGAAAGTCTGTGCAAAGAGATCTGCTTTATCAGTAGAAGAAACAGCTAGAGAACCATCAGAGTAGAAAAGAGGAGGGAAGGATGATGGGGTAAAGTTGTTAGAAAGGTATTTGGCAAAGTGCCAGAAGGAGCGGGAAGAATTAGAGTTGGAGAGTTGAGAGCAATTAGTATGGATGAAATTACTTTTAGCAGAGCGAAGAACAGACTTAGCACGATTCCGGGCAGAAACGTAAAGATGATGTAATTCAGGGGTGGGTTTGCTCCGGTACCTTTTGTAGGCCCTCTCTTTGTTCTGGACAGCATTATAACAAGTGTGATTAAACCAAGGCTTTCTTGCATTAGTGAAAGGATATGAGAAAGGAATGTATGCTTCCATGCCCAAGAGAATAACCTCTGTAATGTGCAAGGCACACTCAGATGGCTCTCCGGGCATGGAAACAATAATCATTCCAGGGAAAATCAAAGAAGAACTGCCTGAGGGCCTCCCAATCCACGGCTCCAAAATGCCACAGACAACGTTTCCCTGGAGGGTCCACAGGCTGTACCGGAGTGATAGGACAGGTTAAGGTGATAAGGTTGTGATCACAGGAGCCCAACGGAGAGAAAAGATTAACAGTGTAAGCAGAAGGATTAGTTGTAAGGAAGAGGTCAAATATGTTGGCGCTCTCTCCAAGGCGGTCTGGGATACGGGTAGGGTGCTGTACAAGCTGCTCTAGGTCATTATGGATGGAAAAGATGTAGGCTTGTTCACCAGGTGGATCAGTGAAAGGAGAGGAGAGCCAAAGGTGGTGGTGAACATTGAAATCTCCTAGAATGGAGATTTCAGAGAAAGGAGAAATGGACAGAATGTATTCCATTGTAGAAGTAAGATAGTCGAAGAATTTTTGATAGTTAGTAGACTTAGGAGATAAGTAAACAGCACAGATATATTTAGTCAGAGAATGACAGGAAAGCCGAAGCCAGAGTGTAGAGAATTCAGAAGAATCGAGTTTAGGAACACAAGAGCAAGATAAGTCGTTGCGTATATATACACAACAGCCACCTTTGGCTTTGAAATGAGTATAGAGAAAGTAGGAGGGTACAGAAATGGGTTTGCTGTCATTTGCCTCAGACAGCTGAATCTCAGTTAGAAAAAGGAGGTGAGGTTTAGAGGAGGAGAGGTGATGCTCAACACAGCGAAAGTTAGAGGAAAGACCGCGAATGTTGCAGAAATGAAGAAGAAGAGAGTCAAACAGTGGTACCAGGCATCTCAAGTCGTCACCGGGAGAGGGGCGGAAGGTGGGGGCATTTATGACCCCCCTCCCCTGGGACTCCGGGGCTGGGTGTTGAGACGCCATGATTTTTTTGAATTTTGGAAAAGGTAGTGTAGTGTGTACTGTGCATGTAGTTTGGTGTAGATTGAGAAATTTGTGTTGGAGAGCATGCTGGCGTACTCTCTGTGTAACTGAGACATTGAAAAAGTTCAGCAAAGGGGGATGGTCAGGAACTAGCCCTGAGGGCTGATGAAATGGGAGCTCCAGCACTCCCTGTCATCAGCTTTCCATCCACCTAGGGAGTACTGCGCTGCTCGACTGGTGCTACAGGCTACTAGTGGAGTAGGGAGAAAAGGTGAGCAGATGGTGAAAACACTTTAAGAAAATGTTGAACATAGAGAATGGAAGTAATCTGAGTATAAATGGCTGGGGAATGGCTGGGAGAAGGAGGGAAGTGAGAAGACAGGAAGAAACCAGTAGGATAGAAGTTGTGGAAGCAATGAAGAAAGTCAAATTGGGGAAAGCCCCAAGAATTGATGAAGTGTGTGGTGAAATGCTGAAGCATGGGGGAGAGATAGTAGTAGAATGGATGTGGAAGATATGCAGATTGGCATGGGAGGAAGGTAGAGTCCCTGAGGATTGGAAGTCAGGTATAATTATTCCCTTGTACAAAGGAAAAGGGGAAAAAGAAGTGTGTGGTAATCATAGGGGCATTTGTCTTCTTAGTGTAATAGGAAAAGTGTATGGTAGGATACTTACTGACAGAGTTAGGGAAATAACAGAGGTATTAGTTGGAGAAGAACAAGGAGGCTTTAGGAAGGGAAGCGGTTGTGTAGATCAAATATTCATTCTTTGATCTCTAGTGGAAAAGTTTCTAGAGAAGGGAAAGAAGTTGTATGTGGCCTTCATGGATTTGGAGAAAGCATATGACAGGGTGGATAGACAAGGATTGTGGAAAGTATTAAGAATATATGGAGTTGATGAGAAGTTGTTGAATGCTTTGAAGAGCGTGCATGATGGTGCTAAGGCTGCAGTGTGTGTGGATGGTGAACAGAGTGAATTTTTCTCTTTGAAGGTTGGGTTGAAACAGGGATGTGTCATGTCTCCGTGGTTGTTCAATCTGTACATGGATGGGGTAATAAGAGAGATACAAATTATGTCCATGGATGTTGAAGTGACCCTAATGAGAGAGGGTAGTGTTTGGAAACTCCCTGTACTGTTGTTTGCAGATGAAACTGTGTTGTTGAGTGAAGACGAAGGGGAGCTGCAAGGCTTGGTGGATGAGTTTGGGAGAGTGTGTAAGAAACGGAATCTAAAGGTGAATGTAGGGAAGAGTAAAGTGATGGTCTTTGAGAGAGGTGAAGTCAGTGAATGTACAGTTAGGTCTGATGGTGAGGAAATGGAAAATGTGAGTACGTTTAAGTGCTTGGGGAGTGTGATGAGTAAGGATGGAAGTTTGGAGGATGAAGTGCTTGAAAGAGTACAACAAGGAAGAAAGATTGCTGGTTTCTTGAAAGTAGTGATAAGAAACAGGGAAGTCAGCATGGAAGTGAAAAAGTTACTACATGACAGTATTGTGAGGGCAACTCTAATGTATGGAAGTGAAGGTTGGACGTTGTTGGGAGGATTCAATTCCAGAGTGAGAGCAGTGGAAATGAGTTATTTAAGAGGAGCCTGTGGAGTCACATGGAGAGACAGGCTGACAAATGAGGATATAAAGGAGCGTTGTGATGTGGATGTGATAGGAAGCGTTAGGAGGAACACACTGAGGTGGTTTGACCATGTGGAGAGGATGGAAGGTTAGAGACTGACGAGGAGAGTGTATGTGAGTGGGGTGGAGGGGGGGAGAGGAAGGGGGAGGCCGATGATGAGATGGAGGGATAGAGTGGAGAGGTATATGAGAGAGGGGGGTACGAGTTGGGAGCAGGGCAGTGATATGGCGGGGGACAGGGCGACGTGGAGGCGATTTGTTTGTGGCCACCGTGTACGGATTATGACGTCTGGGAATAGATAGACAGGTAGATAGATATAGTTTTTGTTTCATATATATTTGCAAGCTACTTTTCATGATGTTTGAATGTTTACTGAAAGTTTTCCATCAAATTGTAATGATGCTCTTTGTTTCACTATCTGCGTCTTTCGTTAGTTTTGGCATTTTCCTCAAGATATTGTACTCCTGAACTTCTTCATGAATTTCTTCCCTTATTTTGATGATGCTCTTCATTGTATTTAGCTTAGACGATGTATTTGGATTAAACATTAGTTTTAATGTGGTTCATCTTTAACCCTACTCTGAGACGTCCTCTGTTCAGGTCATTTAACCTTTTTGTTAATGCCTCTACTGTTTCTGAAATTAGTACAATGTCATCTGCAAATCTTAAATTGTTTAGCTTTTCTCCGTCTATGTTTAGTTCTTTGTTCTCCCAGTCCAGCTTTCTGAATATTCTTTCTTAGCATGCTGTTAATAGTTTTGGAGAAACTGCATCTCCCTGATGGACGCCCTTCTCAAACTTAATTTTTTTTCCAAGTCTTTGTGTAATTTAACTTAGCAGTTCCCTCTTGCTATATGTTTTCGAGCAGTTTTTCAATTTTCTCATTCACTTCAAGTTCTCACAATGCACTTTTAATTTGTTGTGTGCTCCACTGAGTCGAAAGCCTTGTAATAATCAACTAGAGAGCCACTCAGTCTAGCGCATCTCTCAAACAAGGGCATAATCTGTAATACGAACCGAATCGGTTCCAAAAGCTAATAGATTGTTTCCTGGGACGTAGGCTATCTACTCATCAAATTTTGTAAAAATTTCTAGGCTTTTGAGTAATCCTGCAAAAGCAAACAGACAAACAAACATACAAACAAGGGAGAAAGCATACTCTCCTTGTCGGAGAGAACAAAATCTAAGCACATTGGTTTATTATATTCTGTAGTTTTCTCAATTAGCTGATTCATTGTAGGCAAATGATCAGTAGTCTAATACCTGCTTCAGAATCCTGCCTATTCATGGGGTTGATTTTCATCCAAAATCGTTGTTATTCTGTTCGTAAGGACTTTGGTGAAGAGTTTGTAAATAACTGATGATGAGCAAATGGGTTGATAGTACAAAGATCTTTTGAGTCACCTTTTTTGTAAAGCATAATAACTATATCATTAAACCATGGTTTTGGAGTTTTCTTCTGTTTTATATACCCAGTAAACAAATGGGCAAGCCTGTTTTATACTTCTACTCCTGCATCCGATATTAAATCTGTTATCATTCTATCTTCTCCTGGAGCTTCCCACTTTTCATACACTTAAGAGAAATGTTGACTTCGTCTGGTGTTACCTCAGGTATTTCACTTATGTCCACTGAAAAGTCAACTATTAGGACTATTGTTCTTGATGCATAGGTCTTTGTAAAATTCTTTAACTCTCATCACCATCGTATCTCTGCATTTAATGACTTCATCATTTTTGACTTTCAATTATGTAATTTGTTGCCTTCATATTGCCATATTACTTGTGACCTGTTTCAGACTTTTCCTTTTTTGATGGTTTCCTTGAGCTCATCCATGTTTCCCTTTCTTTTTTCTTCTCTCTGTCTCATGTTGATAAGCTTATCTAATTCCGCTCTTTCTATTTCATCTTTCTTTGTTTTTTGCCTTCATCTCCTGTCTTCATATCATGAGCACGAGTGTATTTTTTTAATTGTTGTTGGCTTAGAAGTATTAACATTTCCTACTACCTCCATTGATTCTCTTAGCACTTTTGTTAGTCTGTCATTCAACTTATCAATGTCACATTCAGCATAACTTTGAGCCCGAAATATGTTGATTATTTTTATCTGCAAGGCTGCATTGTTTTCGTGTACTTTTACTGGGCATATCTTTTTTATTTTTGATCATCTTTCACTTCTGACTTTGAATCTGGCTATGCAACCCACTATTCTATAGTCACTTACTATATTTCCTTTGTTGATAACTGTGACATTTATGATCGTCATATTCTTATCTGCTATAAAAGTCGATTTCATTATTTGTTTCTCCATTTGGACTCCTCCAGGTCAATTTTCTCTCAGTTCTTTCGGGAAAGAGTGTGTTCATTATTCTCATGTTATAAATTTCAGGAAAATTTATGACCATTTCTCCTCTTTCATACTTTTCTCCCACTCCAAAATTTCCCTTACATGCTTTTCCATTTTTTGATATCCCAACTTTTGCATTGAAGTCTCCTGTGAGTATTGTATAGTATATGTGGTCTTTTCATCTTCCATAATCTGGGAGATGTCATCATGAAATATTTCTGTTTCTCTATCTGAACTTTGGGATTTCGGTGCATATACTTGTATTACTTTCAGGGTGTATTTTTTGCATTATCTAATTACAATCCATGCTACTCTGTCAGATACACTGATGGATTTAACAGTGTTTTCTGCAAGATTTCTGTTAATTAGAAATCCTACAGAACTAACTCTTTATATGTATATATATATAAGTGTGTATGTGTGTGTGTGTGTGTGTGTGTGTGTGTGTGTGTGTGTGTGTGTCACTGTACTTCCCTGTAGTTGGTGGAGCATATTCAGGAGGTGATTCTAATGCTGAATCTGAGTTATTAATGCTATATTAACATAGGATCAGTTCTCAGGCATTGTGTAGTTACAATTATTAATAATAATAATAGAGACAAAAATGATTAGCTTCATAATTCAGCCATAAGGTGATTAGTAAACGTACCTCGGTAATGGTTGAGAATGAGACCTAAGTTTATATAGCATTTTTTACTCAAAATCAACCTTAGAATCACCCTTGAAATTAGGCCTCCTGCACACGGGCCACATTTCAGTGGATGGTGGCTGCCACTTTTTCGTGGCGAGAAATAAAATGTACGTGTTTTTATGGAAGCCCACACACGAGCCAATTTTTTGTGGCAGCTGCAAAAAAAATGTTAAACGGGCTCATTTCACCCACCACACCACGGTGGCCCGCACACAGGCCACTTTGCGGTGGCACTAGCAGACGGACTGGCATTGTTGATGGTCCATTCCTTACCCAGTCATGTGTCTTTCCCAGGTCCTCTCCCTAACCAAGGCCATGTTCCTTCCTAAGGTTACATGCGTACACAAGAACACTCCAAAAATCACTACAAAGTTGTTCGGAGCGCGAAAGTCAACAGTTTATACCAGGTAACGTTATAAATGTGTCCTCCCCAGTACCAGACAGAAGGTCAGGTAATCCAAGTAAAGCTGAACAGTCTGACTGATTCATTTATATGTTTTGTTTATTGGTAGCATGTTGGTGGCTTTTTCCTAGCAGTGACAGTTTTTGATAATCAGTTTTGCAGGTTTTGTTAATATCAACATGTTTGTAACTAGGTTTCATCATTTTCAGAAAAGCAAAACATTATGCCATTTTCTTAAATATATGTGGAACGTATTTCTGTGTTATAAAGTTTATTTGACTGTAACATCTTTACACTTGCAAAAATACAATGTCTCATGCATTTTATTAAATGTGGTTGATTTACTCAAGTTATCTTATTAAAATTCTTGCATAACGTGTATGTTCACCTTAAGGTAACTGCAAGTCTTTCTTCTGCTGGTACACACTTTCTCCTGTTTGTGTTCAGACGTGAAACTGAAGGCCCAGTTGCAGTCAGGAGGTCATCAAGAGAAGCACAGGTCATTCTAAAATAGTTTGTAACTTCTCTGGGTATGCTTCTAAGTTTTCAAATAGGGTATAAAATTGACCCCTGATAAGCCTAAGGCTGATTATTGGATGCTCCCAGTACTTG
Organism: Coenobita brevimanus; assembly: GCF_032717465.1. Taxonomy (NCBI): domain Eukaryota; kingdom Metazoa; phylum Arthropoda; class Malacostraca; order Decapoda; family Coenobitidae; genus Coenobita; species Coenobita brevimanus. The sequence goes on along the minus strand of NC_136986.1, from coordinate 10,194,934 downwards.
CTTGTATGTCTTTCTTTTCTTATTTTGAGGAGCATAGTGATGACACATGCCACCTCCTGCCTGTGGTTGCCACGAAACAGTGGCCCGTGTGCTGGGTATCACAGCATCCCTCTCCACTTTTTACTGGCGCCATGAAAAAGTGGCAGCCACCTTCCACTGAAAAGTGGCCTGTGTGCGGGGGCCCTTATTGCTTAAAATCCCGACATATCCAGTGTATATATCATCCATCCATCGCCCAACCCTTTGTTGTCCCATCAGGAGTGTAGTTGTTTGGGGCTTGGCTTATGTCTTGACATGTATGGCGGGGGTGACCTGTCCCACTAGTGGCATTATATGAGCAATAAACTCTAACAATCCCTCTGATTTAAACCACTACTTGCTCAGTCAGGCTGGAGTGCCTTAGTTCACTAATCCACAAGACGTTATGTGCTTTTATGGTTACGATCCAATGGAATAAGTGGCTTCCTGACTTACAGGAAACCATTTGGCTAGTCATTTACTGCAGAGCCACCTCAAAGCAGCACTATATCGAGTGAGTGGATGGTGGACAGCCCTACCTACCACAAGTTGTATTACTGTGGAAAGAAATAATAACTACGTTGATTAATATTCTAGTAGAAAAAGAGAAACAAGAAATTTTCATTATATTACAATTATCTTAAGAGAGCTTGTTCACCTAAAGGAAACATGGCAATAGCAGATTTAAAAATGATTGTATATGTCTGTACTGTACACAGTGACCAGAGACTTAATATTATTTTTAATGTCTGTTCTCCACACCACACCAAAGAGTTAAAATAATTACAAATGTGTGTTCTTCACCCCAAGAACCAAGAGATAAAATGATTGTAAATGTTTGTACTCCATGCCAACAGTTTCAGGCCTGTCTCGACCTGGACCAGCCTTAGTGCCAGTGCCTCCCACAGATGCCATCCCAGGAACACCAACAACCACAACCAACACAACCTACATCGCAGGTCCTACATTCAATGAAACTCCATGTGTTTTGGTTGTAATAGTAGTAGTAGTACTAGCAGTAGCAGTAGTAGTAGTGGTAGTTGCAATCTCATGCTCATTTCAACATGAACTCGGTAGACTGAATGCCAAAATTACCCTTCTTCCACGTTCCTCCAACCTCCTTCGGGGGTTAGGAAGGTGAGTCAGGGACATTTGCATAACTGGCCAGCTACACCACCTGCTTATATCGATGTCACCAAACGAAGGCATCCCTCTTTAGCACCTAAGTTTTGGCACATCTGCCCTAAAGACCTATGGCTCTTGAACGACATTCACGGAAAATGTCGCATAAAGTCCTATGGCTGTCGATGGTACAGAGGCTACCAAAAACTGGCAGTAGGTAGCACTGCCTCTTTATGACGTATACGGGACCTGGTCAATGGGAACTGCGAGATCATGTGGTGGAAGGCATGATCCGGCCCCCTCTCAAGGTGTGGGGATACCCCCCTCCCCAGGCCATCTCTCCATCTCCCTTTGCCTCATTGGATCCTGCTTTCTGTGTCCCCTCCCATCCAAACTACCCCGCATACCCCCTGTAGACCATATTGGGTGTGTGTGGCAGATATATGCCCTCCCTTTCCCACCCCCCACACACTCCCTCCGGCTCCCTATTCCCCGTTATTTCTCAAGGACATCCCATCTTGCTCACAGTGAGGAGTGAGTTTTTTTTTTTTTTGACAGTCAATTGTGCAGTAACCAATAGACATTTGGGAGTGAAATATACCTTTTCTGGTGTGTAAGATCAAGGTCTTCAAATCCATCAGACCAAATTTTACGTAGGTGCAATTTTTTCTCTCTCTTTCTATTCACGGGGTGTACGTTATTTTTGGCATTCTTTAACGATCGATATTGTGGTAAGTGTACGTCATATGAGAGTGAAACATACATTTGCGGGTGTGTAAGTTCCAGCTCTTGTAATCTGTAAGAAAAAATTTTACCTTGATGATAGTTAAAATATCAAACCCTTTTTGCAGATGATAGGGTAGCTGAGAGATTTGGTCTTTAGGAGTTTCTTCTGAATAGTTAACCTGTCACGTCCCGAGGTTTTCCGCACCTCCGACATCCCCCAGTCCCGAGGCATTTTCGAATTTTTTTTTTTTGGCTAAAACCTTCGCTTTTGGTGAGAAACATCGAAAATTCATAGAGAAATCGCTCACCTGAGGTTTAAAGTGCCCAATCCAGGTAGGAGTTCCTCCTTACCTGAGTGGGTTTTCTAACATGCTGGCACCAAAGAAAACAAGTTCTATGGGAGGGTAACTATTTTATCCACTCATAAACGGTATTTATTTATTTACTTGGTACGAATGTATATGTAGTATGACAGTATATTGGTTTTCAAGCAGTAATAAAGGCATTATAAGCATTGTTTCACTCACTAACTAATCACCATACCTGACCTATTTTTGCCACACTACCTGATCATTATTTCTGGCTGTTTCTTCTTCTAATGCTATATAAACATTGTCCTCCACATTGTCATCGATTGGGGAATCACTCTGGCCCTGAATAACTTTACTAGCCAGGTCACTGGTAATAGGTCCTTTGCCAAGACAATGGCATGAGGGGGGGAGGGGGGAGGTTATGCAGTGTAAGGCATTGTCCCTGCTTGGTATCTTGTACAGGAATAGAGGAAGGTGTCCCGTGTATACATACGAAAAATCACGTGCGAAAATTGAAAATTGTGCAAATTAGGTACCTTGCAATTGCACGACGTACTGGTACGTCGCCGGGACTGGCAAATGCAAATCGTTGCAACATACCCATACGTCGTCGGGACGGGGCGGGTTATGAGAACAATGAAGATATAGTGGATCTTTAAATTACAAAGAGATATTCAAGAACTAGAATGATGAATCTGCACGAGAGATTTGTTTATAAAAATACGTTATATCTGAAAGCCAAGTTGTTATAGTAAAATTTTTTATTACGATACATTCAGAGCCGAGAGCTAACTGAAATATTAGCGCATGAGCTTATGGCTACAAACCTATACGATATGCTAGAATATTAGTGTCTAAAGATATATTCATAATTCAGAAACATAAATATGCAATAGTTTCAAGATATAAGATTATATTAAACAATAATGGTGTTTTAAGGTTATAATCAACATGTTTGAAGATATGCTGTAATATTATATTACTGTAGAGGAATATATTCAAAAACCAAAAACAAGTACTTTATTGGAATATTAGTTACCTGTGAATCAATCAAGAACCAGCAGTGCCCACAAAACTAGGGTATCAAAATACTGTACACTATATTCAAGATCCAGGAAAATGTACCAGAATAGAAAGGCGTCATAATATACCCCTGAACATAGAAGACTACATATATTTAAAATCAAGATGTACTGTAGTATTTTGTTACTATGATATACAGTATACATATAAACTTGAGGGTAAGTTGGAATATTATGTTGTGCTGATATATTCAGCAACTAAAATGTTTATTGAAAGATTTTATTCTAAGGATACAGGTAACAACGTAGAAGACATGCAAGAAGATAAGCTTTGGAACTTTATTAAAAACAATTTGTAATGAAATATTATGTAGTCAGGATATATGTAAGAACCTAAACATATAATATTTCTTGAAATACTTGGTTATAAGGAAATATTTGAGAACATGAAAAGATTGGAAAAACACTAGATTATATATTATTTGAACTCCAGGTAAATATACTTGAAGATCAGGTTACAAGGTAAATAAGGAAGATATTACAGTGTTTTATGGTTGCAAATCTTTCATGTAGTGACCAGTACCCGATATGGCACATTATGAAGTTTATCGGTATTATATCCTCATTCATTCATATATTGTTTCATTACCCAGCGTTCGGAATGTATTATTATATTGTCACAGTGTTAGCCTCTTCAGCCACAGGACGTCTTTCTAATATTGATCTTGGTGATTTTTTTTTTTTGGGGGGGGGGGCTTAATGGAGACTTCCATGGTTGAGGAGGAAATGGCCACTTGCAAGTTTTCTGCTACAAGGAAATTTGAATGATCTACACTAATAATTTTCATTGTATTAACACAAATCGCGTTTAAAATGGTAGAAATACCGTGTGAAAAACCTCTGACATAATATCAAACACCTGTTGAATAACTGTATGCTTCAACTTAGCCTCACATAAGGAAAGTACAGTATCGAGGACCATTCACCTCTTCACCATGTTTTAAAAATGTCTTATTATCTTCCTTATTTACGACTAAACTGAAACATAACATTGCTCAGCTACTACTTGATCGTGTGTCAAAGCTATTCAAAGCTGTTCATTTATTTATACTCGATTTATGCTGATACTACGAAAATTACCATTGCATATATTTTCAAATTTCTAGTAGTCTAAAACTCATGATTGGCTAACGTCATCCCATTTATCTTGGCGTTTTTTTTTTTTTTTTCATGTACTTTTCCAGCTTATTTTCCGCAGCCCAGTATCAGGTAAACACAGTAATATTATTATTATTTACATCCCTTCCTCAGCACTTCTTCGTGACTGGCATATTTCTGTGTTAGTTTCTTTTTATGGCTCAACATTCAGGATGGACAGCTAACAATTTTAGGCCAAGTTAATTGATAGAGCACAGTGGAACTCGTTACTGACCCCTTCAAAGCGAAAAGTTTCTATAAAGCCAAAAGGAAAAAAAAAAAACGTAGGATGCATTATCATGGGTTTATTTTCATCTGTCGGAACTGGGCCACTCCCACTAATTCAATGCTAAGTCATAGTTGCAAGTTATTTACTTAGTCCTAGTTATGAGGTAGGAATGAGTCTCCTTGGTTACCAGCCAAATCAATCCTCCATTCTGGCTACACTTGGCAATCAACTGAAGTAAAACAGGTTAGGGAACTTTGTCGGGTTGGAAGAAACGCCGTGTAGAAAACACGTGATCATCATGAAGGGTTTAATTTTGCAACACATAACACCCCTACCTCCATGCTCAAAAGACAGAGCCACATCATGTAGGCCTTACCAGCTGCCTTTGCCTCTTAACCTTTTAAATCCGCTGACTAATGTTATATTGCCCTTGCAGTATCCCCACTACTACTGTATATTAAGTTCAGCAGACACTTCTCCAACTGGACCGGTTAGGTCTTACCTTCATTAACCCGACCCGTCGCAACCACTTTCTCACCAATGGTACCCCCCAATCCCGACCATTTTTGGACCCAAATTTTTTTTGCTAAAACTTTCGCTTTTGGTCAGAAACAATGGTCAGTCACGAAGAAATTGTTCCCCGGGGTCCATAATTGCCTTAAACAGGTATGCCTTGGTCACACCTGGCACTGTGTTCTCTGTAGGTGGTCTGAGCCTCTAACGTTTTCTATGGTATTATAAGTCTGGGAAACCAATGAAAGTAAGTAGATATGTATTTATTACAAACATAAAAACATGTGATAAAAGAGTAAATTGGATTTTATACAAAAATAGAGCTGAAATAAGCATTACCATCGTGCAAAACAAGCAAAATCGGGCAGACTGGTCACGATGAATCGCTAACATTCCAGAATCATGATACATATCATTTTTTCTACTTACATAATACTTCTACAATAACATTATAAAATTTTACATTTTACTGAACTGTTTTTACGTATTCACAGGCCTTCCGATAACATTTAGCGTAATGTTAGCGCTTATTTACGTAGTGAGTGAACTCGCTGTGACTGTTGTTTCAACTCGTATTGTGTTTTTTCTACTTACATAATACTTTCCTAATAACATTATACACTTTTCAACTTTAGAGAACTGTTTTGAGATAGTTTCAGGCCTTACGTAAATATTTAGCGTAATAATAGTGCATAATAACACACACGGTGAAGTCGCTATGACTACTATTTCAACTTACAACCTATTTTTGTACTTATATAATAATTCTCCACTAACATTGCACATGTTTACTCTTGATATAATTGATATCACATAATTTCAGACCTTACGATTCAACTGAGCGTCATATTATCACGTACTTACACAGTGAGTGTTATCGCGATATCATTTGTTTCATCTTACACTAGTATTCAACTTATAAATTACCTTACTACTAACATTACAACCTTTTCCACTTTATATAATTCCTATCACATACTTACTGACCAGAATGTTCTACTGAGCGTAATATTTTCGCAGATTTACACAGTGGGTGTACTCGTGACGACATCAATTTTTACAACTTACACTATTTTTCAACTTATACGTTTTATTCATGCTAACATTACACCCGTTTCCACTTTATATTCTTGCTATCACATATTTACTGACCAGACTGTTATACTGAGCGTCATATTTTCGCAGATTTACACAGTGGGTGTAGTTTTGATATCACTTCTTTCAACTTACACTAATTCTCAACTTATACATTACTTTCCTGAAAACATTACACCCGTTTCAACTTTATATATGACTTAGCACCTACTGACTGGCCTTACCATTATAATGAGCGTCATATCGCCATCCCACACAGTTTCAGTAGTGTAGGAAATTATGGTACTCTTTGAAACAAGGCTGAAGGCACAACGCAACATTGCACTGGACACACTCGTACCTTGTGTCTTTTCTCTGAGTGGATGGTCTGACTGTCGAGTGCTTACATACATGGCAGCGGCGCTGGGGTTTACGACGGTTTGGGTCGGAAGGGATTGTGCTAGGATAGTGGCGTCCTGCGAGGCGTAGGGGAGTCTGGGCAGCCATGGGGGTGCGGGTGCAGTGTGTGGGTCTGTCCTGGGCATGCTTGGCGATTATTTCACGTGCCAGCTCCCTCACAAACCCCTCAAAGGTCTCGGATACTCCGGTGGTCATGGCGTGCAGGTAGTGGGCATTCAGGACCGTGATGTCGAGCAAGTGGAAAAAGAGTTTCTTGTACCACTTCATCGTGGTCCTGGCACAGTCAACACTGGAAATCATCGAGTCTGACTGATCCACTTGCCTCATGTTCAGATTATAGTCCAGTACAGACTCAGGTTTCCAGACATTGCGCCTCCTCTCGCTACGGTGATCCACAGAGTCTGTGCGGTGCATCAGGGGGCTGTGAACAGTTGATAGGAGGCAAACTTCCCTGTTGTGGTTCCACAGGGTGGCAAGGATGTTATTGGCCTGGAAGAAAACCACCTCGTTCTTGTCAAGTTTCCTCCCTATCTTGACCATATGGCGACGGTTTCTCTTGACTGTACCACAGACTCCGGTGTCGTGTTGGTGGAGGAACCTAGCGAGAAGAGGGCTAGTGTACCAGTTGTCCAGGTACAACACATGACCACGATGAAGGTACTCCTCTATCATTGTCTTCACCACGGCCCCAGAGAGTCCTATACTACGATCTTCTGTTATATCTGTCTGTGCGCCCGTGTACAAGACTATGTCTTGCACATAACCAGTCTTACAGTCACACATAACAAAGATCTTGAACCCGAAACGGTGTCTCTTGCTGGGTATGTACTGCCTAAAGGAAATATTGCCTCTCCACAACACAAGACTCTCGTCTATGACGAGGTCTCTGTAAGGATAAAATGAGGAGCGGAACATTTCCCGTAAATGATCAAATACCAGCCTAATTCTCCTCATTTTATCTGTGTTATTTGCATTGGCTGGATCTTCTGCATCAAAAAAGTGAAGGCGGCCGAGAATATACTGAAATCTGTTACGATTCATCACCTTTCCAAAGAAAGGTGTGAGGATCATTGGGTCAGTTGTCCAGTAGGCAGGAATTTGGTTTTTCCTTACCACACCCATCAAGATAACCAGGGCCAAAAATAAGAACATCTCTGAAATTGTAACGGGATAGTCATATTGTTGGGAATGCCTGCTCGTGGTTCCCAAACGTTCACTTTCATGGCGCTGTGTTCGTGAAAATATATTAGTCTGTTCCACTATGCACCCCACAAACGCCTCCCCAAAGAACAAGTGGAAAAAATCCACCCTAGACGAACCCGCTTGCACACCTGGAGCCGTACAACCAGACCGCCACTCCTCAGTGAAAGGGTGAATGATGGGAGTAAAATTACTCCCATCTTCCCAGTTCCACGAGACACCACCGTCTCCAGCCACCTCCCCATCGTCCCCTTCGTCAGGGTGGGGAGGCGAGGGTGGTGGGGGAGGTTGGGGAGGTGGAGAGCGGCGCCTCTCATGACTCGCACTTCTCTTCCCTCTCCCTTTTCCTTTACCCTTTCCCTTCCCTTTCCTTCCTTTCCCCACATCCTGGGGCTGTGGGGAGGAAGTTTGGGAATATTGAGGGGTGAAAGACGTGCTGGGGAGTGACTCCACCTCTTCTTCCCTAGGCCTACGTGCACCACGTGCTTGTGCTGCCTCCCTCACACCACTTTCCCCTTCACCCCATACTCCCGCCACACCACTTTCCCTTTCACCCCGCGCTGCCGCCACACCACTTTCCCTTTCACCCAGCACTCCCACCACACCACTTGCGGGTCACGCGGGGTCTGGGACGCTGCCCGCCTGGCGGCAGGTAGGGGAGGCTTGGGTACGTGGGCGAATCGAAAATCTCGCGCGAATTTTGAAAATTGTGGAAATTATGAACCTTGCAATTGCAGGACGTTGAAGTACATCAACGGGATTGGCAGTGACATAACGTGAGGACGTGGAAGTACGTCGACGGGACGCCGCGGGTTAACCACTTGAGTTATACATATATCTCCTCATGCTTAATTACAGCTCTGGTCCTGGTTTGTGTAAGTACAAAAATAAATAATAATGATGATGCAAATGATGAGGTGAAAGAGAAAGAGACTGTCCAGGTGCTTGAGGTGCAAAAGTGGATATATGTGGATTAACTGAAACAAAATGGGGGTTGTGATAATGTTAGAAAATGAGGGTATGGAAGGGGTATATGTATGGGACTAGGTGAGAATGAGAGGGGGAAAGCAGTGTGTATTGTTGTGAATAAGAGATGGAGAGAGAATATAAGAAAGTATAGATCAGTTGGCTCTAGCATTGTGTGGGTAAGATTGAGAGTTGGACTACAATCAATCAATCAATTGTGTGTGTGTATGCGCCAATGGAAGATCGTGCAAGCAGAGTGAGAGAAGGGTTCTGGACAAAAGTGGAAGTGTGCATGGAAAAGTTTAAAAGCAATGAGAGAGTTTTTGATTTGTGATATGAATGGAAAAGTAGGGAGTGTGAAGGTGGATGGAATAGTTGGTGAGTGGGGTGTGCCTGCAGAGATGGATGTGAATGGCAGTGCTTCAGTGGACATTTGTGCTGGGAGAGGGTTGGTGTTAGCCCGTATGCTCTTCAGACACAAGATGATACATAGGTATACGTGGCAATTGATGAGAAGGGTGGGTGGTGAACTGAGTGAACGGCAGGAAGTGACTGATTATGTGTGTGTGGATGATGGGATGCGAAGGTGTGTAATGGATGCAAGAGCATATAGAGATTGGGGTGGTGAGAATCACTGTCCAAATGAAATGGAGGAATAGAAGAACAGAAGGACAGGAGGAAGTAGTTCATATAAGCAGGGTGGAAAGTTTGCAAAGAGGAGGGAAAAAAAGGCTGAATATAAGAGAGAAGTGGGGGAACAATTGGGTAAATTTGGATTGGAGCGGATGGGGGACGTGGAAGGTGTGTGCAAGATATTCAAGGAAGAAATCTGTGCAGCATGTGAGGTGGCGTGTGGAGTGAAGAAAAGATGAAAAGGGGTGCAGGGAACAGCATGGTGGGATGAAGGGGTGAGACATTCTGTGGCACAAAAGGAGAATGCATATAATGAGTGGATGAGAAACAGGGGTGTGGAAGAAATTGAGAGACACAAGAGTGAGTTATATGTAGAGAGGCAGAGAGAATGAAAAGATTAATAAGAGAAAGAAGAGTGTGGATGAGGAATTTCGAAGGAATTTGGATGTAAAGTAGAGGGAATGATAAGAAAATGTTCCGGAAAGAGGTAAAGAGAGTTAGACTGGGTGTCAAAAAATTTAATTGGGGAGTGAAAGATAAAAATGGTAGATTACCAGAGAAGAAGGGAGAAAAAGTGAGTAGATGCAGAGAACATTTTAAGGAATTGTTGAACATAGAGAATAAAAGTAATGTGAGTATAAGTGGCTGGGGAATGGCTGGGAGAAGGAGAAAGAAATCAGTAGACTGGAAGTTGTCTATCTTTCTGTCTATATATCTAGGCTGCTTCCCCCAAGGAAAGGGAGGTAGCCGAGACAGGACGACACACTCCCCATTTACTCATCCATTCAAACAAATTCATTTGCATCTTAGCCCCAGAGGGAAGAAGGGACAGATCCTCCCCGCACCACTCCGCACAAGGGTCAACTGCGCAGTGCAATCAGTGACATCCGTAGCAGGGCCCGACAGCAGAGCTAGTTTACCCCTGCCCCATCATAATAGACCCATCCCCTTACTCGCACCTGACCTGACTAGCTGATCAGACCAAATGTGGGAGAATATCCCCTCAGGGCTGCGTCATCATTTATTCATTTACAATTTCTCTCCATTTATTTCTGTCACGAACAGCTACTCTTCCTTGCTCAACAGACATCCCCATCACATCCAGCACTCTCTTCATACTGTCCATCCATCCTATTCGTGGTCTCCTTCTCAGCCTAACACCTCTCACATCAGATCTAGTTATCTTTTTCACGAATCGCTCATTATCCATTCTCTCCATATGCCCAAACCATCGCAACACCCTCTGCTCAACTCTATCAGCCATCTCCCGAATAACTCCAGTTCTCCTTCACACTTCATCATTTCGCACTCGATCTATAAGCATCACTCAACACATACTCCTCAGACATCTCATCTCCATTACATTCAAACTTTTCCCCTCTGCTACACCCATATTCCATGTTTCAGGCCCATATAATGCAGTCGGTACCACAACACCCTCATACAGCCTTCTCTTTACATCTATTCTAAGCAAACGACATCTAAACACCTTTTTCATTCCTCCCAGCACCTTTCTTACTTCATTCATTCTAAACTTCACTTCTGTATCTATTCTTCCATCCACAGCAACATGTGACCCTAAATGTTTAAAACACTTTATCTCCTCAAGCAACTCACCATTCAAAACTATATTCATCTCCTACCATCTACCAACCTCATACACTTCATCACTTTACTCTTATTCTCATTTGCTTTCAATTTCCTCCTTTCACACACCCTTCCAAACTCCTTTACCAACTGTCTCAATCTCTCCTCTGAATCAGCCACCAGTGCAGTATCATCTGCAAACAGCAGCTGCTTCAGATTCCACTCTCCACCATCATCATTCACCAGACTCAGACCTCCACCTAAAACTCTTGCATTCACCTCCCGTACAACACCATCCATATAAATATTAAACAACCAAGGCAACATCACACATCCCTGTCGCAGCCCCACTCTCACAGGAAACCAATCACTCACAGCATTTCCCATTCTTACACACGCTCTTAACCACTAAACTGAGGGCTTGTTTTCCTTTGACTTGGGTGTCCCGTGGGCATATTCACGCTCCAACAGACCCTCTAAAAATATTTGCCAAAAATCAGTTATTAGACCTAGAATATTAATATTAAATATGCCTATGGCACATACCTTCAGCTTTCTCCTGGGATGTTTGTTGAGCCTTCGTCGAGTACCGTAGAACTTGTGGAGACCTCTGAAGTTGGGTAACGAAGTCTCCACTTTACACTTCCCGACAACCCGTAATATGATTACCACAGCCTGATTTTATCACTAGAGACACTATTCTATGATTCTCAAATAGTTTGGAATCCATACTCAAGAAAAAAAAAACACTGTGAAAGCAATGAAAATTACGAGTGCGTATGACCTTCCCAATTGCGATCGTTCGCCGCTGGTGTTCTGTCATTTATTATTAAAAAAAAACACTCACACTTTATATTTCTATTACTATATAACACTTATATATATCTGCAGTCTTTATCCATGAGTTTCCTTCAGTAATAGTAGTTTATTGTCACTGTAAGCATTCAATTTCTCTTTCAGTAAAATATGTAGCATTCACTTTATCATCCTGTATTTTTTTTTTTTATCCGAGGAAGAAGGAACCAAAGGCCATGAGCCCGCAGTAACAGTTCCCTCCAAGAGAAAAACAAAATACAATAGAGAGCCAAATTCAAAATCCGATCATTTTCAGATGCCTGGACACACTGCGTTTGAAAGACTGGAGATCATAGGCAACAGGATATACAGACAGAGGAAGACAGTTCCAGAGCTGACCTGTTGCATAAATGAAAGACTGGGAGTAACAGTTAACTCTTGCATTAGAGAGTTGGACAGAAAAGGGATGAGAGTTTGCTGCCAGACGGGTGTTACACGCCCGTCGTAGAGGTGGAGCAATGCAAGCAGACAGTTCAGAGGAGCAGTGACCATTAAAGTAGCGATAGAAAAGAGATAAAGATGCAACAGTGCGGCGAAGAGACAGAGGTTGAAGGGAGTCAGCAAGAGGAGGAGAGTTAATGAGACGAAAAGCCTTTGACTCCACCCTATTGAGAAGAGCTGTATGTGGGGAGCCTCCCCACACATGAGAGTTGTACTCCACACAGGGGCGGATAAAACCCTTGTATACAGTCAACAATTGTGCAGGGGTAAAGAAAGAATGGAGTCGGCTTAGCACACCCAATCTCTTGGAAGCAGATTTTACAAGAGATGTAATATGATCTTTCCAAGATAAGTCCCGAGTAAATGAAACCCCAAGCATGTTCAAGGATGATGCAGGATTAAGCTGAATATTATTAAACATTAGTGGGTATACCTGTGGAAGATTTTGTCGGGTTGATTGGTGTAAGAACTGAGTCTTAGATGCATTAAAGACAACCATATTATTTTTACCCCAGTCAGAGATAGGAGCCAAGTCAGACATTAGGTGTGCCATAGCCTCATCCCTTGTTTCTTGAAGTAACTGTTGAGATGGGCGTTGCAGGAACCGAATGGAAAGGTGAAGGGTGGAGTCATCAGCGTATGAGTGGATAGGGTTAGATGTACAGCTTAGAAGGTCATTGATGAATAAAAGGAAGAGAGTTGGTGATAGGACAGAGCCCTGAGGAACACCACTGTTGATAGATCTAGGAGAAGAACGATGGCCGTCTACAACAGCGGCTATAGAACGACCAGAAAGGAAGCTAGCGATGAAGGCACAGACAGAAGGATAGAAACCGTAGGAGGGCAGTTTGGAAATTAAAGATTTATGCCAGACTCGATCGAAAGCCTTTGAGATGTCAAGTGCAATGGCAAAGCTTTCGCCAAAGTCCCGAAAGGAGGATGACCAGGAGTCTGAAAGGTAGGTGAGAAGATCGCCAGTGGAGCGTCCCTGACGGAACCCATACTGACGATCGGAAAGAAGGTTGTGATAGGAAAGATGCCTTAAAATTTTTGTATTAAGAATTGACTCGAAAACTTTTGAAATACAGGACGTTAAAGCAATTGGACGATAGTTGGAGGGTTGGGAATAGTCACCCTTCTTTGGGACTGGCTGAATGAGAGCAAACTTCCAGCAAGAAGGAAAGGTACAAGTTGACAGACAAAAGCGAAATAGTTTGCCTAGGCAGGGTGTAAGCACAGAAGCACAGTTCTTGAGAACAACAGGAGGGACCCCATCAGGCCCATATGCCTTGTTAGTACTGAGGCTAGTGATGGCAGAAAATACATCAACTGAAGAAATTTTAATGTCAGCCATGAGGAAGTCAGAGGGGGGAAGTGATGGAGGAACAGCACCAGAATCGTCTAAGGTGGAATTGGAGGAGAAAGTCTGTGCGAAGAGATCTGCTTTATCGGTAGAAGAAACAGCTACAGAACCATCAGAGTAGAAAAGAGGAGGGAAGGATGATGAGGTAAAGTTGTTAGAAAGATTTTTGGCAAGGTGCCAGAAGGAGCGGGAAGAATTCGAGTTGGAGAGTTGAGAGCATTTAGTATGGATGAAATTATTTTTAGTAGAGCGAAGAACAGACTTAGCACGATTCCGGGCAGAAACATAAAGATTATGTGATTCAGGGGTGGGTTGGCTCCGGTACCTTTTGTAGGCCTTCTCCTTGTTGCGGACAGCATTAGAACAAGCGTGATTAAACCAAGGCTTTCTTGCGTTAGTCAAAGGATATGAGAAAGGAATGAATGCTTCCATGCCTGAGAAAATAACCTTCGTAATGCGCAAGGCACACTCAGATGGCTCACGGCCATGGAAGCAATAATCATTCCAGGGAAAATCAAAGAAGTACTGCCTGAGGGCCTCCCAGTCCGCAGCTCCAAAATGCCACAGACGACGTTTCCCTGGAGGGTCCAAAGGCCGTACCGGAGTGATAGGACAGGTTAAGGTAATAAGGTTGTGATCGGAGGAGCCCAACGGAGAGAAAAGATTAACAGAGTACGCAGAAGGATTAGTTGTGAGGAAGAGGTCAAGTATGTTGGAGCTCTCTCCAAGGCGGTCAGGGATACGGGTAGGGTGCTGTACAAGCTGCCCTAGGTCATTAAGGATAGAAAAGATGTAGGCTTGTTCACCAGGTGGATCCGCGAAAGGAGAGGAGAGCCAAAGGTTGTGGTGAACATTGAAATCTCCAAGAATGGAGATTTCAGAGAAAGGAGAAATGGACAGAATGTGTTCCATCGTAGAAGTAAGATAGTCGAAGAATTTTTGATAGCCAGTAGAATTAGGTGATAAGTAAACAGCACAGATATATTTAGTCAGAGAATGACAAGAAAGCCGAAGCCAGAGTGTGGAGAATTCAGAAGAATCAAGTTCAGGAACACGAGAGCAAGATAAGTCGTTGCGTATGTATACACAACAGCCACCTTTGGCTTTGAAATGAGTATAGAGAAAGTAGGAGGCTACAGAAAAGGGTTTGCTGTCAGTTGCCTCAGACAGCTGAGTCTCCGTTAGAAAAAGAAGGTGAGGTTTAGAGGAGGAGAGGTGGTGCTCAACAGAGCGAAAGTTAGATGAAAGGCCGCGAATGTTGCAGAAATGAAGAAGAAGTCAGACAGTGGTTCCAGGCACCTCGAGTCGTCACCGAGAGAGGGGCAGATGGCTGGGGCATTTAAGGTCCCCCCCCCCCTGGGGACTCCGAGGCTGGGTGAATTGACGCCATTTTTGGTGAATTTTGAATAGGAAGTGTAGTGTGTACTGTGCATGTAGTTTGGTGAAGATAGTTAGAGAAATTTGTACTGGAGAGCATGCTGGCCTACTCTCTGTGTAACTGAGACACTGAAAAAGTTCAGCAAAGGGGGATGGTCAGGAACTAGTCCTGAGGGCTGATGAAACGGGAGCTCCAGCACTCCCTGTCATCAGCTTTCCATCCACCTCGGGAGTACTACCCTGCTCAACTGGTGCTACAGTCGAGCAGGGTGCTACAGTCGAGCGTTGAGAGTGAATGTCACTTTCACCTTCGCCTTCATAACTCATAATATTCATACATGCTAGAGAAACTTTCACTTTCATTACTCCTAGAATATATACTCGTATTCTTATTTTACTACTCATTTACATTTCTGTTTACATTCTCTATTTTATTTACATTCTTTAGATTTCTATTTTATTTACACTGTGTTAGGCACTGTCACTTGCAGTAACCTATAAAACTATTTTCCACTGTTCACTTATATTTACATTCATTGCTTTCATTTGCTCTTTACACATTATTTACACATTATTTACATTTCCACTTGCACTGTTTTACACACAGGAGAGATCATAGTCACTCTCTATCATTTTCATTTACAAATTAGCCAGTTCACATTCCACAGCAGTCACTTAGCCCTTTACCCTTTTCCACACGAGGTTTAGTAGAGGGTAGAGGTCACAGGGCCCTTTGCATGGGGCTAAAAAGCGGCGGAATTTGACAGGCGCGAATCCAACGTGCTTTCACCTTGAAAGACGACAGTAAACTGAATGGTGCTGCCTAGGGGCAGTGAAGTGCTGCCAATGTCAGCTTGGTGGCAGCTGCTAATATATACACTATGAAATGATTGGCAGGAAATCTAGTCAATACATAATAAATTAGGTAGTTCCAGGTGAATGTAAATATCACTTAGGCTTCTTCCTTCCTTTCTTATATATATTTTTACTATGAGAATAGATTATACAGCACATTTCAAGGGGAAATAAACAGCGAAAATTAGCGAACGAGTGCACGTGAGGTGTTATCAGGTGATAATTAGCCAATTCCAGGTGTGTGGCACTATCACTTACTTTTTTTTTTTTTTTGTATATATTATTTGGTATAAGAATAGGGCATAGGGCTTATTTCAATGGATGAAATCAGTGGAAAATTCCAGGGAAGATTTACTTAGCGTAGAATACAGTGTGGTGGCCTGCCAAGGGGGATTGCAATGCCGCCAATGTCAGCCTGGTGACAGCTGCTAATATATAGGCTATGAAATGATTGGCAGGAAATCTAGACAATACATAATAAATTAGGTAGTTCCAGGTGAATGTGGATATCACTTAGGCTTCTCCCTTCCTTTCTTATATATATTTTTATAACGAGAATAGGTTATACGGCATATTTCAAAGGGAAATAAACAGCAAAAATTAACGAACGAGTACACGTGAGGTGTTGTCAGGTGATAATTAGCCAATTCCAGGTGTATGGCACTCTCACTTACCTTATTTCTTTTTTGTATATATTATTGGGTATAAGAATAGGGCATAGGGATAATTTCAATGGATGAAATCAGTGGAATATTCCAGGGAAGATTTACTTAACGTAGCACCGCCGGGCAGGCGAGAGGAGAGGGTAATGCAGGGGAGGTAGGGAGGGGAGTCAAAAACGGGGAGAAATAGTTAAATTGTCAACAATGGATGGGAGTACAGATGAGATTAGGAGTGCTGACTATTATTGGACATCGGAAGTACTGATAGATGATACAAGCCACCACTTGAAAGCCCGGGCGAATTCAAAATAACACAGAATCGCAAAAGTGAGGCCCCACAGTATGATCCATTGCTCCCAAGCATCATGTAAGTGATGCCCCGTGGTTAAGGGGTTAACCTTGGGCTTGTTTTGCTTTTTCTTGTGGCTCCCGCGGGCATATTCGCGCTCTGGCAGCTCTAAAAATATTTGCCAAAAATCAGTTATTAGTCCTAGAATATTAAAATCACATATGTTTATGGCACATACCTTCAGCTTTCTCCTGGGGTGTTTGTTGAGCCTTTGTCGAGTACCGTAGGACTTGTGGAGACCTCTGGAATTGGGTAACGAAGTCTCCACTTTACACTTCCCGACAACCCATAATATGATTACCACAGCCTGATATTATCACTAGAGACAATATTCTATGATTCTCAAATAGTTTGGAATCCATACTGAAGAAAAAAAAAAAAACTGTGAAAGGAATGAAAATTACGTGTGTGTATGACCTTCCCACTTGCGATCGTTCGCCGCTGGTGTTCTGTCATTTATTATTAAAAAAAAAATACACTCACACTTTATATTTCTATTACTATATAACACTTATATATATCTACAGTCTTTATCCATGAGTTTCCTTCAGTAATAGTAGTTTATTGTCACTGTAAGCATTCAATTTCTCTTTCAGTAAAATACGTAGCATTCACTTTCTCGTCCTGTATACTAGCGTTGAGAGTGAATGTCACTTTCACCTTTGCTTTCATAACTCATAATATTCATATTTGCTAGAGTGAAACTTTCACTTTCATTACTCCTAGAATATATACTCGTATTCTTATTTTACTACTCATTTACATTTCTATTTACATTCTCTATTTTATTTACATTCTTTAGATTTCTATTTTATTTACACTGTGTTAGGCACTGTCACTTGCAGTAACCTATAAAACTATTTTCCACTGTTCACTTATATTTGCATTCATTGCTTTCATTTGCTCTTTACACATTACTTACACATTATTTACATTTCCACTTGCACTGTTTTACTCACAAGAAAGATCATAGTCACTCTCTATCATTTTCATTGACAAATTAGCCAGTTCACATTCCACAGCAGTCACATAGCCCTTTACCCCTTTCCACACGAGGTTTAGTAGGGGGTAGAGGTCACAGGGCCCTTTGCATGGGGCTAATAAGCGGCGGAATTTGACAGGCGCGAATCCGACATGGTTTCACCTTGAAAGACGACAGTAAACTAAATGGTGCTGCCTAGGGGCAGTGAAGCGCTGCCAATGTCAGCTTGGTGGCAGCTGCTAATATATACGCTATGAAATGATTGGCAGGAAATCTAGTCAATACATAATAAATTAGGTAGTTCCAGGTGAACGTAAATATCACTTAGGCTTCTCCCTTCCTTTCTTATATATATTTTTATTATGAGAATAGATTATACAGCATATTTCAAGGGGAAATAAACAGCAAAAATTAGCGAACAAGTGCACGTGAGGTGTTGTCAGGTGATAATTAGCCAATTCCAGGTGTATGGCACTATCACTTACCTTTTTTTTTTTTGTATATATTATTTGGTATAAGAATAGGGCATAGGGCTTATTTCAATGGATGAAATCAGTGGAAAATTCCAGGGAAGATTTACTTAGCGTAGAATACAGTGTGGTGGCCTGCCAAGGGGGATTGCAATGCTGCCAATGTTAGCCTGGTGACAGCTTCTAATATATAGGCTATGAAATGATTGGCAGGAAATCTAGACAATACATAATAAATTAGGTAGTTCCAGGTGAATGTGGATATCACTTAGGCTTCTCCCTTCCTTTCTTATATATATTTTTATTACGAGAATAGATTATACGGCATATTTCAAAGGGAAATAAACAGCAAAAATTAGCGAACGAGTACACTTGAGGTGTTGTCAGGTGATAATTAGCCAATTCCAGGTGTATGGCACTCTCACTTACCTTATTTCTTTTTTGTATATATTATTTGGTATAAGAATAGGGCATAGGGATAATTTTAATGGATGAAATCAGTGGAATATTCCAGGGAAGATTTACTTAACATAGCACGGCCGGACAGGCGAGAGGAGAGGGTAATGGAGGGGAGGTAGGGAGGTGAGTCAAAAACGGGGAGAAATGGTTAAATTGTCAACAATGGATGGGAGTACAGATGAGATTAGGAGTGCTGACTAGTGTTGGACATCGGAAGTACTGATAGATGATACAAGCCACCACTTGAAAGCCCAGGCGAATTCAAAATAACACAGAATCGCAAAAGTGAGGCCCCACAGTATGATCCATTGCTCCCAAGCATCATGCAAGTGATGCCCCGTGGTTAAGGGGTTAACCCCTTAACAATGGGCTTGTTTTGCTTTTTCTTGTGGCTCCCGCGGGCATATTCGCCCTCTGGTAACTCTAAAAATATTTGCCAAAAATCAGTTATTAGTCCTAGAATATTAAAATCACATATGCTTATGGCACATACCTTCAGCTTTCTCCTAGGGTGTTTGTTGACCCTTCGTCGAGTACCGTAGGACTTGTGGAGACCTCTGGAGATGGGCAACGAAGTCTCCACTTTACACTTCCTGACAACCCGTAATATGATTACCACAGCCTGATATTATCACTAGAAACACTAGTATATGATTCTCAAATGGTTTGGAATCCATACTCCAAAAAAAAAAAAAAACACTGTGAAATGGAGGGGAGGTAGGGAGGGGAGTCAAGAACGGGGAGAAATGGCTAAATTTTCAACAATGGATGGGAGTACAGATGAGATTAGGAGTGCTGGCTAGTGTTGAACATTGGTAGTACTGATAGATGATACAAGCCACCACTTGAAAGCCCGGGCAAATTCAAAATAACACAGAATCACAAAAGTGACGCCCCGCGGTATAATCCTTTGCTCCCAAGCGTCACGAAAGTGACGCCCTGCAGTTAACCCTTTAACCGCAGGCATTGTTTTGATCAGACTGCCCCCCCCCCCGTGGGGGTTCCAGCCAAAATATAAACAAACTTTAAACCTTTATAACTCTGCACAGAATAAAGCTAAAGCGAAAAATAAGGTACCTTTAGAAAGTACTAACCTTCAGCTTTGCAATGATGAGGTTTCATGACTTCGTTGACTTTCTCTGGACGGGCAGTGCCATTAGAAGTGAGCGATCTAAAATCACTATTTTTCGCCCCACACACCATTACCAAATACCAACCACACTCTGATAATAATACTATAAACATATATGAACACTGCACATACAATAAACACTGTGTGTTCACTGAGGCAGGTAAAAAGCACTGTAATTGCCCACACTTCACTGCCACATCAGCGCCATTGTCACTCACAAAGCTGGACAGATACTGATGCGTGTTTGGGCAGGGGTGGGGGGGGCCCTGGGGGGTGGGAGGAGGGAGGTGAGGGTCGGCTGGAGTGAAAAAACTTAATAGCTACTCTCCCTTGAAACAATTGGCGCATGGAAAAAACGCGCGGTATTCAAAATATTCCCAAACATTCCAGAATGACACCCGCGGTTTGGTCCAGTTTTTGCGATGTCATTCTGGAATGACACCCGCGGTTAAGGGGTTAAGGGGTTAAAGAATTTTAAAAATGGGGAAAGCCACAAGAATTGATGGATTGTGTGGTTAAATGCTGAAGCATGGGGGAGAGATAGTAGTAGAATGGATGTGGAAGATGTGCAGACTTGCCTGGGAGGAAGGTAAAATCCCGGAGGATTGGATGTCAGGTATAATTATTCCCCTTTACAAGGGAAAAGGGGGGAAAGGAGGGTGTGGTAATCATATGAACATTTGTCTTCCGAGTGTATTAGGAAGAGTATATGGGCTCAGGGAAATAACAGATGAATTAGTTGGAGAAGAATAGGGAGGTTTTAGGAAGGGAAGAGGTTGTGTACATCAGACATTCATTCTCAGATCTTTTGTGGAAAAGTTTCTAGAGAACGGAAGGAAGTTTTATGAGGCCTTCATGGATTTGAAGAAAGCATATGACAGGGTGGATAGACAAGGACTGTGGAAAGTATTAAGAATATATGGAGCAGATGGAAAGTTGTTGAATGTCATGAAGAGTATGTATGAGGGTGCAAGGGCTGTAGTGCGTGTGGATAGTGAACTGAGTGATTATTTCTATTTGAAGGTTGGATTGAAACAGGGATGTATCATGTGTCCATGGTTGTCCAATTTGTATATGAATGGGGTTATAAAAGAGATACAAGGTAGAGCAGTGGATGCTGGAGCGGCCCTAGTGAGAGAGGGCAGTGTTTGGAAACTAGTAGTTCTTTGCAGATGATATTGTTTCGCGAAGTGAAGACGAAGGGGAGATTCAAGGCTTGGTGGATGAGTTTGGGAGCGTGTGTAAAAAACGGAATCTAAAGATGAATGTAGGGAAGAGTAACGTTATGGTCTTCGTGAGAAGTGAAGTCAATGAATGTACAGTGAGGTTGGATGAGGAGTATATGGAAAATGTGAGTGCGTTTAAGTACTTACGTAGTATGATGAATAAGGATGTAAGTTTAGAGGTTAAGTGCTTGAATGGGTTCAACAAGGAAGAAAGGTTGCTGGCTCCTTGAAAGTCAGCATGGAAGTGAAAAAGTTACTACATGGTAGTATTGTGACAGCAAATCTAACATATCTGAGTGAAGCTTGGACCTTGTTGGAGGGACAGAAGTCAAGTGTGACAGCAGTGAAAATGCGATATTTGAGAGGAGCATGTGGAGTCACTTGGAGAGACAGACTGACGAATGGGGAAGTGAAGGAGCGTTGCGGTGTGTATGTGGATGTGATAGGGAGCGTTAGGGGAAACACACCGAGGTGGTTTGGCCATGTAGAGAGGATGGAGAGTGAGAGACTGACGATGAGAGTGTATGTGAGTGAGGTGGTGGGGAGGAGAGGGAGGGGGAGGCCAAGCAGTGGCGTACCCAGAAAGTTGAAAAGGGGAGGGCCTTTTTTTTTTTTTCTCTCTCTCTCTTATCTTTTTAACTGTGTCCCCCGTGACTTTGGCAAGCGCAGCGAACCCGTACAGCTGGGGGGTTCGGCGGGGGGAGGGGCGCTGTAAGCCCTCCCCCAAGAAAATTTTGCATTTTGTCCAATATTATGATAATTTTGCTGCCATATGGAATGGGTATATGACACAAATATAGCATATTCTAAAGTCATTTTTAAGTACTCTTTGCCACTGAATTATGATTCAGTCTCTCCAACAACCTTATACTACAAAAATTCAAACGCTCACATTTCAGTCAAACAACTTTACAGCTGTAATAAACTAATAACAATAACATTAAAAAAAATATGATAATTTAATCACTGAATTAGTCTCAATTACAAACAGTTAAACTTTATATATATATATATATATATATATATATATATATATATACTTTTTTTTTTCAAAACGGGGGGCCATGGCCGCATTCCCCCCCCCCCCGGTCGATACACCACTGAGGCCAAGGATGAGACGAAGGGATGGAGTGCAGTGGTAAATGAGAGAGGGTGGTGTGAGCTGGGATCAGAGCAGTGAAATGGTGGGGGACAGGGCGACATGGAGGAGATTTGTTTGTGGCCACACCTTACGGGATTAAGGAGTCTGGCAATGGATAGATTATTATTATTATTTTTTTCTTCTTCTTCTTCTTAGCCTACCTACCTACCAGGCAACTAAACCAATCTACCAGCCAACCAACTAACCTGACCTACTTATATACCAGTCATCCAACCAACCAACCAACCTGTTGTCGCACCTCCCTAACTACCAGTACCTACCAACCAGCCAACCTTCCTACTTACCTACCTATGTACTAGTGCCTACCTACCTACACACCAGTACCTACCAACCTCCCAGTCATCATTCTCTCTCTCTCTCTCTCTCTCTCTCTCTCTTTCTTTCTCTCTCTCTCTCTCTCTCTCTCTCTGACTTACACCCCTCCTCGGATTTATGTAATTACATATATGTACACGTGTAATTAATGCTACTTTTGGCCTTTTCTTAATCACTTTCTTCATTCTCCAGTCTTCTCGCCTTCTTCATTAGCGTAATTATCCATTTCTGTTATTATTACCAATTCCCATCATCACTTTTAGCTCTCCCCTTTTCCCTTCCTCATTTCCTCCGGCCATCGTTTTACTTTACTGCTTCTCTAAATTAACACACACACACACACACACACACACACACACACACACACACACACACACACACACACACGCATGTGTGCATGCAATAAGGACACAGGCAAACGGTACTCACAGCGTACATACACATTCCAACTGAAAACATTAAAACCAAATTGATCGAAAGCAGTAAGGAATCCTGCAGATTTTGTTTCTGTTTGTTTTCTCGCTTCCCTTCCCCAAAGGTAAACAGGTAAACAACATCAGGAATCCAGAGAGAGAGAGAGAGAGAGAGAGAGAGAGAGAGAGAGAGAGAGAGGGGGGGGGAAGGTGTCTCCCCTCCGCCACCATCTGAGGAGTTGTGGGGTTCAAGTTTACATTGTACAGCAGCAGTCCTTATTTCTTTGCTTGCCTTGTGACCCACCTCTCCCTCATCATCCTTGCATCTAGATACACGCATACGTGTTTACGCTTTCACCGGTAAAGGGTGTATGTGTACAATATGTGTTATTAGTACATCAGAATATATTCTCTTGGTTTTTTAATGGAAGAAAGAAAGAACAAAAGGCTGGAAGCCCGCAAGATTGATTTTTAGTTGGCGTAGTAGCAATATTCACATATAGTAGGCTACCTCAACCGTTCCTAAGTTTGAGTTCGGTATTTTCATACTACAGAATGCTACATGTTTGTTTTTCATTATCTGTGGCTCATTGCCTGAAAGTTTGGGTGTTGGGGAAATCGTGTTGTTTTCTTCACATTATTTCTTTGAACAGCGTAAGAATAACGTAATAATAAATAAAACTGGACCTCGTTGCGACTATGTTGTCTGTGTGGTCTTTGTATCTCTGTAACTCCATCCCCCGCCTCACTTATCGCTTCACTCTCCTTATCCTACCTCTCTCCTTCCCCCTGTTACTCTCTAGTCCTCCCTTCCTCCCACCCCCATGAACACCCACGCCCCTGACCCCCTTCCCCCTCCCCTACAAACACACCAATCTCCATCCCCTCCCTCTTATTCACGACCTTCTTCTGTCTCATTTTTTTAACCTCTCCCTCTCCCCATAACTTTAGTGCTCCTCCATCTTAGAGTTGCCTTATTAATGTTATCCTTCACTCTAATCTACCTCCCCCTCCTTCTCCTCCTCCCTCTCCCACTTCTTCTTCTTCTTCTTCTTCTAGTTCTTGTTCTTCTTTCTGTTTTTCTTTTCTTTTATTTATTCTTTTCTCTTCTTTTCTTTCTTTTTTCCTTTTATCCTTTACTTTTCTCTTTCTTTTATTTCTTTTTCTTTTCATTTTCTTTTTCTTCCTCTTCATCTTCCTCATATTCTTAATCTTATTCTCATCTTCCTCGTTGTCGTCGTCATTGTCGTTGTCCAATTGTCGTTTTTCTTTACTTTAATTCCTTTGTTTCCCTATGTCTGCTTTTTAACCTGTCCTTCCATGTTCGATCTCCTATACTAACTTTATATTCTGCCTTCTCTCCATTTTCTTCCTTCAGTGTACTCTTCCCTTCCGCCTATTCCCCTTCTGTCCCTCTCATCCCATACCATATTTCCGTAGCTTCACTCTCTTGTTGACTCTCTCCAATTTTTCTTCATTCTTCCTTTTTACCCATCCTTTGTCTTTTTGCCACGTCTCTCTCTCTCTCTCTCTCTCTCTCTCTGTCCTCAACCACCCTTTCCATTCACCTTTCTTCTCCTTTTTATCTGTTAGTTTCTCTTTCCTTCTTCTCCTATTCTCCCTCTCCTTTTTCCTCTCCCACTTTTTTACTCTTTCTCTTATCTCCCTTCTCCCCTCTCCCCCCTCCTCTCTCCTTCCTTCTCCGTCACCACATACTCTCCCTCCCCCCAGTCTTTGGCATTTTCCCTCCCTGTGGTCGCTCTCCCTCCCACACACTTTGGCACGCCACCCGTACAGGACACAACCCATAGACACAACCCGCACAAAAGTGAACCTGTGTGTGTGTGTGTGTGTGTGTGTGTGTGTGTGTGTGTGTTTTCTGGCACCCCGCTTTGGACGTAAACTAGCGAGAACATTTACGATATTGAGTAATTATGTACCCCACACCGACAGAAGGCTGGTTCCCGACAGCCTCAGACGTCGCTACTTGGATACTATTGCCCCCCATTTCCCTTGTGATATATATATATATATATATATATATATATATATATATATATATATATATATATATATATATATATATATATATAAAATGTGTCCAACTCTGGGCATAGGCTTCACGGCCTGGTCTCAAGGCCCAGTAGTCCTCCTACATACGATACACCTCTCTACATGTCACCACACCGTCCATATTGAATACATGTTAGGGCTGTCTCATACAGGACTGGTGTACTAGTATTAGCGGGGGTACTTTTATGACATGTCGGCGGGTCATCTGGTAGATCAGGAAAGTCTGCTTTTATGAAATTCAAATCCTTAAACTGTTCCCTGCCCCAGCCAGGATTCGAACCTGGGTCCATCAGGACTGCAGGCCGCCTCTCTACCGATTCAGCCACCGCCATGGATATCTGATGAACGTCTGGTGGTGTGGCATTAGCGGATGTATTTGTACGCAGTGGATCAGGTAGGCAGAGGACTGAGAGACACAGGCAGGGCAAAAGTTGGTCTGTTTTTTTACCAACTCTGATTTTCACTTTCTTCTACTGGTTAATATTAATGTGTTGACAGAGACCTGGTATGTTCCTCTTCGCATATATGACTCACTGTGATATGACAGTGACGGCCATGAAGTGGAATAACTGGCCAACTTATATCCCTTAATGTATTTACAGTAAACAAGAGAAGCATCCTTACTCTAGCTGTACTTAACACCCTAAAACGTAGAGCGAAAAGCAATGAAATATTGTATTGTATGTCCTAAACTGAAATTGTGAACCATAACTGTTTTCAACAACTACTTTAAAACAATTTGGCATCGGAATCGATCTTTAGTTACTCAGTTACCAGACATTCTGAATAATAAAAAGCATCCTCATTTGCACAAAATAATTTCGTCGAATCTGTGGGCAATATAGGTATTTTGTTGTTTCTCAGCAGAAACAAAACTCAGTGTACAAGATTTGATAAAACAGAAAAACTGTAAATAAAAACCAAAACACTTAGTTATCTGTACTACACCATGAGCAAGGATAAAAACATGAAACACGAGTAGGCTACACTGATTAGTACCAACATACCAACAAGATCAAAGGTAATTACATTCACTATATTGTGTTGACATATGTACCCCCTCCACAATATGTCTACCCCCGATGTATATACTATATGCCCCCCCCAATGCATACATGCCCCCACTAAACTTGGTGACCTAGCACGCTTTCCCAGGGCCCCAAGCCTGGGAAGACGGCGCTACTGCGTCAGTTCAGAGCAGACACTCAAGAAGGGCAGACTATTGTACCGTCAAATCAGAGTCCGTCATCACTTACGCCACTCGCTATCACCAAGCTGTCCGTAAACACTCCTATGACATTTTTCAACCAATCGACATGCCTTCCACCCTACCATCTGCCAACATTACCATCATCTCCCCTAACTTGCGCATGCTAACATTCCTCAATGACAGTGAGTTCATTATGGATCAATTTTCTCTGGCCTTCAGCCGTTCCTGGGTTCATCCAACAGTTGTGTTTCCCCCTGTGGTTATCACTTTCATAGTTTTTCTACTCATCATATGTGTAGTGCATTGTTGTGTCAGAAAAATGGAACGCTGACTCCAGGAAATCAGAGTCGCTACAGGCATAGTACGCCCTACACACGACGTCGAAACTCCCCGTACTTAGTGCCCTCACATTCAGTGACTACCAATGCCATCTGACAAGTAACCAAACTGTGAACGGAACTCTTCCTACTAGAAAATGATGGTATTTCTTTCACGCATTATTGAGTGACTGTATCCTACAGAAACTACCAAAAAAAAAAAAAAAACATGAACAAAGAACAACAAAAGAACTCTCATATCTACTCATTGTTTATCATGTATCAAACTATTATTGTATAATCCCCATTATATCTATGTATACCTTCGACCCTTACTGGACACATACCTATTAATCCTTGTATATCTTATCTGTATATATCCTTCTAATTCCCTCCCCTCAACATGGCCTTGTCTCCCCTACTGCCCCTGTACATAACCCTCCTTCACAAACCACCAGGCCACTATACATTTATGAATATGTATATTACTTACTCTTTAATAAAAAATGGAAATGCTGGCCTGCCTCATTGATATTTACTTTTCGACATACTGTACGGATGGATTTGGTAATAGACCCTATTCTGAGTGCTGGAATTGAGAGAGAGAGAGAGAGAGAGAGAGAGAGAGAGAGAGAGAGAGAGAGAGAGAGAGAGAGAGAAGAGGCGGGGGGAGATGGGGGAGGTGGGCATTTCACTGCATGGAGGGAGGAGAGGAACAAACAAAAGAATGAAGAGTTCCTGGACGGAAGGAAGGGAGAGAAGAAAGATGGAGTGAATGTGAAGGAAGGGAAGGAGGAAAGTGAGAATGAAGAAACGTCTAGGGAAGGAGGAAAAAAAAGAAGAATGTGAAGGGAAGGAAGAGGTGAATGACGAAAAGAAGCAGTGACTGATGGAGCGAAAAACTGAAAGAAAGAAAGTCGAGGGAGGGACTAAGGAGAGGTATTGGAGGAAGGAAAAAAGGAGTATCGGGGGAAGATGGAGGCAGGGAGAGAAAAGGAAGGAGGGAGGTGGAAGGAAGGAGGAAGGAAAGAAAAAATGAGAAAAAAATGGAGGACTACAAGGAACGAGGAACGATAGAATGGAGAGAGGAACTGAGGAAAAAATAAGATGAAGAGTAAACGAAGGGAGAGGGTAAAAAGTGGAAACAGCAATACTATGAACTCGGCCCTCTAAGACAATATCTGCCTAGCACAGAAGTCCTTATGGAAGGCAGGGGGGCGTTAAAGAAAGAATGGAGAGAACAGAGGGAGCATGTGGGGGTAGAGGGAGAGGCAGGGGTGAGTGAGAGGGGAGAAGGGAAGAGAGTGAGAGGAAGGGAAGAGGAAGGGGGATAGGCGAGGAGGAGAGAGAAAAAGCTGTAGAAAAAAGGAAAGGTGATGAGAGAGGGAAAGGTACAAGGGAATACAAAGGAAAGCAAACAGGAACAGACCTATTGGTCTTTTCGTGGCTGTTTGGTATAGGGAAGGTTATAACTAACAAGACTAATCTATCAGCTAGAAACAAGGATAGGAAAGCAAGAAGGCTCTCCCCCTCCACCCACCAAACCCTCCAGCCGAAGGCGGCAGGAAATAGTGAGAAGGACCACCATACAGCATAGAAAAACTATCATGGAAATTTCATAGGAAAAGGGAAAGGAAAATTTTTTACAGCTTCACTATCTACCTTACAGCGAGAATAACATTAAGTGAGCATTATTTATTGATGTTGTTCAGCAGTTGTATCTTCCAGACTCTGAAAAAGAATAAAAATAACACGTCCCACAGAAATGTGTTTTTCAGGTGTGAAGATACTTAGCTGGGGGTCAGATGAAAGACACTTATAGAAGTTATTTTTAAAGGTTAGTATTGTATCACAGTTTACTTCTTTTGAGGGCAATTTATTCCATATATTTACAACTCTGTTAAAGAAAAAAATGCTTAGCTTCATGTGATATAAATCGTTTGCCAATAATTTTATGCCTATTACCTCTAGTATAGTTTGAGCAATCAACTGTGAAATATTTATCGATGTCCATATCGTTTTCTTTGAATATTCTGAATACCGGTACATGAATTAAATTTCCTCTTAACCTCCGTTTAGTTTGGGTAATGAGATTCAGCGCTTCTAAACGTTCCTCGTTTGGTTTATTTCTCAATCTAGGTTCTGTATCTGTCAACCTTCGCAGTACTCTTTCAAATTTCTTCACATCCTTTTTATAATACGGTGATCAAAATTGAACTCAACATCCCAGGCATACTTAGGAATTATACAAAGTGACGCCAATATTATCGGATTTAAATTCGAATGTTCTACCTATGAATCCAATCAATTTGTTGGCGTTTTCCACAGCTTCTGTACATTGTTTGCTTGTTTTCAGGTTATTTCTTATTATAACTCCTAAGTCTTTTTCATGGTTTGCCCTATCAAGTTGGATATCATTCATATAATAACTAGCTATTATATTTTTACTGCCATTGTTTAGCACTTTGCATTTATTAATATTGAAATCCATTAGCCACGTTTGGGTCCAGTTAAACAGTTGATCAAGACCTCTCTGAATTGCCTGTCTCCGCAGTGTTGTATCTGCTCTGTTACCTATTTT
The DNA here is from genome assembly GCF_032717465.1 of Coenobita brevimanus. NCBI lineage: Eukaryota > Metazoa > Arthropoda > Malacostraca > Decapoda > Coenobitidae > Coenobita > Coenobita brevimanus. The sequence continues at coordinate 10,165,674 of NC_136986.1, read as the reverse complement.
AGTATCGTCAGCAAACTTTGAAATCTTACACCATAATCATTCATCAATATCATTTATTCACATTAAAAGAAGAATAGGACCTAACAATGAACTCTGTGGCACTTCACCTGTAACGTTTATCCAGCCTGACTCTTTTCCATCTATCACAAACCATTGCTTTCTTCCGATAAGCCAGGCGGAAAGAGAGGTGAGAGGAAGAGGAAGGGGTGAGGGAAAAGGGAAAGAAGGAAGTGATGAAAGGAGGTGGATATATTGAAGAAAAATGGGGGGAGAGAGAAGGAAGAAGCATGGATGGGTAAGGAGTGCGGTCCAAGAAAGATTAACCAGCTCCGTCCCGTCGAAGTATGGGTATGTTGCAATGATTTGCATTTGCCAGTCCCGGCGACGTACCGGTACGTCGTGCAATTGCAACGTGCATAATTTCAACAAATTTCAAAATTCGCTCTTGATTTGCGGAACGTACCCTCGCATGACCTTCCCCTACCTGCCACCAGGCGTGGACACTCGGCGACCCCACGCGACCCGTGCTAGCCCACCACTCGTCCACTCACCTGGTAGCAACGGTCCTGCTCAGACATGGCTAAGAGAGGTCTCTCAGACAGCAAAATTCTAGTCGTCCTGGACACCTTTACCGGCGACAGTGATTCCCCACTGGACGACGAGGATATGGACAAGGATTATGTGCAGCCAGAGGAGGAAGAAACCACCAGCAGTGACGAGGAAGTTCCGTCTCCCAGGAAGCAGCAGTACGTGACTTACCGTGCTGCTAGAGAGGGGCAGCAGGCAAAGAAGGCACGTGCAACATCCTATCCCTATCCCCAACGTGATTTGGAACCAGAATTCGAGGACGAGGACAAGGACGAGGACGAGGACGGAGCCGTGGGACGTGCTGCCACGTGGTATGGACGTGAGGTGATAACTCATCGTGGCCCAGAGCGCACACCACGTCGTATGAGCAGGTATGGGCCTAGCATTTTGTTTGGGGAGTTAGGAAGTGAAGTGGAGGGAGTGGGGAGTGAAAGGGAAAGTCCAGGGAGGATTAGGGAAAGTGAGAGTGACGTGAGTGAGTCATTGCTCTCCCTACGTAGTGTGAGGTGGCGTAGTGGATCACGTGGGCCAGTGCGGGTGCGTTCCTTATCACATGGGGTTGTGAGGGAGGGGGAAGGTGGGGAGGAACCACTCCCAAGCACGTCTTATGCTCCCCAATATCCCCTAACACGTGGTCGAGCTAGGGTGCGTGAGAAAGCACGTGGTGTTGTCATGGAGGGGAAAGGTGGGGAGGAACCACTCCCCAGCACGTCTTCTGCTCCCCAATATTCCCCTATTTCATCCCCACAGCCCCCTAATGTTCCTCAAGGCCGTAAGGGTAAGGGAAAGGGAAAGGGTAAAGGCAGAGGGAAGAGGAGTGACAGTGGGGAAGCCCTCCGCACTCCTTCTCCCCCACCTCCCCAACCAGGATCTCCTCCCCACCCAGACGAAGGCGGTGATGGGGATGATGGGGACGAGGGATTTGTGTCGTGGAATTGGGAGGATGGAAGTGATTTTTCTCCCCTCATTCACCCCTTCACTGAGCAGGGGCGATCTGGCTGCATTGCTCCAGAAATTCACCGTAATTCTACCAGGTTGGATTTTTTCCACCTGTTTATCAGTGAGGCATTTGTGGAGCAGATTGTATACCAAACCAACCTGTTTGCAAGCGCCCAGCGCCTAGAGAGTGAAAGATTGGGAACAAGTAGTAGACATTCTATCATCTATGATTACCCTGTCTCCCTTCAAGAAATGTTCTTATTTTTTGCCCTGGTCCTTTTGATGGGTATTATACGAAAGAATAGAATTCCTGCTTACTGGACTAGGGACCCTGTTATGTTTACCCCAATATTTGGTCAAGTGATGAGCCGTAATCGGTTTCAACAAATTCTAAGTCGCCTCCATTTCTATGATGCTCATGATCCTGCAAATGCAAACAACACTGACAAAATGAGGCGAATTAGGTTGATCTTTGATCACCTCAGGCAAACCTTTCGTTCCTCATTCCATCCCTTTAGAGACCTCGTCATAGACGAGAGTCTCGTGTTGTGGAGAGGCAATATTTCATTTAGGCAGTATATACCCAGGAAAAGGCACCGTTTTGGGTTCAAGATCTTTGTTATGGGCGACTGTAGGACTGGATAAGTGCAAGACATAGTCTTGTACACCGGTGCACAGACAGACATAATAGAAGATCGAAGTATTGGACTGTCGGGAGCAGTGGTAAAGACGATGATAGAAGACTACCTTCATCGTGGTCACGTTCTCTACCTGGACAATTGGTACACTAGCCCTCTTCTCGCTCGTTATCTTCACACGCATGAAACGGGAGTCTGTGGAACCGTAAAGCTGAATTGGCGTCACATGGCCAAGGTAGGGCGGAAACTTGCAAGGAATGAGGTTGTATTCTTCAAAGCCAACAACATCCTTGCAACTGTGTGGAACCACAACAGAGAAGTAAGCCTCTTGTCTACAGTTCACCGCCCCTTGATGCACCGTACTGATTCCGTAGATTACCGTAGCGAGAACAGGCGTCGTGTTTGGAAACCTGAGTGTGTCATGGATTATAATATAAACATGCGCCTCGTGGACAAGTCAGACTCCATGATATCGACGGTAGAGTGTGCCAGGACCACGATGAAGTGGTATAAGAAACTGTTATTTCACTTGCTAGATATCACTGCTCTGAATTGCCACCACCTTCACGCCATGACAACAGGAGTTCAGGAAACATTTGAAGGGTTTGTGAGGGAGCTCACAAGAGAAATCTTTGCACGGTATGCTGTTGAAAGGCCCCAGCATCGCACCCGCACTGCCCCTATTGCACAAACTCCCCTGAGAATATCCGGCCGCCATTTCCCCACTCCTATCCCTCCCCAGCCAAACAGACCTAGGCCCCAACGCAGGTGTCACGTGTGCAGTAATTCCTAGGTGAGACTCACGACACAGAGGAAGGACACCCGCAATGAGTGCATGCAGTGTGACGTGGGTCTCTGTATTCACCCATGTTTCAGTGAATATCACAAGTTGATGCAATTCTAATATGGTGTGAATGCGAAAGGACGCAGAAATTATGAGGTAAATGTGACAGACAGATGCTCAGTGAAATTATCAGTCATGTTGATCTCCAAATATTATTATAAAGTGCATACGGGTATAACATAAGTGCAAAAATTGTAAGTGTATAAATATGCCCTAAGTGGAAACATACATAGCGAGGGTTTTATGATGCGATATTCTGTCGCTCAGTGCAATAAATACGGCCCGTAATTATATAATTATTATTATTGCAAATGCTTACGGGTATAATATAAGTTCAAATTATTGTAAGTGCTGAAATATATTCTAAGTCAAATATTCATAGCGTGTGTATAGAGATGCGATTTCCTGACGCTCAGTTGAATGAATAAGGCACGTATTAGTGAAAATAAAAGTCAGCAAGTGGTAAAATGTGTAATATATGAGAAGAATTAGTATATAAGTGTGTGAGTATTATGTTGGTCGAAACATTCATTGCGAGGGTATTTTCATGCGATATTCTCACGCTCACTTGAATAAATAATGCCAGTAAGTATGTATAGTGCAGTACAGGGGTGTAAACGTGTGTAATGTAAGTGGGAAATTATAATTGGAGTGAATAAATAAAGTAGATGATGAAACACGAGTGTTTGAGATCGTGGTTGCTACGTGAATATGCGCTAGCATATCGCTAAATGCCCTCGTAATGAATGAAAATAATTGAAAACATTTACAGTGGTGGAGGAAAGGTTCTATGTAAAGGGAAAAATAATTGGAAAGTGATAAAACAATTTAGTATGTTGAAATACGAGTCATAGCGAGTGCGCTTACTAAGCTGATGTGCGCTAGACTTATGCTGGATGTCATCATAATGAATAAAAACATCTGAAAACATTTACAAACAGTTGTAATTGGTAAAATGTCATTGAAACAGAAGTATACAAGTAGAAAGAATGATAGGTTGACTGATACAAGACACTTAGCATATAGCATGTTACGACTCGGACCAAACTCGCTATGCTTGCGCGATGGTACAATGCTTATTTTTCATATATATGTGTCTGAAATCCATTATATTGTTACTGTTATTGTTTATTAGTTCAAATTCAATAAATATAGAGGTGTTGTGTGTTGTTTCTCCCAGTATTCCTTACCATAGAAAACGTAAGTGCATATCACGTCCATTATAGAACACGACACCTGGCTCAGGGGACCTCACCTGAATGGACCACTTCTAGACCGCGGGAACCACTTTCTTTGTGATTTTCCTTCGTTTCTCGACCTAAGAGAAAGTTTTAGCCAAAAAAAATTTTTTCCAAAAAGCCTCGGGACTGGGGGATGTCATAGGTGCGGAAAACCTCGGGACGTGACGGGTTGAGGGTGATGAGAAGGAGAAAGAGAAGAGAGAGGAGGGAGGAGTTGGGAAAGACGGGATGGGGGGGGGAAGGAAGGGTTTTATTAGGGAGAGAGAGGGGAAGAGCAGTAGAAAAGTGAGTGATAAGAGAGTGACATGGAAAAATAAAGGTTGGAGGAAGAGTGGAGGGAAGGTGTAAGGATAAAGGAAAGAGAAGAAAGGGCAGTTCAGGACATAGAGAAACGGTAGAAGACCACGGGAGAGAAAAGAGGGAGAGAGCAGGGAGAAGAGTGGGATGAAAAAGGGCAGAAATACAGGATAGGAAGGGAGAAGTGAAAATGGAAAGGAGAGAGGGAAGAAGTAGAGGGAGAGTTTGAGAGAAGAGGGAGAAGGGGAGAGAGAGAAGGAGAGAATTAAGGGGAAGATCTGTAGGAGAAACGGGAGAGAAAGGGATGAAGGAGATGAGGGAGAAAGTGATGGGTGAGCATGAGAGAGAGAGAAGAGGGACAGGGGCGATGGATGAAGTGGTAGTGAATGTTGAGTGGTAAAGGATGGAAGGGGAGTGTGTACTCGTATGGAGAGGAGTGGTGGAAGTATTCAGAAGGTAGGAGGGAAGGAAATGAGGAAAATGAAGAAGGAGGATAAATGGTGAGAAAAGGTGAACCGACAGGCAAAGGGATGATGAGCTGGATTGACAGGGATAAGGTAGTAGTAAGAATTGACAGGAAAAGAAAAAAAAACAAGATGGAAAAATAGCAAGAAATGATAGGGACGGGAAAAACAGAGGCTGATAGGTGTACAAGGGAGCGGAGGGAACCCTAACTTCCTACTCAGAGGGGTCTCCTGTGCTGAGTAAAACGGTGTGACGGTATTAAGAATAAGAGACAAGATCATATTAAAGGAGCTGATGAAGGCCATTGCTAACCCACTCGTTGCGAAGATTCTTTTATAAATAGAATAAAATGGTCTGTTGGTAGAAAGAATAAGAAAGACGTCTTGTTGCCAAAGGGGCTTAAGGGGAAAGGAATGGGAAACAGGGGAAGGTGTGACAGGAGACATGAGAGGGGATGGAGACGTGATAAGGGTGGGATCTGGTATGGTGGAGGGGGAGATGGAGGAGGTGTAAGAGTAGAGGAAGGATAAAGGTTTGGAGTGACAGAGGAAAAAGTCAGGGAGGAAGGTGATACGAGAAAGGTAGGGAGGGGGAGAGAGGAAGAGATGCACACTGACTGAGAGAGAGAGAGAGAGAGAGCAGAGGATGTAAAGAAATGTTAAGGAAGCAAAGAAGGATAGACAGTAAGACAGAAAGTATTTGAAGTATTTGGTAAAGTATTTGAAATTGAAATTAATAATCATATAGCTGAACACCTTGAATCCAACGACTAAATTAGTTACAGACAATATGGTTTACGCCACGAAAGATCCACCATTGAAATACGCAATCTCCTGACTCATACCTTCCATCAATCACTTGACCAACATTGAGAAACTCATGCAATAGCCTTTGATATTTCTAAACCTTTCGACAGAATATGGCACCGCTCCCTGCTATCTAAACTCCCTTGACATGGACTAACGTCTTTTGTTCCTCTGCTTTCATCATATCTCAGCAACAGGAAAATAAAAGCAAAAGTAGGTGATGTATATTCCCATTTCCCTTCAGTTCACACCGGCGTGCCACAAGGCGCCAACCCTATTCCTAGATCATATTAAAGATCTCTTATCTGTCATCCATAATCCCATCCATTCATTTGCAGATGACTCAACACTTCACAGTTCATTCACACTCAAACACCCATTCACAAAGTTTAATATCGCTAACTCACAACTCAGTACAACCATTTCCATAAATCAAGACCGATCAAGGATCAATGAATGGGGACAAAATAACCTCGTCTCATTTCATGCTAGTAAAATCAAATATATAGAATGTACTAATAGACAGGTATTGACAGGTTCGTATAATACTTTCAATGCCACTAATATTCCTATCCCCGAAAGTGTTGAAATTCTCGGTGTTTCACTTAACAATGCCCTCAGCTGGACCTCTCATGTCACATCACTTACTAAAACCCCCTCAGAGAAACTTGGTTTACTATACAAATTTCGTAGCTTCTTCACTGACGAGCAGATAGCTATAGTTTATAAGAGTCATGTGGGCTCTCAGCTGCATTATTGCTCACCCTTGTGGAATGGATGTGGAGAGGTTGCACTAAAACAACTGGACAAAATTCATAACAAAGCTGTTAGAATTACTAATAACCCTGATAATACAAATAAACTACCTCCCCTACACGTAAGAACGAATATTGCCTCCCATGCATTATTTTACAGATATTTTTATAGCAAATGCTCAGACGAAGTTGCATCCATTTTGCCACCTCTCCATGCCTTTTCCTGTGCTACAAGGGCATCTGGTAGCACTCATGACTGGAATGTCACACTGTCATACTGCAGAAATTTCGCCTATCAGATTTTTTTTTTTTTTTTCCGAACTACATCTCTTTGGAACTCGCTTCCCCAGAGTTGGTTCACCCCAAACTTCAACCTACAGCTGTTCAAATCCAACTGTTACAGATTCTTCATGAATGGAGGACACCAGTAATCTGGTGTATGGATTGTCTTTTTTATTCATTCGTTTTTCCTTCCTCTGTTCTGTATTAAAAAAAATAAAACTCACCTGACATAATTCTCAACCGCATCATAATCCTCACCTGTGTTGTAATCCTCACTATCATCAGCTAAGTTATGATGCTCACATATGTTACAATTCTCAGAACACCACCCAGTGCTGGCTTGAATGGGGCATCAGCGGGTGGTTTCCAAGCAAGAGGCATTTCCAGTAAACTCTGTTTAACCAGATACAAGGACATGGTTCCGTCTATGTTTGTGAAGTGCTTGGACACTGTTAGTTCGGCACTTAGCAAACCTCAGACGTGTGCACGCCTCCAGTTGTGATGTGTAATTAGTCTTTTTGTTTTAATAGTTTAAAATTATGTGTTTTTGTACCTTATTTCACATAGTTCAGTCGTAGGAAAAGACAACACTACGGATGTACATGCTTTCCAATGCACTTCTTCGTGAGCATCTCTGATTTCTTTCAGTCTGTTGTAAAACTCAGTGCAGGAAATGGAAAGATGGCAATTTTAGGCCAAGCTAGAATAAAAAGAGTACAGTTGGTCACTCTCCCCATTAATACATTGGAGTAAGTTGTTCAGCCATGAGCTCATATGCAACTGAATGGACAGTTGTAGTAGTTGAAAATATATGCTCATCTGGATGTGAACCCGTTGGTTTGCAGGTTGAAGTTTCCTTCTCCTGCAGTTCACTATCCTTTTTTGGGGAAAGGGAATTAAGTAAAGGATGTTTGTTTTACCATGGAGCTTCACTACCCGGTCATATCAGAGCCACCACATGAAACCATCCTTCTCCAGCAGAAGATGGGTCAATAAAAGACTGCATGAACGCAAATATGTTGATTTTTTAAAAACATATTTTAGGTTTAAATACAATAATGTATTATTTTTTAATTCTCCTTCTACAAGGGAAGTCGATATTGGAGATGGAAGCCTTCTCGCACTGGCACTGACAGAACTAGTCGGCTCTTCTGCCTGGTTATGAAAACGTCACTCAACTCCTCACTATCTCCAAAAGGAGGTTGGCATACTGCAGGAGGACGACAACTTCAACCTGGAGTCTGCTTGGTTCGTGTTCAGAGAGCCTGGGATTCCAACTGTTACTTCTGCTACTACGAGGGAAGCCGACGGCTCGTTGGTGAACACATCGAACTTTTAAAGGGAAAAATAAACAATGTTTGCTTGACCTTTGGGCCAGCCAGACTGTTCAGCGCAGTTTGTTTCCCTCCATCCACGTTCCCCTAGCTGTACAGCTTGAGTTAGGGGGGTAACTTCGGCTGCTAAGAAACTTATGTTTTAATATTTTCACTTTTCCTTGGGCCAAAACTGTTGTCTCTGATTTGAATGCTGAATTGTGGCATTAGGTGAATACTACAATATCTTGCTAGTCATTAGGTGTTATAGGAAAGATGTAGGATCTTAGTACTCTCTTTTTTCTGCCACTGAGCTACGTGCATTAACCCCTAAACCGCGGGGTTGTTTTTGCTTGACTTGCACGTCTCGCGGGCATATTTGCGCTCCAACGGACTCTCTAAGAATATTTGCCAAAAATTAGTTATTAGTCCTAGAATATTAAAATTAAATATGCTTATGGCATATACTTTCATCTTTCTCCTGCAATGTTTGTCGAGCCTTCGTCGAGTACCGTAGGACTTGTGGAGACCTCTGAAGTTGGGTAACGAAGTCTCCACTTTACACTTCCCGACAACCCGTAATATAATTACCACAGCCTGATATTATCACTAGAAACACTATTCTATGATTCTCAAATAGTTTGGAATCCATACTAAAAAAAAAAAAAAAACACTGAAAGTAATGAAAATTACGAGCGCGTATGACCTTCCCACTTACGCTCGTTCGCTGCTGGTGTTCTGTCATTTATTATTCATAAAAACACTCACACTTTATATTTCTATTACTATATAACACTTATATGTATCTACAGTCTTTATCCATAAGTTTCCTTCAGTAATAGTAGTTTATTGTCACTGTAGGCATTCAATTTCTCTTTCAGTAAAATACGTAGCATTCACTTTCTCGTCCTGTACACTAGTGTTGAGAGTGAATCTGTCACTTTCATTTCCACTTTCATAACTCATAGTATTCATACATGCTAGAGTGAAACTTTCACTTTCATTACTCCTAGTATATATACTAGTATTCTTATATTACTACTCATCTACATTTCTATTTACATTCTCTATATTATTTACATTATTTACATTTCTGTTACATTTACACTGTGTTTTGCACTGTCACTTGCAGTAACTTATACAACAATTTTCCACTGTTCATTTATATTTACATTCATTGCTTTCACTTGCTGTTTACACATTATTTTCATTTCCACTTGCACAGTTTTACTCACCAGGACACTGTCCATCATTTTCATTGATGAATTAGCCAGTTCACGTTAAGCAGGAGTCATTTAGCCCTTTACCCCTTTCCACACGAGGTTTAGTAGGGGGTAGAGGTCACAAGGCCCTTTGCATGGGGCTAAAAAGCGGCAGAATTGGACAGGCGCGAATCCGACATGGTTTCACCTTGAAAGACGACAGTAAACTGAATACAGTGTGGTGGACTGGTGGCCTAGGGGGAGTGCAATGCTGCCAATGCCAGCGTGGTGACAGCTGCTAATATATACGCTACGAAATGATTGGCAGGAAATCTAGACAATACACAATAAATTAGGTAGTGCCAGGTGAATGTAAATATCACTTAGGCTTCTCTCTTCCTTTCTTATATATATTTTTATTACGAGAATAGATTATACGGCATATTTCAAGGGGAAAAAAACAGCAAAAATTAGCAAACAAGTGCACGTTATGTGTTGTCAGGTGATACTTAGCCAATTCCAGGTGTATGGCACTATCACTTACCTTATTTCTTTTTGTATATATTATTTGGTATAAGAACAGGGCATAGGGCTTATTTCAATGAATGAAATCAGTGGAAAATTCCAGGGAAGATTTAGTTAGCATAGCATGGCTGGGCAGGCGAGAGGCGAGGGTAATGGAGGGGAGGTAGGGAGGGGAGTCAAGAACAGGGAGAAATGGCTAAATTGTCAACAGTGGATGGGAGTACAGATGAGATTAGGAGTGCTGACTAGTATTGGACATTGGCAGTACTGATAGATGATACAAGCAACCACTTGAAAGCCCGTGCAAATTCAAAATAACAGAATCACAAAAGTGACGCTCTGTGGTATGATCCCTTGCTCCCAAGCGTCACAAAAGTGATGCCCGCAGTTAAGGGGTTAAGCTGCAAAAGTTTAAAATAGGGGCCAAGTTAAACTTGTTACGGATGATGCAGGGAGGTTTCCATCTCTGAGGGTGAAATCAAAGGAAATAACACTTAACCCCTTAAGACTGCAATTGTTTCAGGCAGGGTACCTCTCACATCCAATATTCGGGGGTGTTTTGGAGACTTTCACTAAGGGCAAATTGATTGTGTTCTAGCTAAAGAGGAAGAATTTACACTTCCGACAACGCAATCCGCACCCCCGTAGGCCTAATGGTTACTTCACAATCGCACGTCAAAGTTAATAAAAAGTTTATGATAGTTACCCCTCGAAAACAATCTAAAACATGAAAATTTTGATAACTACCTATTTTTCTTATTGAAACAGGACATTTCAAAGTGTTCTGTCACACCAACCATGAAAACAAGTGTATGTAGGTGTGGGGAGATTACTAGACAGTAGGGAGATACAGTAGGCAGTGGAGAGTAGGCCTATAGGTACGGGGGTTGGAAATAACCAGCTTTTCGCATGAAAAGAAAGCACCTCAGTGTGTTCTGCAACATCTACCATGAAAACAGGTATGTATGTAGGTGTGGGGAGATAACTAGTGTGGGGAGTAGGCCTACTAGGCCTTGGTGGTACATGGGGAGAAAAATATTGGCAACAACCAAGTTCTCCTGTGGAAACCCTCCATTTCAATGGGATTTGTCATACCAACCATAAAAACAGGTGTGTATGTAGGTGTGGGGAGATAAAACAAGTGTGGGGAGTAGCCCTTCAAGGCCTCATAGTCATTCCAAAACTAACACAGATGGATATAAATGTTTATAACCTTCAAGGACATCAAAATAAAGCTGAATAATGCTATAAATGCATGCATAAGAAAAAAAAAATTGTTTCCGATTTCTCCTTTTACTGTCCCAACTTCTCGTTACGCATTTATCACACCATTACAATTATCACATTATCATTACACTTCATCACACTTATCATTACAGTTTCGGCAACAACCAAAAAATTATCCTGTGCAAACTCTCCATTTCACTGGAATTTAACACACCAGCCATGAAAACAGGTGTGTTTGTATGTGTGGGGAAATGAAACAGGTGCAGGGAGTAGCCCTACAAGGCCTCATAGTCTTTCGAAAACAAACACAGACAGACACTACTTGGAGGTGCTAATCTGGGCAGGTAGGGAAAATGAAAAAAAATAATAATAATAATAAGATGCGTCGTATGTAGTACAACATACAGTATTCTCCATCTATGTACGTACAGAAACTGGTAGGTGCGAAGTGAGATGTGAACAGGGTGAGGTGTAAAAATTTGGGAAGAAGTAGAAATAATATGAAACAAGTTCGTACATCAGGCCTGACATTCGGGGGCCTGTTGGGGGTTGGAAGGGTAACGAGGGACAAGGAGGGAGAGATGGGGTGGGGCTTGGGGGAGGGGACGAGGCTAGCAGGGAGGGAGGAGGGACAAGAGAGGGTGGGAAGGGAAGCAGGTTATTGTGGGAGGAGAGATGCAGTTGCGTGGAGGGGTGGGAGAGTGAATGGGTACAAGGAAGGCATGAGGAAGTGGAGTAGAGGGTGGCATGGAGGCGGCTGAGTGGGGGGTGCCCCCCCACCGCCCGGGTTGGTCCGATCCCTCCTCACGCTACATCAGGGGCAAGTCCTCATTGGCCTGAAGCCATGTACGTCATAATTGGGGCGGAGCAAGCGCTCTGCAGTTTTTTACAGGCCTCGTTCAATTGATGCGATTAGGCATTTTAGCATAAAACTCAAATCGCATCAGTTGATGCAATTAGGACATAAGTGGTTAAACATGTAAACCTTACGTTACTTACAAAATCTCTGTACAGCCCAGCACAAAATTTGGTTCTATTACATAATGAACAGGGGCACAGCATGACACTTCGTATTTAATTACAATCTCTTACAAATCCAATTAAACAAGATCAGTCATACACTTGAACAAGCAGAAAACTAAATGGGAACAAAACTACCCGTCATCTGTGAGCCAGGTAGACTGTAATAATACTGTTAGATGAAAACTTGACTATTATGTATCCATCCTGGATGACTCCTAATGCTGGCTGAGAGACTCGTGACCTCAAGCTGTGACACTAAACAGCTTTTATTAATAACATTTCCTTCCACAATCAATACTTTCTGATATTTGAGTTTTCGACACAGACAGACACACACAGATACATATCGTACAAAAATAATGACCACCGACTTCGTCTACCTAGCTCAACAGTTAAACTATGAGGCTACTATGTCCATGTTAAGTACACATTCATAACTTACAACTCAATGTCCTGGAGTATTTCTCACACTAAACTAAGAAAGGGACTTAAGAGGTGACTGGAGTCGAGAGAGAAGTGCTTTTCCACCTGTAGCCACCATTCATATATCCCAACAGTCACACTTCTTTTTCTTCCACTCTTCAATCTGAAAAGTAGCATTTTATCTCTTTCAAATACTCTCATCGAGATGGTGGTCCCACCAAGTTATTCAGCTCTGGATGGTACCTGCATTCTGTGGAGGCAGTCCTCGTCACTTGGGTGGGGCTCTGCCTGCTCTTTCTCTTTGTTATTCTAAATGGGTTGATCCTTATCACTGTTGATATGCTGTGCTCCAAACTGAGGAAGTTGAGTCATTATTGATGGTAAACTGAGCCAGGGTCAGCCTAGATAGGACATCATACGGTCACTTCACATGGTAAAACCCCTGATAGTGGCCAGGCAGCAAAAAACAACATCTCCCTTCATGAAGAAGGGAATTTACATGGAGAAATTTCTTTATATCTCTCAAGATTACATCCTTGACAAACAGTCTGCCAAAACATTCCTTTCCCCCTTTGATATGGTAGACATTCAGGTCATATACGGAGGAACACAACCGTTCAGGTTAAGCATTGATTCTTATCTCTAAATTTTGCTACAGATTTAAGTGGGTGATGGTCTGCATACACAATAATAGGCGCTGAAGCTGAACCAACAACTACTGAGAAATGCTGCTGGGCAAATTTGAGTGCATGGAGTTCATTTTCAGTAGTGGAGTAATTCTTCTGAGCAACACTTAACTTTTTTCTAAAGTGAGAAGCAGGTAGTTCAACATCATGATCACAATCTTGTAACAGGTCTGCACCGACAGGAACACTATTAGAATCAACAGCTTATTTAAAAGGCTTAGTGAAATTTGGGGCTTGGAGCACAGGCTGACTAGACAGAATCACCTTATCTGTTGAAAGTGCCTGTTTATATTCTTCCAGCCATTTTTGACTCCTTTAACAAAAGTGTGAGGGGAACTACATCAGGAGACATTTACGACAAACCTCCGATAGTAACCCACCATATATAGGAATCTTCACAATACAGTTTTGTTCTTGGGTTGCTTGAACTTATCAATGGCCTCAACTTTGCCATTAGGCAGACTTACCTTACCCAGTACTACCATATAACCTAAACATCGAACCTGTGCCTTTACACACTTTGCAACACTGATTACTAAGATATTAGACCGCACTCTCTGCAACAAGGCATCTAACAGGATCACATGTTCCTCCCAGTGGTTATTGAACATAAATCATCAGTGCATGTGGGACATCCCGTGATATCTCTATTATGTTTATTCATTAGCTTCTGGAACGTTGTTGAAGCATTTTTCATACCACATGGCATGACTTTGCATTTGTATGTATGACCACCAGCCAGAAAACAGGAAGTTTCTTCGACTCTCTAAATTGGACTTGCCAATATCCCTTAAATAAACAAATTATGATAATGAAATTTGTACCGCCTACACTGTCAGTTCAGGCATCCACTCTAGAAAGTGTATAGGTCAGTCTTTGTGAGGCAATTGACCCTAAAGTAATGTACACAAAAAGGATAAGACTATCCAGACTTTGGTACGAAGGTGACTATGCAGCGACACTGACTTTGGCATGGCTGGGCCAATTCCTGCTGCAACTTGTAGGTTAGTGGTTGCTGGATAATGGACTACATTTGTGAATTCACACGATTGGGAGGTTGCATCACAAGACAAGAATCTCCAGCATCGACATCGAGCAGTATTGCATCTACCAGCCCGAGGATGTTTTGGAAAACATGAGGATACTTCCCAAGAGTCAGGCTATCACGTCGTTCAGCTGTTAAGTGCGAGAGTGTTTCCAATACTCCATCCAGGCCTCATGGTTCTCTCTCCATCTGGTAGTCTGGTCCAATGTCGAGGGTCAGCCAGGCTCTTCTACTGTCTCTGCAGCTGATACCACACATGTAGTACTAGGCGGTCCCACACCCTCTCGCTCGTAGTATTGGTTCTGCATATTGACATGGCACAAATTTTGTGCCCTCAGTCTTTGGTCGTTTAACATTGTTAACATCACCTACTCTCTTCTGTACTACATAAGGGCCTGGAAACTTGCCTGTGATGGCTGTCCATGAACAAGAAGCAATACTGGCACTTTGTTTCCTGGATGAAACACTGCTTCTAGCCAGTTTAGCCTACTTTTATCATATCAACTCTTACTTCTTTGAGTAGCCTTCAAAAATGTATTTGGTACTTCTAAAGTGTTGGCTAGTCATTACTTGAAATATGAGGCATAGGTTAGCAGGTTAACATGACCAGCATCACTGACCCATTGTTTCTTAGGCAACTTTAACAGATCGTGACCAAAAATCAACTCAAATCGGGAGTAACCAATGGACTCATCTGGTTTCTCACTGGTTGCAAACAACAGAAAGGGAAGACCTTTGTCCCAATCTTTTTCAAGAACGATACAATATTTTTTTCTTAATTTGTTTGAGGGTGAGTTGATATCAGTCCAGTGCTCCCTGACTCTGAGAATGGTAGGCTGGGGTGATTGGGGAGTTCACAAACTCTTTGAGGGTTTGTTTGAGTAATTCTGAGATGATTTTGCTCCCCTAATCTGATTGCATCCCTTTTGGAGGACCAAATGTTGTGAAAAATTAATAATCTTCCTTATCACTGCCTTAGCTGAAATGTTTCTCAAGGAGATGACTTCAGCATTCCTAGTGGCCATGTCCAACATAGAATATACCAGTGGCCTGATAAGGCCCTTGGCCGTGACCCGAAATTATCTACAGGAACTCTAGCAAATGGGACATAAAAGACGGGAGGAGGAGCCAGTGCCACTACAACAAGCTTGTTACTCTTATCGACCAGCTGGCAGGTGTGCAATGAGTTACAATACTGGGAAACGTTTCGGCGGACTCCAGGGCAGCAGAAGTTTAGCAAGATATGAGACAAAGTCTTCGTCACTCCCAAGTGTCCTGCCAAAGTAGAATCATTAACAATTGCCAGAATATCTTGCCTCTGTTCCTTTGGAACAACCATTTGATGCATCTTCTCACACTTATCATGATGAACAGTACGGGGGGGTGGTCTCCACCAATGCGTCGACCTACCATTCGCTCTTAGTATAGAAACACTCTGACGACTCAGCCTCACATTCCTCCTCACTCACTGCAGAGTCATTCAAAACTGCAGTCTCTGAACCAGACCTCTGCATCTCAGCCACGCCTAGCTAGACCTGTACTAGTATGTGAGGAGTCCACAGAGTCAGTCAACTTGGCAAAGAAAGTATCAGTCAGAGAAATATCATCTGGCACCTAATTAGTATGAATATTATCACTATCAATATGGAATTTTGTCTTCATGCTCTAGTCACAGCACAGGCAGGCACAGTGAAGGGCATTCTAGCGCTAGTTCTTTTGTCCTCTCCTCACTTAAAGGACTTTTTGATACATAAAGAACAGCATGCACTTGTCCTCCTGCTAAGTCATTACCAAAGAGGAAAAGGATCCCGTTCACACACACAAAAAATGGTTCACTATGCCCACTCGTACTGGACCTGTAACTAAATTCCCACTTCAGTGTGGGGAACAGACATATGATCAGCTATTACCTGTAAGGTAAGACTAAATTATTCAGACTATGCATACGTACTTCTTTATTCCCAAATTCATGGAAAGAAGCCAATATCCACCCAGTTCCGAAGAAAGGAAGTTCGTCGGACCCCTCTAATTACAGACCAATAGCTATCACATCTTCTCTTGGTAAGGTATTTGAAACTTTAATTAATAAGCATATTGTTAAACATCTTGAATCCAACAACTTAATTAATGATAGACAATACGGTTTTCGCCACGAAAGGTCCACCATTGACATACTCAATCTCTTAACTCATACCATCCATCAATCAATTGATCTTTTTGGAGAAACTCATGCAGTAGCTCTTGATATCTCTAAAGCTTTCGACAGAGTAAGGCACCGTTCCCTGCTGTCCAAACTCCCTTGCTATGGACTAACGTCTTTTGTTCCTTTGATTTCTTCTTATCTTAGTGACAGGAAAATAAGAGTAAAAGTAGATGATGTATATTCGAATTTCCACTCAATTAACGCCGGCGTGCCGCAGGGATCAGTTCTGGCGCCAACCCTATTTCTGGTTCATATTAATGATCTCTTATCTGTCACTCACAATCCCATTCACTCATATGCAGATGACTCAACACTACATAGTTCATTCACACTCAGACATCCATTTACAAAGTCTAATATCTCTACCTCTCAACTCAATACAGCCATCTCCATAAATCAAGATCTATCTACAATCAGTGAATGGGGACAAAACAACCTTGTCTCTTTTAATGCTAGTAAAACTAAATATATACAGTTTACTAATAGACAGATATTGCCAGATTCGTACATTACCTTCAGTGCTACTAATATTCCCATCTCCAAAAGTATTGAAATTCTTGGTGTCTCACTTAACAGTGCCCTCAGCTGGACCTCTCATGTCAGATCACTTGCTAAAACCGCCTCAAAGAAACTTGGATTATTGTACAGAGTCCGTAACTTCTTCGCCGATGAGCAGTTAGCTATAATTTATAAGAGTCATGTGCGCTCTCAGCTTGAATATTGCTCACCTTTTTGGAATGGTTGTGGAGAGGTTGCATTAAGACAACTAGACAAAATTCAGAATAAAGCTGTTAGAATCATTAACAACCCTGCCAATACATATAAACTACCTCCCCTGCAAGTAAGAAGGAATGTTGCCTCCCTTGCATTATTTTACAGATATTTTTTTGGCAAATGCTCAGACGAAGTTGCGTCCATGGTGCCACCTCTCCATGCCTTGCCTCGTGCTACACGGGCATCTGGTAGCGCTCATGACTGGAATGTCACTCAACCATATTGCAGAACTTCTGCCTATCAGAATTCTTTCATTCCCCGAACTGCATCTCTCTGGAACTCGCTTCCCCAGAGTTGTTTTCCTCCAAATTTCAACCTACAACTGTTCAAGTCTAACTGTTACAGATATTTTATGAACAGAGGACACCAGTAATCTGGTGTATGGATTTTTTTTTTCTCCATTTGTTTTTCCTTCCTCCGTTCTGTTATTAAAAAAAAAAAAAAAAGTATGATGCATCCATCACGCTCAGTTACATTTATTTTCCCCTTTAGCATAAGAGACTTTCAAATACCTGTCTTGGAGAATTGTGATTTTTGTTGTATTTTGGCATCAGTTGTCACTAGTCCTTTAGAAATGAAACTTGCAGACCGGGTGTCCTGGAAGGAGTCAGTTTGCTTACAATTTGAGGAAGGGTGTTCTGATAGAGTCTTATTACCACCTTCATTAATTCCTGGCAGATGCGCTATCCCAGTCTCACTAATGTTCAGTGATAACCCTAGAAGAGTTTGTCAGCAACTGACTGCTCCACTCAGGCTTCAGATTCAGTAAACAACTGCTGAAGATATGAAAGACTACCATAAAGTCAATCTAACTATGGTTCCTCACTTTCAACATTAGCAGTCCCCGAAGTGTTTATCAGAGCAATAAATTTAACTGTATGACTTCCTTTCATCTTCTACATGACTCTTCCTATTACAAAACTGATAAAACTTGGAACTTCTTACTGATCCTTTAGCAACATTTTTCCCACTCTGTCGTCGAACTGATATGATCTGGGGTTACAGTTTTTTCAATAGGAGTCATCTAATTTGAGGCTTCCCTTGCACAAAGGGACGAATGTCCATCCGGCCACAAAACTCATTTATGTGCACAACAGGTCCAGCAAGGCTTCAACCTTTACTTTTGGTGGATATTCTGCCCATACCACAACGTTAATAAGGTCGAATATCCGACAGAAGACAACAGTTGCCTCATCATTATTGTTCCATTGAGCCATAACGCAGGGTCCTGTAGTATGCACACAAGGACCAATATCGCGGGTGGTGAGTGAAGTGTGCAGTGAAGGGTGGGTGGGGGTGGCAGATATGTATTTCAGTTCCCATAGCGCTTACTACAGGGAATACCTTCTTATTTCCAGAAGAATGCCTTCAAGGGTTTGAAACTACAACAACTGTGCATAGGGACAGTTATTCATGCAGCTGTTTAACTTGCCACGTACTGGACACATTTAGCCCTATGTGTCACCCCCGAGCCAACCAATTTTCATTTTTTTTTTTTTTTTGGCTAAAATGATAGATTATGATGTGAAAAAATGAATATCGCCATGAAAAAAGTCACTGGAGGTCAGAAGTGCGGTTTCTGTAGTCCCACCACCCACCTTCAGGTGTGTGTGCGTGCTGGGAATCCCCAGCAGAGGTGAGAGAAAACCCGTTTTCTATGCAAGGGAAACTCAGGTATTCTCGCCAACGTGACTCACGGAAGGTATAGGAATGTTCTTTACACTTTCTTTCCACTTCACACTTAACTTTTTTTTTTTCATGGAATTTCATAAAGAAAGCATCTTTATTTTGCCAAATAAATCACATTCTACTGCAACACTATACGTATCACGGTGAATGCATTGTCTTACAGGCACGAGAAAATATTCACAACTTGACTTCACAATGTACAGTCCTTTCACTTACGATAAATTATTTACAACATGCCTTCAATTTGCACAGACATTCTGAGAGTATTTTTGAGCATCTCACTGTGAATACATCGTCTTACATTTATGAGAACATACATAAAACATGACTTCACTAAGTTCACTCCTTACACTTACGAGAAAATATTTACAACATGCCTTCACTGTGTGCAGTACTTATAACACTTTATGAGCATATTTTACTGTACCTACATCACTTTTTGAACTTCTTTGTTGCTCATGATTACCACACTATTGTTACTCAGTAGTCAGCGAGGGTGTGGTACTCCTCAAAGCATGGGAGTATACACTGCCCTACGTCACACTCTTCACACATACATCTTGAGTCCTTCCGCTGAGTATGTGGCTTACAGTGCTGTATGCAAACATGTGACACCTCCACTAGTGATTTTGACGCGTTGCTCTTGGAGGGACGAGTTTAGGGAAGTGTCTAGCAGTGTGGCAGACAGGGGTGGCGGCGGTGTGGCGGTGGCGAGCAGCATTCCTATTTTCCCCATATTCCCCCATTATCTCCCGCACCAGCTCATGAATATACCCCTCAAAAGTCTCATGGATGCCAGTGGTATGTGCGTGGATATAGCGAGCATTGAGGATGGTGATGTCAAGAAAGTGGAAGAATAATTTTTTATATCACTTCATCGTGGACCAGGCACAGTCCACGCTGGAATTTATGACATCCAATTGATCCACTTGTCGCATGTTCACATTGTAGGCCAAGACAGGTTCTGGTTTTCAGATGTGGTGCCGTCCTTCTGCCCTGTAATCTATGCTGTTTGTGTGGTGTACAAGGGGCCGATGAACAGACGAGAGAAGGAAGATGTCGCGGTTGTGGTGCCATGCTGTGGCGAGGATATTATTTGCCTTGTAAAAAACAAACTCCTTTTTCTGAAGTTTCCTCCCCACCTTCACCATGTGTCGATGGTTTTTCTGTAAGGTGCCACACAGACGATTTTTCTGCAGCTGAAGGTACGTGGTGAGAAGGGGGCTTGTGTACCGGTTGTCCAGGTACAGGACGTGCCCACGATGAACGTATTCCTCGATCATCATCTGTACCACAGCCCCTGACAGTTCCAAGCATCTATCTTCTGTGATGTCCGTCTGAACACCTGTGTAGAAGACTATGTCCTGCACATGCCCAGTCTTACAGTCACACACCATGAAGATTTTGAAGCCTAACCTGTGTCTTTTGCTGGGGATATAGCCTACTGTCGGAATGCGATATTACCTCTCCGTAGCATGAGACCCTCGTCTATGATGAGGTCTTGGTATGGAGAGAAGGAGGTACGGAATTTCTCTCGCAGATGATCAAAAACTAGACGTATCCTCGTCATCCTGTCCATGTTGTTAGCGTTAGCTGGGTCAAGGGTGTCAAAAAAATGTAGGTGGCTCAGGATGTATTGAAATCTATTCCTCCCGATCACCTTGCCAAAAAATGGTGTCGTCATTACTGGATCCACAGTCCAATAGAAAGGAAGCTGATTTTTTTCAATATCCCCATCAAAAGCACAAGTGCTAGGAGCACGTACATTTCACTCATTGTCACATGAGGTTCAAACCATCGGCTGTGTGGTGTCTGTGTCATTTCCTCACGCTCAAATGCTCCAAAGGTGTTTGTTAGGGCAACAATTTTCAATACAAAGTCACTGGGAAGTAGTTTCTAAAAAAGTCCAGCCTACTTGAGCTATGGTGTAGCTCTGGAACAGTACACCCGGCCTCATTCACATGGGTGAATAGGTGAATGTGGGGGACAAAGTCACTCCCGTCCTCCCACTCCCACGTCGCTCCTCCTCATCATTGCCTTCGTCATCCTCAGGCCGTGGGGAAGTGTGGGGAATGGGGGAAGAGTTTCACCTGAGGTGCTGGGTGTGGGGAACGTGGGAAGACTTTGTCATGAGGTGCTAGGCTGAGCTGGGTCATGTGGGGGAGAAGAGCATGGGCCAGATGACCCACTCTCCCTCACCAATGGAATTTTTCCAAACCAGCCCCTCTTCCTCCTAAAACTTTCCTCCTCACTTAGGGATATCCTAGGCTTCCCTAACCACCCCTGAACAGCAGAATTACCTTCCTCCTCACCTTTCTCCTCATCGTCATGACATGCAAGATGATGACGTGCAGGAGACTTCCTTCCACGTGTTGCCCTAGCTTACACCACATACCCTGATTTTCGTGGTGAGGAAATTTCCTCATCACAAGTACTCTCCTCATCAGGCTGGAAGTGGGGCTTTATCCTGCATGTCGTTGTCCACATCACTTTCCCCAGCATAAGGGACCTTCAGGATCTTCTGAATCTCCTCGTCTGAGAGACCGCAGCGAGGCATCACTGCACTGTATGATGGACACAAGCAGAATGAGGCTGAGCGAGCGTGAGGAAGGAGCGCATGGGTGTATAGGAATGACCGCCTGAAGGTAGATAGAGGAAGGGTTGCCGTACAAGCACACCAATTTTTGTGTACGTAGCTTAGAAAATGCGGCCACAACGAAATTTTTAATATTTAAGATGTTTTAAAACGGCACTGGCACTGGGCACAGTATTATGTCAGACTGTTTCAAAATGACACTGGCATGCGGCGGGTTAAATACTATTTTATTATTAGTAGTAACATTGCAGCTTTAAATTGGTGTCAGTTCTGCATAAAATGCCACAAAAATTACTTTGAAAACAATCGAGTTACAGTTGGCTGAATTTTCAAAACTAAGCATTTCCCAGTGCAATTTAATTTTGGTCTGTTCTGCCCTTTGTGCAGGGTGTGTGTGTGTGCAGGGGGGCTCATGTAATGTTACCTGCTTTGCAAGAGGATGGGTTTATAGAGTCTAATTGGTCCAATCACCTACATCTACTGCTCATGTAATCTTACCTGCTCCGCAAAAGGATGGGTTTATAGAGTCTAATTGGTCCAATCACCTATATCTACCGCTCATGTAATCTTACCTGTTTTGCAAGAGGATGTGTTTATAGAGTCTAAATGGTCCAATCACCTATATCTACTAAATGAATGAGGCTTAGAGTCATATATGTGGATAATGCCATAATTATCTGCCACAACAGTTGCCACAGCCAAGTTATCCATCACTTTCTTAACTAGGTGAGTGGCGACATCCTTGGCAATACTCCTAGTGAAGTTCTCCAAAATTACCGTACATGTTCTCTCAATTTAGTAAAAACCTTCTCATTTTCCTTTTAGAGTGCAGCCACTGATCAAATATATCTTGAAGTAATGAAGCATACTCCACATTTGCCTTTTCTTTTTGTCTATAAGTGGTTCTAAGTTTGAGTCTGTATACTTCTGGTACAAGTTCATAAACCCAACGAATTGCATCCTTTAGCACCTCATTATCAGCACACCGGTCAGCTGATACAGCAATGTACTGTAGGTCTCCTGTGCTGTAACATGAACCCGCCCCATCCCAACGTTTTCTGGGCAGTGGTACGCCTCAATCCCAACATTTTTGGACTTTTTTTTTTTTTTTGGCTCAAACATCCGCTTTTGGTGAGAAATATCGAAAATTCATACAGAAATAGCTCACCTGAGGTTTAAAATACTCGATCCAGGTAGGAGTACCTCCTTACCTTACAGGGTTTTCTATCAGGCTGGCTGCAAAGAAAACGAGTTCTATGGGAGGATAACTATTCTACACCACTCATAAACGGTATTTATTAATTTGGTACGAATTTATATGTAGTACGAGAGTATATTGGTTTTCAAACGGTAATATAGGCATTATAAGCATTGTTTCACTCACTAACTCATCACCAATCCTGACCGTTTTTTGCCACATTACCTGATCATCATTTCTGACTGTTTCTTCCTCTAATGTTTGTCCTCCACATTGTCATCGATTGGGGAATCACTCTGGCCCTGAATTTCGTACTGTGGCATGACATGGCTTTACTGGCCAGGTCACTGATAACAGGTGAATTGCTGAGAAAAGGTCATGCAGGGGAGGGGAGGAGGTCATGCTGGGTAAGGCATTGTCCCTGCCTGGCATCTTGTAGAGGAAGGTGTCCCGTGTATACATGCCAAAAATCACTCACGAAAATTGAAAATTGTGCAAATTAGGGACCTTGCAATGTCCTTGCAATGTTGCCGCATTAATTTACGTCTCCGGGATATGAGTGCACATCATGTGAGGACGTGAATTCACGTCTCCGGGACGGGGCGGGTTAACTAAATTCTGAAGTAATATTGATCACGAGTTCCTAGGCCAGGAAAGACAAGCTGCCACCGTCTCAAACCTTTGGAAGTATTTAGTGACATCTTACTCCTAAAAGGAAGGACTAACTAAATGTTCTCGGCAACATCAAAAGAATCTCCAACAGAGGCACCACAAGGACTAGGCGAACCACCAAGCTGCCTCAATCTGCACTTAGAATTAACTTTACTTTGTTTCTCTTGTGCTTCATATACTCATTTGCAACTGAATTTTGACTATTTTATGTTGTTCACAGATATTAGTATTTAAGGTATTAATTCTATTTCTGAGTAGTATCAGTGTGCATAGGTGGCTGTCGGTACAAAAACTTAGGATTCTGAACATATCAACACTGAGCAAATGGCTCATGTTCCCTGAGTTCATGACCAGTTGTGGTTTGATCAGTTTTAGCATCTTCACTCACTGTGAACACTGTGTCCTGTTTCAAGCTAAGTAAATTAAACCTATCATTATTGAGAAATTTCACTCATAAGACCTGACCAGTCCTTTTTAACTCAAATTTATTGAGATTTTTCCACTTCAGATTGTTGAGGGTCAGTTTGCAGAATTTTTCGTACATCACCAAAATTCGTCAGTACCATGATAATAACTATGTACTTAGGTTTAGATCAAACTCATTGTGTCACCCTAGCAGGGGTCACCATTTAATTTTGTTACAGACTGTGCAGGGAGATTTCTAACTCTGAGAGTCAAATCAAAGGCAATGACAAACAAATATACCTTACTTTACTTACAAAATCTCTACACAGCACATCACAGAATTGGGTTCTTTTATATAATAAACAGGTGCACTGTCGGACACTTCTAACTTAATCAGAATTGCTTACAAACCTACATAAGCAAGATCCGTCAGACATTTCGGCTAATAGAGTACTAAATGGGAACAGTTACATTACTAGGCTGCTGTGTACAAGTTAATTACAAATTCTTACAAAAACTGATGACTCGATGTCTTGGAGTACTCCTTCCACTAAGTCATCAACTATGAGAAAGATTTAGAGGGGGGGCTGGGATCGAAAGAAAAGTGCTCTTCAGCATCTAGCCACTGTCCAGATATCCCGGTAGCCAAGTCTCTTTTCTTACACTGACCCATCTGAACAGCTGCATTATATGTTTCCAGCAGTGCTTCGAGAGGGTAGTGTCACCAGGTTATTCAGCTGGAATTAGCCACTGGATTCTGTGTAGGTGGTCCTCATCATTTGCACTCGGCTCAACCAAATTCCACTTGCTATAATTCGACACAGATTGATCCTTATCATTGCTGATACGCTGTGCTGCAAGCCGGATTGCAGTTGATTCAGCATCAAAGGTCTTTCCGATATGATGACGTCCTTTTCTGTTTTTTTTTTTCTTTCCATCTGCAAAAGTTTATTCATCTTGAATTAAATTGGGCACTAGGCTCTTCTGATATGTGAACCTCATGGACTGCATGCTTCAAATTTCCTTTTCCCGCAATTCACATTCTTCCATTCAGGGGACAGGACGGGAGCCGAGAGACGTTTACATAAACAGACAGTGGAGCAACTGTTATGCCTGTGTCCTCATATAAAGGCATCCCTCCATCACCTTTATTTACCTTAGTCAGACCTTTCAACTGGAGA
The DNA here is from genome assembly GCF_032717465.1 of Coenobita brevimanus. Classification (NCBI taxonomy): domain Eukaryota; kingdom Metazoa; phylum Arthropoda; class Malacostraca; order Decapoda; family Coenobitidae; genus Coenobita; species Coenobita brevimanus. The sequence goes on along the minus strand of NC_136986.1, from coordinate 10,140,657 downwards.
AGATAACTTGTCTACTAGGAAGTTCTAAACTCATTCTAATCATCCGGCAGGTGTAAGACCCAGAAAACCTATATATAGGGTATTCTGGAAAGTGGACATAACTTTGGGAAATGACATATGAAGTAATTCTAAGTAAAAGAATGTTTATCTACATGGCTTCAGCTCAAACATTACGAAGCTAGTCACTGAATGCTTTTATCAAGCTATGGTTACTTAAAACCGTATGAGGAAGACCTTATGAGAGACCAATATCCCCCACATGGTTATCAGTAACTATTGCTCCATATGCACAAGAAATGGGATGTGTCACGTTGATATAAAAATATTTCTTCAGAATTTTCTCATATATCATTTCACTAAGTCATGTAATTTCCTTTCGGGTCACACTGTTAAGTCATCAGGTTGAAGAGGTTCATACTTTTAATATGGCAACGCCTTGTTTAGTTTATTCTCCCTACATCCTGTCGATCATAGTCAGATGATGATAGACTGGCAGTAATGATGGAAATTTAAGAAAGCTAAATCTAACCCCCGTGAATTTGGAACATTTCCCCTCAACTAAATATAATCATCTGGAGATAATATGAATATAATGAAAACTCCTAGGACAGATGGAAATAAACTTCTTTCTATATTATGTCTTGTTCCCAATGATAACTACCCACAACTTAGGGAGGCCATGTGTCACGAATTCGCGAGATTGTGTATTTATATCAATTCGTGACACTGTACTTTGGTGGGAAGCCACGAACTCTAGTGGAACACCCACTGTGTATCACTCAGTTTAACCGTCCTTCTATGCACTTTGATCGGGATGGTTTTTCAGAACATTCGTCACAGCTTCAAAAGTGACATTATGCACAACAGTAGCGCTTCACTGAGTGATTTTATCGCATGTGTTTATCGTTCGCCCTGCCCCTGTGACCGCTGAAATTAGGCCACGTCCACTTCTGGTGAATATGCCTATTTCTCACGCCGTTGTACCCGTCTTGATTCATCAGTTGGGGTCGGACAACCACAGGAGTAGGAGTCGTCGAGCCAGTGCAGAGTAGGCCCATTCATCGTAGTGCCAACAGTCTCCAGCAGTTCAACGATTCTCCCAGTCTCCCCACCGAGTTGGTGATAGGTTATAGTGACCTTAGCAGTGAACTGCAGCACCTTAGCAGAGACGCCCAGCCTCTTCGCAGCTAGCTTCGTCTCCACCACTGACTAGTATTTCCATTCTTTTTCCTAGGCTTGAGGTTATTTAGCTGTTTGAAAGTGAGCGAGTGAGTGTATTTCCTTTGATATTTGAAATCATTTTTAGATTCTTGTAACATAATTTTTTTTTGTAATTAATACATATACAGTTCCTTTCTTTGAGCTTAATGTAAATGTAAAATCGTGTTTGAGTTCTCCATTGTGCTTCCTTTAATTTGCTTATCCCAGTTTGTGCAAATTTCTTATTTTAATCACAAATGGTATTTAGGCCAGTTCTTTGGTATTAATTCTTAAATCCATTGTGCCAACTAGGAGTTAAGCACCAGCAAAAACTTGTCTCGATTATTATTATTATTATTAATTTTCAAAGGGGCAAGGATCACACTTTCTCAGAGGCCAACAGTGTCAACAATTCAGCATTCGTGTGTAGTTAGTCTCCGTTGTGTACTGTTCAGAAAGCTTATAAAATTCTCGTCTTTAGAGAATCAGGGAAGTAAGCCAGAATAAAGTAAATTTTACTAGATTTCACATGTCAATTCCTTGTGTCAACTGATATATATATATATATATATATATATATATATATATATATATATATATACAGGGTGTTCCAGAAATATGTGCCGAAAATCAGGGGATGTATTGCTGACATAATTGAATGTAAATTACTAAATGACCATATTAGCAAATCTCAATAGTTTTCGAGTTACAGCATCTAACAGGTCTGCTTGAATGTTTTTGACTCCGGGAATTGCTTGTAAATGAAATATTTACCAAGGATAACGTGATGTATTAACAAAATAAAACAGTATTTCCAGAATGACAGCAACATTTACAGTAAATGCTGAAAATTCCGCTCTCCTTGCTCGATGCACGCTGCAGCCCGTTGCAGAAGTGACTGACGCACATGTTCGAAGACCCCAGGATTGTTTCTTACACGTGCTGCGCTGTCCTCCACACGGCGCCACAATTCCTCACAGTTTGGAACGTCTGTAGCGTACACTTCGCTTTTAATGTGTCCCCACAGGTAGAAGTCCAGGGGAGTGATGTCAGGAGACCGAGGTGGCCATGACACTGGGCCGCCTGGCCCAATCCATCATCCAGGAAACACATCATTTAAGTAATCCCTTGTAATATGCCAATAATGGGCCGGAGCACGAACATGCTGAAACCACATCCTTCTCCGTATTCCAATGGGCACATCCTCCAGCAGCAGTGGTAGTGTGTCCTCAAGAAAACGTCTGTATGTTGCACCATTCAGCCGCTGGGGTAGAAGGTATGGACCAATCAGATAGTCAACAATGATGCCTGCCCATACATTGATCGTAAATCGTACCTGATGACCTCGTCGAGCCATTACATGTGGGTTGTCACCAGACCAAGTATGCCGGTTATGTAAATTAATGGTGCCATCTCTCCCGAATGTTGTGTCATCAGTAAATAGCACAAGTGCTGGAAATTGACAGTTTTCAGCATGCCTCCTTAACAGTCACTGGCAAAACTGCATCCTTGGAAGATAGTCCACATCAGTTAAAACTTGTACTTTCTGATGGTGGTATGGATGTAGATGATGTTGATGTAGAGTCCGCCACACTGTCACCACTGGCAGCTGCAGAGCATGAGCAGTCTGTCGAGTACTTATTTCAGGATCATCCTCAATCATTTGTAGTATCCGGTCCTCCATGTTGTCCATGTGAATGTCCCGTGGTCGTCCTCTGTCACCCGGAATTGCACGTTGACGAACGGTACCAGTCTCACGTATACGACGATCAACTGCGAGAAATGTTAGCCAGTGTGGCACTCTGCGGTTCGGATAACGTTCCATGTACAGCCGTACTGCTGCCACAGCATTACCCCTAGCTTCACCCACTGTCAGGTGCATATCTGCATAGTCACCATTGCAGTATTGATCCATGTCTGCTTGCGCGTGGTTCTCTAAAACTGATTGATCCACACGTTCGGCTCTCGATCTCTGGTAGACGGGTGTTGCTGGGTGAGTGAACACCCGTCCTTCCACTACCCCTTGACATCACCTTGCTGGTTCGCCACCCCCACCTTCCTTCCTCATACACAATCCCTACTCAACCACTCAACAACACCTTTGTCGTTTATGGCATGTTACCACGTAAAGGGTGATAACACTATCTGATACTGCATACACGAACGTATCATTACGATTCTTATAACTAACTTATGTACAGGCTATCACATACTGTACATACTACAGCTTTCGGCACATTCCTGACAAATTTGCCAACTTTGCTGTATGCCGTATTACTTTATGGTCGTTAAGTAATTTCACATCTGTCTCAGACATTTTGTACAATCCCTGGATTTAAACACATTTCTGGCAGACCTCTGAGGTGCTGTAACTCGAAAACTATTGAGAATTGCCAATATGGTCATTTACTAATTTACATTCAATTATGTGTCAGGAATACATCTCCTGATTTTCGGCACATATTTCTGTAACACTGTATATATATATATATATATATATATATATATATATATATATATATATATATATATATATATATATATATATATATATATATATATATATATATATATATATATATATATATATATATATATATATATATATATATATATATATATATATATATATTATTCTTTAATTCTTAATTTTATCTCCAATCATGACATCTTTTTTTTTTTTTTATGTGAGGAAGAAGGAAGCAAAGGCAATAAGCCCGCAAAACTGTTCCTTCCAAGAGAAAAACAAAATACAAGAGAGAGCCAAATTCAAGATCCATTCATTTCGAGATGCCTGGACACACTGCATATGAAAGACTGGAGATCATAGGAAGCAGGAAATACAGACAGAGGGAGACAATTCCAGAGTTGACCTGTTGCATAAATGAAGGACTGGGAGTAACGGTTAACTCTTGCATTAGAGAGTTGGACAGAAAAGAGGTGAGACTTTGCTGCTAGACGGGTGCTACGTGCCTGTCATACAAGTGGAGGAATTCATGCAGACAGTTCAGAGAAACACTGACCATTAAAGTAGCGCTAGAAATGAGATAAAGATGCAAAATTGCGGTGAAGAGACAGAGGTTGATGGGAGTCAGTAAGAGGGGGAGAGTTAATGAGACGAAAAGCCTTTGACTCCACCCTATTGAGAAGAGCTGCATGTGGGGAGCCTTCCCACACATGAGAGTTGTACTCCACACAGGGGCAGACAAAACCCCTATATAGAGTCAACAATTGTGCAGGGGCAAAGAAGGAATGGAGTCGGCTTAGCACACCCAATTGCTTGGAAGCAGATTTTACAAGAGATGTAATATGATCTTTCCAAGACAAGTCCCGAGCAAATGAAACCCCAAGCATGTTCAATGATGATGCAGGATTAAGTTGAGTATTATTAAACATAAGTGGGTATACCTGTGGAAGATTTTGTAGGGTTGATAGGTGCAAAAACTGAGTCTTTGATGCATTAAAAACAACCACATTTTTACCCCAGTCAGAGATACGAGCGAAGTCAGACATTAGATGTGCCATAGCCTCATCCCTTGCCTGTTGAAGTAACTGCTGATCTGGACGTTGTGGGAATTGAATGGAAAGGTGAAGGGTGGAGCTATCAGCATATGAGTGGATAGGATTAGATGTACAGCATAGAAGGTCATTGATGAATAAAAGGAAGAGAGTTGGTGATAGAACACAGCCCTGAGGAACACCACTGTTAATAGAACTAGGAGAAGAACGATAGCCGTCTACAACGGCGGCTATAGAACGGCCAGATAGGAAGCTAGAGATGAAGGCACAGATAGAAGGATAGAAACCGTAAGAAGGCAGTTTGGAAATTAAAGATTTATGCCAGACTCGATCGAAAGCCTTTGAGATGTCAAGTGCAATGGCAAAGCTTTCGCCCAAGTCCCGAAAGGAGGATGACCAGGAGTCTGAAAGGTAGGTGAGAAGATCGCCTGTGGAGCGTCCCTGACGGAACCCATACTGACGATCAGAAAGAAGGTTGTGATACGAAAGATGCTTTAAAATTTTTCTATTAAGAATAGACTCAAAAACTTTTGAGATACAGGACGTTAAAGCAATTGGACGATAGTTAGAGGGTTGGGAATGGTCACCCTTCTTTGGGACTGGCTGAATGAGAGCAAACTTCCAGCAAGAAGGAAAGGTACAAGTTGACAGACAAAGGCGAAAGAATTTGCCTAGGCAGGGTGTAAGCACAGAAGCACAATTCTTGAGAACAACAGGAGGGACTCCATCAGGCCCATATGCCTTATTAGTACTGAGGCCAGCAATGGCAGAAAATACATCAGCTGAAGAAATTTTAATGTTAGCCATGAGGAAGTCAGAGGGGGGTAGTGATGGAGGAACAGCACCGGAATCGTCTAAGGCGGAATTGGAGGAGAAAGTCTGAGTGAAGAGATCTGCTTATCAGTAGAAGAAATAGCTACAGAGCCATCAGAGTAGAAAAGACGAGGGAAGGATAATAAGGTAAAGTTGTTAGAAAGGTTTTTGGCAAGGTGCCAGAAGGAGCGGGAAGAGTTTGAGTTAGAGAGTTGAGAGCATTTTGTACAGATGAAATTATTTTTAGCAAAGCGAAGAACAGACTTAGGATGATCCCGGGCAGAAATGTATAAAAGATGTGATTCAGGGGTGGGTTGGCTCCGGTACCTTTCATAGGCCCTCTCCTTGTTGCGGACAGCATCAGAACAAGCGTGATTAAACCAAGGCTTTAGTGCATTGGTCAAAGGATATGAGAAAGGAATGTATGCTTCCACGCCTGAAAGAATAACTTCCATAATGCGTGAAGCACATCCAGATGGCTCCCAGCCATGGAAGCAATAATCATTCCAGGGAAAATCAAAGAAGTACTGTCTGAGGGCCTCCAATTCGCAGCTCCAAAGTGCCAGAGACGACGTTTTTTTGGAGGGTTCCGCAGGCCGTACCCGAGTGATAGGACAGGTTAAGGTGATAAGGTTGTGATCAGGGGAGCCCATTGGAGAGAAAAGATTAACAGTGTAAGTAGAAAGATTAGTTGTAAGGAAGAGATCAAGTATGTTGGAGCTCTCTCCAATGTTGTCAGGGATACGGGTAGGGTGCTGTATAAGTTGCTCTAGGTCATTAAGGATAGAAAAGGTGTAGGCTTGTTCACCAGGTGGATCAGTGAAAGGCGAGGAGAGCCAAAGGTGGTGGTGAACATTGAAATCTCCAAGAATGGAGATTTTAGAGAAAGGAGAAATGGATAGAATGTGTTTCATCGTAGCAGTAAGATAGTCAAAGAATTTTTGATAGTCAATAGAATTAGGAGATAAGTAAACAGCACAGATATATTTAGTCAGAGAATGACAGGAAAGCCGGATAAGTAAACAGCACAGATATATTTAGTCAGAGAATGACAGGAAAGCCGAAGCCAGAGTGTAGAGAATTCAGAAGATTCGAGTTCAGGAACACGAGAGCAAGATAAGTTGTTGCATATATATACACAACAGCCACCTTTGGCTTTGAAATGAGTATAGAGAAAGTAGGAGGATACAGTAAAAGGTTTGCTGTCATTTGCCTCAGACAGCTGAGTCTCAGTTAGGAAAAGATGAGGTTTAGAGAAGGAGAGGTGGTGCTCAACTGAGAGAAAGTTAGAGGAACGGCCACGAATGCTGCAGAAATGAGGAAAAAGAGAGTTAGACAGTGCTTCCAAGCACCTTGAGTCGCCACCGGGAGAGGGGCTGAAGGTGGGGGCATTTATGGTCCCCCCCCTGGGGACTCCGAGGCTATGTTATTCGACGCCATTTTTTTGAAAATTTTGAAAAGGAAGTGTGGTGGGTACTGTGCATGTAGTTTGGTGTTGATAGTTGGAGAAACTTGTACTGGAGAGCATGCTGGTCTACTCTCTGTGTTACTGAGACACTGAAAAAGTTCAGCAGAGGGGGATGGTAGGAACCTAGTCCCGAGGGCTGATGAAACGGGAGCTCCAGCTCTCCCTGTCATCAGCTTTCCATCAACCTTGGGAGTACTGCCCTGCTCGACTGGTGCTATAGTTTACTCGCCAGGATAATAACTATGCAGGATATTTACCCGTAGCTTTAAAATTATTAACGAAATAATACTCACTCAATCACTCTTAGCTAGGTATTATTTATCATTAAAGTCCATAGGCATTATCTTCCTGGTGATTACCGATTCTTCTTTATTAACCCTCTTGCGCACAGTAAGTTTCAGTAAGTTGTCTAGGACGCGACTTTTTCTGCGAAGCCGCCCGGCCCGGCTGCCCATGCGCGGCAAATAACACGTATTCTCTCCTTATTTTCTCCACCCAAACATCAATATACTGCCATGAAACCTATGTCATCTTATTCGTTGATGTTTGTTCTAGCTGATAAGCACACAAACAAACAGGAAAACACGAATAAAACAACATTAGGCAGCCGTGAATAAATATTTCGCTATGTCACATTCACTTCCCAACATCGAATTTTTTCCATCATACAGGAAAATGTTATTAGAAGTTTTGATAGAGAATTTCATCAGCTTTCTAAAGAGACAAATCCGGTGTTGATACGATTTGTAATTTTCGAGAAAATAGCCATAAACTGAAAGCCATTTTTGAAAAAAATCAAGGAGCTCTAATTCTGAGTGTTTCTCGCACATGTTATGTTTTTATTGCATAATACTATGCAGAATTTCACCAGCTTTCTAATGACCTAAAAATGGTTTCGATATGCCTCATAGTTCTCGAATAAATCGCCAAAAATGACTGGGAACTCACGTCCGTACATCACTTTCGTGATGTGTGCACAGCATACGCAATCTTCCCGCCTACGTAACAACGAATTCTTATCATAGGTATTAGATTGTTATGTCTTGTACATACGTAGAATTTACTGCTCTTTATCATGGTTCTTACAGGAAATCGATACGTCCAATAGTTTTCAAGCAATTGGCCGAGAAAGTGAGATTACTCCTCCGAGCGCTTTCGACTTTACCGAAACAGTCTGTTCCCCCAACTTTTCCAACAGAAAATGCTCCCAGAGGCTTATATTCTGCAAATGAACATACGTAGAATTTACTGCTCTTTATCATGGTTCTTACGGGAAATCAATACGTCCAATAGTTTTGGAGTAATTGGACGACAAACGTAGAATACTCCTCCTCACCTGCACGCAAGATGAAAAACATTCTTTCCCTGCCTCACCCACGGCTACATATTTTCGCTCGTTACGTTTTATTATTTTCTTTTTTACTCAGAGTATACACGTAAAATATCATAAAGTTTTTGATAGTGCTGTCAGAAACTCGACATGACCACTAGTCTGTTTGCTAGGTTCTGATACTGAAGCTGAACTTTCTTCCATCTCATATGTGTGTATGTAAAAACCTTACTTATTTGTGTAAAAAATATTGAACTATAGAAATAGGTCAATATACAGATCAACAAAACACGGATAACTCACCTCCTCCAGTGGTGTTGAGATGCTGGCAGTAGCTTGAAGATGAGGAGTTATGTAGTGTGTGAGCGTGTGCGTGTATGGGTGAGTGTGTGTGTGTGGGTGGGTGTGGGTGTGGGTGAATGTGTGTGTGTGGGTGGGTGTGGGTGTGGGTGAGTGTGTGTGTGTGGGTGGGTGTGGGTGTGGGTGAGTGTGTGTGTGTGTGGGTGGGTGTGGGTGTGGGTGAGTGTTTGTGTGTGTGGGTGGGTGTGGGTGTGGGTGAGTGTGTGTGTGTGGGTGGGTGTGGGTGAGTGTGCGTGTGTGTGCGTGTGTGTGTGTGTGTCTGTGGCTGTGGAGTATTTTCTTCTCTCCTAGCGATACATTTGCCTAAAACACATGCAATGCACACAAGAGTTTTCTCCACGAACATTCACTGCACAAGAAACCTATGTATATGTGGCTGTGGCATATTTCTTGTCTCTGACACTTGCGCTATGTTTTAGCTAAGTCAGTCAGTGCATGAATAATTTCTCTGTGAACACTCGCTGCACTATTTTATATGTATATTTCACACTAAACCATACACAATATAAAACACTAGCACATGATTCCATCTCAACCTCGTCTATTATTCCCGACTCTATGGCATACAAGACCTCCTGTTTCCTTAGCGACTGTTGCATATCTCTATGGCGTGCATAATGCCTGCTATGGTAGGTCAGTTATTTCACCAATCCAGGTATCGCTCACCTACGCTACGCACCCAAACGAACACTCGCGGCACAGTTCACGTATATTTTACATAAAGTATGATTTATCACTAAATGTCAGACCAAGGTACAGTACCTGTTCAATGACGTCCCTCGTTCCTGGGCGTCCCTACCTCCTGTGGACACCTGCCGCTACGGTATTGCTAACCTACGCTACGCACCATAATTTATGCCGTCACGAGGATACATGGCACATTTCACTTACACCTCACACAATATCATACACAAATACATGACTACAACAATGATTCCACCCTAACCTCCGCAATTATTCCCTTCCTTACTACGGTTCAACGTGAGTGTGATGCAGCATCCTTCGCCGGGAGAGTACGATGCAACTCTATTTTATTGGTGCACACCACACTGCTTCACGAACACCCGCAGCATGTTTGACGTATATTTCAGACAATTCCATATGCATTTTCACTATCAGAATCACAATAATTCCATCCCTAAACACCCTAATTCTCCCTTCCCGACTATAAAAACTGTATGTGATGCCTGCCCCATTCCACATTATGGTTTATGGCGTCCATAACGCTAACTAGTTCCATAATTTCACCAAGCCAGCCACAATATCTTTCACACAAAATACAGTTTAGGCACTGGCTTCATTATATACGTATTTGTAATCACGCCATAGGGCCTTGGGAGGCGGAAAAGGCGAAACCCAGCAACAGTGAACAAGCATATCGCCTCTAAGCCTAACGATTGATAACAGATACAATTCCTTTTCGTGACATATATTTATGTTCCACCAACAATATCACATACAAATATGCTCACAAATATTGGATTATTATACTGAGTCCATAGGGGCTTCAGCTTGGGCAGGAGGGGGAGAATTGGTAGGAGTTTAAACGGACAGTACACATGATGCAACCTCATCGCTTGGCTGCTTGGAAGAGACTGAGGTTTATCGCTATGTGCTGGGCCCCATGAGGCAGGTCAGTGTTGCCAATGCCTTACCATGGGAAAGCGCTGTGCTCACTATGATGCCTCAAAATTTGACGCAAATCGGCCAGAAACTTAATTTTTGGCGAATTTTTGTGTGCTAAGAAACGTGATTCAAGTAACTGAACATCTTTAGAACAATCCACATGAAACATTAATTGCGTGAGTGACCCTGAGAGGGTTAATTTTATGTAAAACTTTTCCCAGTCAGTTGTATTTTCTCTTATTTCTTTACCAGTTTAACTACAGTAGATTAAACTGGTCACCACGAGCCTGTGCCTATAGTCTTTACTTTTGATTATTAGGATTCCTCTGTGATATAGCAGTCAGTCCGTCAGTCTTCAGTCCTCTCAGTCTTAGTTGGGTTAGCATCATGGTTACTAGTATACATATACAGGAAGCCAATGATTTGGGGCTTGCCAATCCCCAGGAAATTAAAGATTATGTGCTCTCATGGTACAATTATGAACAGCAACATGAGAATGATGCCTATGAAGAGTGGAAAATTCACCGTGAACATAAGTGAGAACAGCACGAGGAACGTGAGAATGTGAACATGAGTGTTCCGAGCACGAGGCGAGTGAGAAACACGAGCTTGAGGTGTTGAAACTCAAGCAAGACTCCTTGGTTTCAGGAACATTTGGTACCGCCGACCTGAGCTCCATGAGTGCTCTCCCAGCACATGTTCTGGCAACCCTGTGCCTCAAGCTTCCTTCATACAAGGAAGGCGAGCAAATTGAGCTGTTCATAACTTGTTTTGAGGCCATGGTGCAGCTGTACCAGCTGGATGAGGCAGCTAAGCGGCTTCAGTTTCTTAGCTTGTTTGAGGGCCCTGCCCTTGATATTCTCCACAGAATTTGTGGAGACAATCTCACGTATGAGATGATGAAGGCCACACTCATCAAAGCGGACTGTCTCACAGTTGATGATGCCAGGAGTCAGTTCATGAGGATGCGTCTCCAAGAAAAGGAGACTGCTGTTCAGTTCCTTGACTATCTCACTGCTTACTTAGATGAGTGGATGGAGAAAGATGAGACCCCCTGCACGTGAGAGAAGATAATTGACCTCATGTTGCGCACACAGCTAGAAAAGTCGAGGCCTGCTGAGCTTTTTGCTCAGCTTAAGATTTGTCAGGTAAAGGATGCCAGCCCAATGGTGGAAAAAGCTGATGCATTCTTCAGTACATAAGGGTACCAAACTCGTAAGCAACAGACCTGAAACAGGAAAGATACTACCAAGTCTGGCAAGCCATCTCAGAGCGAATCCCAACATAAAGGCCATCCTCAAAATAATGGCCATGGTCCAGACAAATCACAGAAAAAGAACCAAGGGAAGAATCTTCAGCAACCTGCTTGGAAGCGGTACAACAAGTACGCCAACCAGCAGCAGTATCAGCCATGCAATCGACACTCAGTACAATCAGCTTTAGTGTTTCGTAGGCAGCAGGCAAATGCTGCATTAACCCCTTAACCATGGGGCGTCACTTTCGTGACATTTGGACACAATGGATCATACAGCGGGGTGTCACTTTTGTGATTCTATGTTATTTTGAATTCTCCCGGGCTTACAAGTGGTGGCTTGTATCATCTATCAGTACTGCCAATGTCCAGCAATAGTCAGCACTCCTTCTCTCATCTGTACTCCATCCATTGTTGACAATTTAGCCATTTTTCCCCGTTCTTGACTCCCCTCCCTACCTCCCCTCCATTACCCTTGCCTCTCGCCTGCCCAGCCGCGCTGCGCTAAGCAAATCTTCCCCGGAATTTTCCACTGATTTCATCCATTGAAATAAGCCCTATGCCCTATTCTTATACAAAACAATAAATACAAAAAAGAAATAACGTAAGTGATAGTGCCATACACCTGGAATTGGATTATTATCACCTGACAACACCTCGCGTGCACTCATTTGCTAATTTCCCCCAGTAATTTCCCCTTGAAATATACCGCATAATCTATTCTCGTAATAATAATATATATAAGAAAGGAAGGGAGAAGCCTGAGTGATATTCACATTCACCTGGAACTACCCATTTTTTTATGTATTGTGATTTCCCCCCATGGCAGGGGGAACACAATCTGGCCTCACTATGGGGTGGTACTACTACTCTGCAGCCAGGTTGTGTTAGGAAGAATACTGCCACCGTATTCCCCGCATGTCGTAAAAGGAGAGTAAAAGGGACGGGGTGAGAGGGCTAGGGACTTCCTCCTCTGTATTTTTAGTTCCTACAATGAGACAGGGTTATACAGTACTCGTACCCTGAAGACTGGGTCTACGAATGTGCATGTATGTAGTACGATTCAGGCTAAATGGGAGGAAATTGGGAGAATGTTTGTGAGAAGAAAGCTGAATGTGTTAGCTCTGAGTGAAAGAAAGATGAAAGAGAAAAGCGAATCTAAGTTTGGAAGTGTGACTGGAAGGATGTCAGGTGTTGACAGAGGAAGAGCGAAGTGGCATTGATAATGATTCTGGAAGTGCAACAGTGTGTGATTGAATGGATGGTGTCATCAAAACTGACGTAGGTGAAAGCGAAATTTGGAAGTGAGCTGTGGGTATTTGTGGGTGCATATGAGCCTGGTAATGAAAAGGATGAAGTGAGGGAGTTTTTCTGGAATGATGTTGATGAGTGTCCGCAGAGTTTTAGAGCAAGTGTGAATGTGGTAATGATGGAAGATCCGAATGCTAGAGTGGGAAATGTATCAGTTGAAGGTGTAGTTGGTATGCATGGTGTGCCTGGAAGGAATGATAATGGAGAAAGTATGTTAGGGGTGTCTGTTGAGCGAGAGATGGCAATTGGAAATACCTTGTTTAGGAAGAAAAATATTTATAAGTATACATGGGTGAGACATGAGGGTGGAAGAGTTGTTGATAGAGCATTCATGAACTGTGTACTTGTGTTCAGGAATGTACGAGAGAGATTGCTGGATGTGAGGATTTTGAGACGTGAGGGTGGAGGTATGTCTGACCACTACCTGGTGGATGGAAAGATGAAAGTAGGTATGAGGTGGGTGAGATCTAGGAGAATTCAGTGTGACAGGGAGGTTTTGATAATCAGTGAGTTGGAAAAACGAGAGAAAATAATAGAGTATCAGGAAAAGTTGAAAGATGAGTCGAATGCTTTGAAAGATCAAGAAAATGGCGGTGTGGAGAAGGGAAGGCATCTGTTTAAGTGTGTTGTAGTGGGTATGCAGAAGAGGTGTATGGTGTGATACGAGTAGGTAGTGGTGTAAGGAATGGTGGTGCGATGAAGTAAGTATGGCTGTAGCTGAGGTGAGACATTCATGTGAAGTGTGCCTGCAGAGGAATGATGAGGTTTAATATGAAAGATTAAAGGAAAAGAGGAATAGGACGAGAAGGGCTATGCATGATGCTGAAGTGGCAGCAGAAGAGAGGTGCGGTAGGCAGTTGACAGAATTCTGAACAGAAAAAGAAAATGTTTTGGAAGAAGGTGAAGAATGTGTGAAGGGAGGAGTCTGGGAAGTGAAAGCAAGTTAAAACAGGGGATGGAAGGATATTAACTGAGATGGATGCAGTAAGGAGGAGATGGGCAGAGTAATTTGAAAGATTGTTAAATGTACAGGAGGAAAATAAGGCTGAGACTGTGGCAGATGGAAGGGTTCAAGGAATAAATGTGTTGGGAGAATTGAATGATTATTTGACCACGACTGAGGAAATACAGGAGGCAGTTAAGGAGATGGAAGCAGAGAAAGCTACAGGTGTGGATGGGTGTACTATGGAATGTCTGAAAGGTGGTGGAGCGACTATTGTTGAGTGGTTAGTAAGATTGCTGAATGTGTGTTTTGTGAGTGGTTAGTAAGATTGCTGAATGTGTGTTTTGTGAGTGGTATAGTGCTGATTGACTGGGCAAGTACATGTGTGGTTCTGCTGCATAAAGTAAAGGGTGATAAATATGAATATACCAGTTTTAGGGATATAAGTCTGTTGAGTGTTGTAGATAAGTTGTATGGTAGTGGTGATTAAGAGGGTTAGACGGGGTACAAAGAGAGTGCTTTGAGATGAGAAGTGTGACTTTAGGAGAGGGAGGGGATGCGTGAATCAGGTGTTTCCTGTGACACAGATGTGTGGAAAGTATTTAGTGAAAGGTAAGGATGTGTTTTGGGCATTCAGGGATTTAGAGATAGCATATGATAGAATTGATAAGGAGGCTTTGTGGACTGTTTTGAGATTGTATGGACATGATGGTAGATTGTTAAAAGGAGTGAAAAGTTTTTATGTAATTAGTAGAGAGTGTGTAAAATTGGGAAATACTGTGAGTGATTGGAATGTAAGGGGAGTGAATGATGGAATGTAAGGGGAGTGAATGATGAGGTGAAGGAGAGAGAGATTGTCCAGGTACTTGAGGGTGCGAAAGTTGATGTATGCAGAATAACTTAAACTAAATGGAGAGGTGAGGGTGTGAGAGAATGGGAGTATGGATGGGGTATATGTGCAGGAGCAGGTGAGAATGAGAGGGCAAAAGAAGGAGTATGTATACTTGTGAGTAAAAGATGGAAGAAGAGCATAAGAGAGTATGGATCAGTTGGGTCAAGAATTGTGTGGGTAAGATTGAAAGTTGGAATACAAATGTGGGCGATTGTGTGTGTGTGTGTGCCGACGCAAGATTGTGCAAGCAGAGTGAGAGAAGAGTTCTGGACAAATGTGGAAGTTTGCATGGAAAAGTTTGGAAGGAATGAGAGAGTGTTTTTGACCAGTGATATGAATGGTAAAGTAGGGAATGTGAAGGTGGATGGAATAATTTGTGAGTGGGATGTGCCTGCTGAGATAGATGAGAATAGGAGTTCGTTAGTGGACATTTGTGCTGGGAGGGGGTGGGTGATAGCCAATACCCTCTTCGAGCACAAAATGATCCACATGTATACATGACGAGTGATGAGAAGGGTGGGTGGTGAACTGAATGAAAGGAAGGCAATGATTGATCATGTGTCTGTGGATGAAAGGATGCGAAAATGTGTAATGGATGCAAGAGCCTATAGAGGTTGGGGGAGTGGACTTTCTGACCACTACTTGGTGGTGACCAGAATCAAGATCCAATTAAGATGGAGAAAAAGAAGAAGGGAAGGACGGGAAGAAGGAGTATTTGTAAGGATAGTGGAAAGGTTACAAGAGGATGAGAAAAAGGTAGAGTATAAGAGAGAAGTGGAGGAACAATTGGGCAAATATGAATTGGAGCAGATGGGAGATGTGGAAGGTGTGTGCAGGATATTCACAGAAGAAATATGTGCAGCATGCAATGTGGTGTGTGGGACGAAGAGAAGACGGAGGGGTGTGCAAGGAACAGCGTGGTGGAATTAAGAGGTGAGACAGGCTGTGGTACAAAAGAAGAAAGCATACAATGAATGGATGAGAAATAGGGGCGTGGAAGAAGTTGAGAGGCGGAAGAGAGAGTTATATGTAGAAAGAAAGAAAGAGGTGAAAATATTAGTAAGAGAGAGTAAGAACAGAGTGGATGAGGAATTTGGAAGGAACTTGAATGTAAAGTGGAGGGACTGTAAGAAAATGTTCTGGAAAGAAGTGAAAAGAGTAATACAGGGTGAACTGAAGTTAGCAGGGGAGTGAAAGATAAAAATGGTAGATTACTACTGGAGAAGGGAGAAAAAATGAGCAGATGGAGAGAACATTTTAAGGAATTGTTGAACATAGAGGATGGAAATAATGCGAGTATAAGTGGCTGGGGAATGGCTGGGAGAAGGAGGGATGTGAGAAGACAGGAAGGAATCAGTAGGATAGAAGTTGTGGAAGCAATGAAGAAAGTCATATTGGGGAAAGCCCCAGGAATTGATGGAGTGTGTGGTGAAATGCTGAAGCTTGGGGGAGAGATAGTAGTAGAATGGATGTGGAAAATGTTCAGATTGGCCTGGGAGGAAGGTAGAGTCCCGGAGGATTTGAAGTCAGGTATAATTATTCCCTTGTACAAAGGAAAAGGGGAAAAAGAAGTGTGTGGTAATCTTAGGGGCATTTGTCTTCTTAGTATAATAGGAAAAGTGTATGGTAGGATACTTATTGACAGAGTTAGAGAAAGAACAGAGGAATTAGTTGGAGAAGAACAGGGAGGCTTTAGGAAGGTTGTGTAGATCAGATATTCATTCTTAGATCTTTAGTGGAAAAGTTTCTAGAGAAGGGAAAGAAGTTGTATGCGGCTTTCATGGATTTGGAGAAAGCATATGACAGGGTGGATAGACAAGGATTGTGGAAAGTATTAGGAATATATGGAGTAGATGAGAAGTTGTTGAATGCCGTGAAGAGTATGTATGATGGTGCTAAGGCTGCAGTGCGTGTGGATGGTGAATTGAGTGAATTTTTCTCATTGAAGGTTGGGTTGAAACAGGGATGTGTCATGTCTCCATGGTTGTTCAATCTGTACATGGATCGGGTAATAAAAGAGGTACAAGGTAGGGTAGTGGATGTTGGAGTGGCCCTAGTGAGAGAGGGTAGTGTTTGGAAACTCCCTGTACTGTTGTTTGCAGATGATACTGTGTTGTTGAGTGAAGACGAAGGGGAGCTTCAAGGCTTGGTGGAAGAGTTTGGGAGAGTGTAAAAGAAACGGAATCTAAAGGTAAATGTAGGGAAGAGTAAAGTGATGGTCTTTGAGAGAGGTGAAGTCAGTGAATGTACAGCGAGGTTGGATGGTGAGGAAATGGAAAATGCGAGTACGTTTAAGTACTTGGGTAGTGTGATGAGTAAGGATGGAGGTTTGGAGGGTGAAGTGCTTGAAAGGATACAGCAGGGAAGAAAGGTTGCTGGTTCCTTGAAAGCAGTGATAAGAAGCAGGGAAAGGTGCATGAAAGTGAAAAAGTTACTACATGACAGTATTGGGATACCAACTCTAACGAATGGAAGTGAAGCTTGGACGTTGCTGGAAGGACACAAATCAAGAGTGAGAGCAGTGAAAATGAGTTATTTAAGAGGAGCCTGTGGAGTCACATGGAGAGAAAGCGTTAGGGGGAATACACTGAGGTGGTTTGGCCATGTGGAGAGGATGGAGGGTGAAAGACTGACGAAGAGTGTGTATGTGAGTGAGGTTGAGGGGGGGACAGGGAGAGGGAGGCCGTGGATGAGATGAAGGGATGGGGTGGAGGGATATATGAGAGAGGGGTGTGTGAGTTGGGAGTGGGGCAGTGAAATGGCGGGGGACAGGGCGACGTGGAGGCGATTAGTTTGTGGCCACCCCGAAAGGGATTGAGGCGCTGGCAATAGATTGATAGATAGATAGATAGATTGGTTTCCCGTGAGAGTGGGGCTGTGGGTTTCCCGTGAGAGTGGGGCTGTTGGTTTCCCGTGAGAGTGGAGCTGTGGCAGGAATGTTTGATGTTGCCTTGGTTGTTTACTGTTTATATGGATGGTGTTGTAAGGGAGATGAATGCGACTGTTAGGTGCAGCTTCGAGTCTAGTGAATGCTGATGGTAGAGAGTGGAATGCGACAGTGTTAGGTGAGGGTTTGAGTCCGGTAAATGCTGATGCTAGTGAGTGGAATCTGAATCAGGTGCTGTTTGCAGATGATACAGCAATGGTGACTGATCCGAAGAAGAGATTGAAACAGTTGGTAGAGGAGTTTGGAAGGGTGTGTGAAAGGAGGAAATTGAGAGTATATGAGTGTAAGGGTAAAGTGATGATGTGTGCGAAGCTGGCAGATGGTAGGAGGATGAATGTAGTTTTGACTGGTGAGTTGTGGAGGTAGAGTGTTTTAAGTACTTGGGGTCACATGGTGCTGTGGATGGAAGAATAGATATAGATGTGAAGTTTAGAATGAATGAAGTAGGAAGGGTGCTTATGGGAACGAATAAAGTGTTTAGATGCCTTTCACTTAGAACAGATGTAAAAAGAAGGCATATGAGGGTGTAGTGGTACCGGCTGCATTATATGCAGCTGAAACTTGAATTTTGGGTGTTGCAGAGAGGAAGAGTTTGAATGTAATGGAGATGAGGTGTCTGAGGAGTATGTGTTGAGAGGCGCGTACAGATCGAGTGAGAAAAGATGAAGTGCGAAGGAGAACTTGAGTTATGTGGGAGATGGCTGATCGAGTTGACCAGAAGAGTTGTGATGGTTTGGGCATTTGGAGAGAATGGATAAAGAGCAATTGGCGAAAAAGATAACTGAATCGGATGTGAGAAGTGTAAGGCTGAGAGGAAGACTACAAACAGGATGGATGGACAGTGTGAAAAGAATGTAGATGCAAGAGCGACTTGTGTAGAGTAAGGAAGAGTCGCAGCATGTGATAGGGATGACTGGAGAGAAACTGTGAATGAATAAATGGTGGTGCAGCCGCAAGGGAATATTCTCCCGTATCTTTTTTTCTTTTTATGCGAGGAAGAAGGTATCAAAGGCCGTAAGCCTGCAATAACAGTTCCCTCCAAGAGAAAAACACAATACAACAGACAGCCAAATTCAAGATCCATTCATTTAGAGATGCCTGGACACACTGCGTTTGAAAGACTGGAGATCATAGGCAGCAGGAAATACAGACAGAGGGAGACAGTTCCAGAGCTGACCTGTTGCATAAATGAAGGACTGGGAATAACGGTTAACTCTTGCATTAGAGAGTTGGACAGAAAAGGGATGAGAGTTTGCTGCTAGACGGGTGCTACACGCCCATCGTAGAGGTGGAGAAATGCATGCAGACAGTTCAGAGGAGCAGTGACCATTAAAGTAGCGATAGAAAAGAGATAAAGATGCAACAGTGCGGCAAAGAGACAGAGGTTGAAGGTAGTCAGTAAGAGGAGGAGAGTTAATGAGACAAAAAGCCTTTGACTCCACCCTATTGAGAAGAGCTGTATGTGGGGAGCCTCCCCACACATGAGAGTTGTACTCCACACAGGGGTGGATAAAACCCCTGTATAGAGTCAACAATTGTGCAGGGGTAAAGAAAGAAAAGAGTCGGCTTAGCACACCCAATCTCTTGGAAGCAGATTTTACAAGAGATGTAATATGATCTTCCCAGGATAAGTCCTGAGTAAATGAAACCCCAAGCATATTCATGGATGATGCAGGATTAAGCTGAATATTGTTAAACATTAGTGGGTATACCTGTGGAAGATTTTGACGGGTTGGTAGGTGTAAGAACTGAGTCTTAGATGCATTAAAAACAACAAGATTATTTTTACCCCAGTCAGAGATACGAGCCAAGTCAGACATTAGGTGTGCCATAGCCTCATCCTTTGTTTGTTGAAGTAACTTCTGAGAGGGGTGTTGCAGGAACCGAATGGAGAGGTGAAGGGTGGAGTCATCAGTGTATGAGTGGATAGGGTTAGATGTACAGCTTAGAAGGTCATTGATGAATAAAAGGAAGAGAGTTGGTGATAGGACAGAGCCCTGAGGAACACCACTGTTAATAGATCCAGGAGAAGAACGATGGCCGTCTACAACAGCGGCTAAAGAACGACCAGAAGGGAAGCTAGCGATGAAGGCACAGATAGGATAGAAACCGTAAGAGGACAGTTTGGAAATTAAAGATTTATGCCAGATTCGATCGAAAGCCTTTGAGATGTCAAGTGAATGGCAAAGCTTTCGCCAAAGTCCCGAAAGGAGGATGACCAGGAGTCTGAAAGGTAGTTGAGAAGATCGCCAGTGGAGCGTCCCTGACAGAGCCCGTAATGACGATCAGGAAGAAGGTTGTGATAGGAAAGATGCCTTAAAATTTTTCTATTGAGAATTGACTCACAAACTTTTGAAATACAGGACATTAAAGCAATTGGATAGTTGGAGAAAAGGAAAGAGGCTAAGTTAAGAAGTGAAGAACAACATGTTGATGGCCAGGTAGTTGAAGTATTTAGAGCAAAGTACTGGAGTTTACATTCTGAAGTAAAAAGACTCGTTAGAATTGATAAGAGGAGGCTATATGATGAAAAGGCAACAGAGACAGAAATTAAATTAAGTAAAAATGACGGTCAGAGCACAAGAGCAGCGTATCAGGCCATAAAGGAGTTAACTGGGACTGAAAAGAGAAGGAAGGAAATACCTGCACGAGATAGAAATGGTAATTTGATGACTAAAGATTTGGTTATAAAAGGAAGGTGGAAAGAGCACTTTGAATCTGTTCTAAATGGACCAATCCCAGCTGAAGAGGACATTTTGCCAGCCGAGAGAGATTTGCAGATAGAAACAGGGGATATAACTTTGGAAGAGGTAGCAAAATCTATAGAGGAGTTAAAGAATTTTAAGACCCCAGGAGAGGATGGAATATTCCCTAAAATGCTTAAGGTGGAAAATGACGAGTTGATGAATGCGCTTTTGAAACTTTTTAATGTGGTTTGGGATAATGGTGGAATTAAAGAAGAGTGGAAAAATGGAGTGATTATAAAAATACCAAAAAAGGGAGATTTAAGTGTGTGTGGCAATTGGAGGTGGATAACTTTGACACCTGTAGTTGCAAAAGTCTTTTCCAAAATCTTGTTGAAGAGAATAGAGCCAGTAACTGATAAAATTTTAAGAGAAGAACAAGCGGGATTTAGAAAGGGTCGAGGTTGTAATGATCAGATTTTTATTGTAAGGCATCTAATGCAATAAGCTAATGAGATGAAAATGCCACTTAGTATGTGTTTTGTGGGTTTTGAAAAGGCGTTTGATAGTGTTTCACGTGGAGCTATGTTGAAAATTATGAGATTCTATGGTATACCAGAAAAGTGTGTAAATATCATTAGAAGCCTGAATGAAGGTACTTTTTGTAAGGTAATGGTGGGTGGTTCTTTGAGTGATCCATTTCAAGTTAGGTCAGGAGTGATTCAAGGAGGAGTTCTTTCGCCATTGTTGTTTGTTTTGGTTATGGATTATGTTATGAAAAAGGTTGTCAGGAGAACAGGTTCAGGAATTAACTGGAAAGTAAATAAGAAGCTGATGGATTTGGATTATGCTGATGATATTGTACTGATTTGCGGAAGTATTTACGAGATGCAGAGGGTGCTTGATTGTCTGGTGGAGGAAGGAGAAAAAGTGGGATTGGTAATAAATTGTGGAAAGACTGAAATTATTAATATGAACGTGGAGAACCAAATTGATTGTGTAATTGGGAATAATGTGGTGAAGAATGTAGAAAACTTTAAATATCTGGGAACGATTGTATCATCTAATGGATCATTAAACAATGAAACTGAGGAGAGGATTAGACAGGCTTGGCGAGCTGTTGGAATGTTGAAATCTGTTTGGAATAAAAATATGCTTTCGGTACGTACGAAAGTGAAAATTTACAAGTTCATGGTTAGACCAATTTTAATTTATGGGCATGAGTCATGGTACAGTACAATTGCAACAGATCAGAAAGTATTAGGATTTGAGAATAAAATACTGAGAAGGATTCTTGGGGTAAAGTGGCAAGACAGAGTTACAAATCCAAGAGTAAGGGATATTACGAGAGTGGAACCAGTTAATGAATATGTGAGACTGTCCTGCTGGAAGTGGCTGGGGCACATATACAGAAAAGAAGGTAGTTTAATACTGGATGTGCCAGAGTGGACTGTTAGAGGAAGAAGAGGTAGAGGTAGGCCGAGGGAAACCTGGTTGAGGACAATGCAAAAGGAAGCAGGAGAGGAGTGTTCATGGGACCTGAAGGAGATGGCAAGAGACAAATATTGGTTGAGAGAGTTCATCGAGGCCCTATGCATCCCGTGGAGTGTCACTGGAAATGATTGATTGATTGATTGATTGGAGGGTTTGGAGTGGTCACCCTTCTTTGGGACTGGCTGAATGAGAGCAAACTTCCAGCAAGAAGGAAAGGTACAAGTTGACGGACAAAGGCAAAAGAGTTTGCCTAGGCAGGGTGTAAGCACAGAAGCACAGTTCTTGAGAACAACAGGAGGGACTCCATCAGGCCCATATGCCTTGTTAGTATTGAGGCCATTGATGCTAGAAAATACATCAGGTGAAGAAATTTTAATGTCAGCCATGAGGAAGTCCGAGGCATTAAGTGATGGAGGAACAGCACCAGAATCGTCTAAGGCGGAATTGGAGGAGAAAGTCTGTGTGAAGAGATCTGCTTTATCAGTAGAAAAAATAGCTACAGAACCATCAGAGTAGAAAAGAGGAGGGAAGGATGATGAGGTAAAGTTGTTAGACAGGTTTTTGGGAAGTTCCAGAAGGAGCAGGAAGAATTCGAGTTGGAGAGTTGAGAGCATTTAGTATGGATGAAATTATTTTTAGCAGAGAGAAGAACAGACTTAGCACGATTCCGGCAGAAATGTAAAGATGATGTGATTCAGGGGTGGGTTGGCTCCGGTACCTTTTGTAGACCCTCTCCTTGTTGCGGACAGCATTAGAACAAATGTGATTAAACCAAGGCTTTCTTGCGTTAGTCAAAGGATATGAGAAAGGAATGTATGCTTCCATGCCCGAGAGAATAACCTCCGTAATGCGCAAGGCACACTCAGATGGCTCCCGGCCATGGAAGCAATAATCATTCCAGGGAAAATCAAAGAAGTACTGCCTGAGGGCCTCCCAATCCGCGGCTCCAAAATGCCACTGACGACCTTTCCCTGGAGGGTTCACAGGCCGTACCAGAGTGATAGGACAGGTTAAGGTGATAAGGTTGTGATCGGAGGAGCCCATCGGAGAGAAAAGATTAACAGTGTAAGCAGAAGGATTAGTTGTAAGGAAGAGGTCAAGTATGTTGGAACTCTCTCGAAGGAGGTCTGGGATACGGGTAGGGTGCTGTACAAGCTGCTCTACGTCATTAAGGATAGAAAAGATGTAGGCTTGTTCACCAGGTGGATCAGTGAAAGGAGAGGAGAGTCAAAGGATCAGTGAAAGGAGAAGAGAGCCAAAGGTGGTGGTGAACACTGAAATCTCCTAGAATGGAGATATCAGAGAAAGGAGAACTGGATGGAATGTGTTCCATCGTAGAAGTAAGATAGTCGAAGAATTTTTGATAGTCAGTAGAATTAGGGGATACGTAAACAGGACAGATATATTTAGTCAGAGAATGACAGGAAAGCCGAAGCCAGAGTGTAGAGAATTCAGAAGAATCGAGTTCAGGAACACGAGAGGAAGATAAGTTGCTGCGTATATATACACAACAGCCACCTTTGGCTTTTAAATGAGTATAGAGAAAGTAGAAAGTAGAAGGATACAGAAAAGGGTTTGCTGGTCTGATCAGCTGATTAGGTGGGTAAGGGATGGGTCCATCATGATGTGGCAATGGTAAACCAGCTTTGCTGTAGGGCCCGTCTGCAGATGTCCCTGATTGCGCTGTGCAGTTGTCCCTCTGGCAGTGTGGTGTGGTGGGGATCTGTCCCTTCTCCCTTTCCGGTAGGATACTAGTTAATGTGTGTGTGTGTGTGTGTGTGTGTGTGTGTGTGTGTGTGTGTGTGTGTGTGTGTGTGTGTGTGTGTGTGTGTGTGTGTGTGTGTGTGTGTGTGTGTGTGTGTGTGTGTGTGTGAGTAAACTGGGAATGTGTCGTCCTGTCTAAGCTACCCCCTTTTTTTAGGGGAAGTTCTCTAGGTATACAGACATATGATTATTGCTACAGATTTTAGGCTTACTGGACTATCTACTGTAGTCATTCAGGAACCACTAAGGATTTTCACACTCAAGACAAATCATTCTAACGAAGCCTCATATAATGCTTCATTTTGGCAACTAAGGAGTTTCATACGCCAGGAGCTCAGCTTTACTAAGCCCCATTTGATGCTTCAGTGTAACTCCCTAAGGATTTATCATGCAAGTTACTCCTACGAATCCCTACATGGTACCTGACTTTGGCAAAATCTCAAATAGTCCGTATGTTTATAATACATTTGTACTTAAGTACTGTAGGTTGGTTTCCTTGTATGTCGTCGTGAGCCACACTGGCACTAGTTACTTGTATGTTTAAGACTTGAATTAAAAATTCTGAAACACTTGATCTCTTTATCTGAACCATCTGCTTTATTGTTACTGTTGTTGTTGTTGTTGTTGTTCGTGGTGGTGGTGGTGGTGGTGGTGGCTGATAGTGGTGAAGATTTTGTTGTTATTACTGCTTTTCTTACCTTAGGTTCATCTGAATATGAACTCAATAGACTGAATAAAAGTTGTCCTTTTTTTTAGAACCAGGATCGCCTTTTCGGGGGACAGGGTGTTAAGGGACATTTATAGGAAGGGAATGAAACTGCCCAATTATATCGATGCCACATCATGAAGGCTTCCTTCTTTAATACCTCTCTTAATTATTGGCTTGTCAAATGTCAACAACACATTTCTATCTTGTACTGTCACCAATTCAATGCATGAAGGGTGAAGAAGAATAAAAAACTCATTTGTATTTTCTGCTATAAATAAGAAGGTAAAAAGTAAGTTAAGAATTAGGGTCATATCGCTTTCACTTTATAGTATATTCATTGCCTAAGAGTAGCAAGAATAGTTAATGATAACACCTTTCTGTTACGAGCTGTTAGAGACGTTAAAAAAAAATATGTGAATTACTTCGAGTAATTCACATGAGTGGCTACGCGTGATAGAAATGATTGGAGAGAAATTGTGAAAGAATAAATGATGACACAACCTTGATGGGTTATTATCCCGCATTTGGTTTGAGCAGCTGATCAGGTCAGGTGCGGGTAAGAGGATGGACCCATTATGATGTGGCTCTGCTGTTGGGCCCTGCTGCGGATGTCACTGATTGCACTGCGCAGTTGATCCTGGTGCAATGTTGTGCGGTGAAAATCTGTCCCTTCTCCCCTTGGGGCTAAGATGCTAATGAACGTGTTTGAGAGGATGAGTAAAGTGGGAGAGTGTCGTCCTGTCTCGGCTACCTCCCTTTCCATGGGGGAAACAGCCTAGGTATATAGAAAGATAGAATGACTTTGTTTTTATTTTTTTCTGACTCTGACTTTACATGCACCTCATAATAGTTCTTTTTTTTTTATGCGAGGAAGAAGGAACCAAAGGCCATGAGCCCGCAGTAACAGTTCTCTCCAAGAGAAAAACACAATACAATAGAGAGCCAAATTCAAGATCCGATCAATTTGAGATGCCTGGACACACTGCGTTTGAAAGACTGGAGATCATAGGCAGCAGGAAATACAGACAGAAGGAGACAGTTCCAGAGCTGACCTGTTGCATAATTGAAAGACTGGGAGTAACTGTTAACTCTTGTATTAGGGAGTTGGACAGAAAAGAGACGAGAGTTTGCTGCCAGACGGGTTCTACGCGCCCGTCGTAGAGGTGGAGGAATGCAAACAGACAGTTCAGAGGAGCAGTGACCATTAAAGTAGCGATAGAAAAGAGATAAATATGCAACAGTGCGGCGAAGAAACAGAGGTTGAAGGTAGTCAGTAAGAGGAGGAGAGTTAATGAGACGAAAAGCCTTTG
Source organism: Coenobita brevimanus (assembly GCF_032717465.1). Taxonomy (NCBI): domain Eukaryota; kingdom Metazoa; phylum Arthropoda; class Malacostraca; order Decapoda; family Coenobitidae; genus Coenobita; species Coenobita brevimanus. Next base: position 10,115,035 of record NC_136986.1, on the reverse strand, counting down.
ACTCCACCCTACTGAGAAGAGCTGTATGTGGGGAGCCTCCCCACACATGAGAGTTGTACTCCACATAGGGGCGGATAAAACCCTTGTATACAGTCAACAATTGTGCAGGGGTAAAGAAAGAATGGACTCGGCTTAGCACACCCAATCTCTTGGAAGCAGATTTTACAAGGGATGTAATATGATCTTTCCAAGATAAGTCCCGAGTAAATGAAACCCCAAGCATGTTCAAGGATGATGCAGGATTAAGCTGAATATTATTAAACATTAGTGGGTATACCTGTGGAAGATTTTGTCGGGTTGATAGGTGTAAGAACTGAGTCTTAGATGCATTAAAAACAACCATATTATTTTTACCCCAGTCAGAGATACGAGCCAAGTCAGACATTAGGTGTGCCATAGCCTCATCCCTTGTTTGTTGAAGTAACTGATGAGATGGGCGTTGCGGGAACCGAATGGAAAGGTGAAGGGTGGAGTCATCAGCGTATGAGTGGATAGGGTTAGATGTACAGCTTAGAAGATCATTGATGAATAAAAGGAAGAGAGTTGGTGATAGGACAGAGCCCTGAGGAACACCACTGTTGATAGATCTAGGAGAAGAATGATGGCCGTCTACAACAGCGGCTATAGAATGACCAGAAAGGAAGTTAGCGATGAAGGCACAGATAGAAGGATAGAAACCGTAGGAGGGCAGTTTGGAAATTAAAGATTTATGCCAGACTCGATCGAAAGCCTTTGAGATTTCAAGTGCAATGGCAAAGCTTTCGCCAAAGTCCCGAAAGGAGGATGACCAGGAGTCTGAAAGGTAGTTGAGAAGATCGCCAGTGGAGCGTCCCTGACGGAACCCGTACTGACGATCGGAAAGAAGGTTGTGATAGGAAAGATGCCTTAAAATTTTTCTATTGAGAATTGACTCGAAAACTTTTGAAATACAGGACGTTAAAGCAATTGGACGATAGTTGGAGGGTTGGGAGTGGTCACCCTTCTTTGGGACTGGCTGAATGAGAGCAAACTTCCAGCAAGAAGGAAAGGTACAAGTTGACAGACAAAGGTGAAAGAATTTGCCTAGGCAGGGTGTAAGCACAGAAGCACAGTTCTTGAGAACAACAGGAGGGACCCCATCAGGCCCATATGCCTTGTTAGTACTAAGGCCAGTGATAGTAGAAAATACATCAACTGAAGAAATTTTAATGTCAGCCATGAGGAAGTCAGAGGGGGGAAGTGATGGAGGAACAGCACTGGAATCGTCTAAGGTGGAATTGGAGGAGAAAGTCTGTGGAAAGAGATCTGCTTTATCAGTAGAAGAAATAGCTACAGAACCATCAGAGTAGAAAAGAGGAGGGAAGGATGATGAGGTAAAGTTGTTAGAAAGATTTTTGGCAAGGTGCCAGAAGGAGTGGGAAGAATTCGAGTTGGAGAGTTGAGAGCATTTAGTATGGATGAAATTATTTTTAGTAGAGCAAAGAACAGACTTAGCACGATTCCGGGCAGAAACGTAAAGATGATGTGATTCAGGGGTGCTTGGCTCCGGTACCTTTTGTAGGCCCTCTCCTTGTTGTGGACAGCATTAGAACAAGCGTGATTAAACCAAGGCTTTCTTGCGTTAGTCAAAGGATATGAGAAAGGAATGTATGCTTCCATGCCCGAGAGAATAACCTCCGTAATGCGCAAGGCACACTCAGATGGCTCCCGGCCATGGAAGCAATAATCATTCCAGGGAAAATCAAAGAAGTACTGCCTGAGGGCCTCCCAGTTCGCGGCTCCAAAATGCTACAGACTACGTTTCCCTGGAGGGTCCACAGGCCGTACCGGAGTGATAGGACAGGTTAAGGTAATAAGGTTGTGATCGGAGGAGCCCAACAGAGAGAAAAGATTAACAGAGTAAGCGTAAGGATTAGTTGTGAGGAAGAGGTCAAGTATGTTGGAGCTCTCTCCAAGGCGGTCAGGGATACAGGTAGGGTGCTTTACAAGCACTTTTCCTTTGGGTTAAAAATAGAATATTAATACACTGTGTACCCCTGGACGCCTTTTCTACATTATTCATGCTTCCTCAAAATGATTACTAATAGTATGAATGCAACATTAATGATGCCCTAAGGCTGAATGGGTCAGATACTAAATTATGTTATGGGCCTGTTTTCTACCAATAAAACAAAAAATCTGCCTTGGGAATCATATGGAAAATTAATCAGTCTAATTTTAGTCTCATAGGTCCAGGTGTAGGAGAAGGGTGGTCTCCGACACCAGCAGTTTCTCCACTACAAAGGCCACACTGCCCAGGGTGATGCCCACCAGGAGAAGCAGCAGAGGTCCTTGTATATGGATAACAGACAGACTCCTGAATTTAGTTTGGCTGTGTTCTGCTCCATCCTGCCCATGCTGTTTTATTTCTTCCCTCTGTTTCATTCGACTCTCACGTGCAGCGGCTTCCAGTGTTTCTTTTTTCCAATGCTCATACAGACCAGCCTGAAAACAGAAAGTTGCAGTAGTGAGTCCTGGAAGTACTTGTAAACTCTGTCAGGTCCCAATGTAGTAAATGTTCTAGTTTTTAAGTAAACCTTGTAGGACTCTCTTAACCAATAGGTTTAAAACAGTATATTTACTCTTCTGTATTCCAATGCCTTGAACATATTGAATTTATGCATAGTCACCTGTTACATGCATAGCGGTAAAAGCAGAGTGTATGATGACAATACAACATGTTAAGAATCGATTTAACGATTTGTTCTACAACTGTGATAAAGCAAAATCATTAAATATAATGCATCAATGTAGGTTGGCCACTCCTGTCATTCAAAGTAAAATGATTGAGTGGGCTATGGTTCAGGCAACAGCTAAGAATACTGTGCCGCCCCCTCGTAATCAGTGGTACTATCACCACATTTTATCAGGCTGTTTGGACAATTTCGATGTACCGTAACGTGGTCTAAAACAATGGAGTTGCTACTTGTCTTGTCTCTCTGTACAGTAGCATGCTTTTGAACAGTTAGGCCGCACCATCAGGAATTACTTTTTTATTTTATTATTCGGATCGTTCTCTTCGTCCCCAATCTATCCTTTTTATATTATGTGGAAAATAGTACCGTGCATGTGAGTCGAACAAATACGATAATAAACGCAGTATTTCGCAGAAACAAAAATGATACCTTAGTGCAATGAAATGGGGGCCAATACTTTTTAATAATGCAAAATTCTACATGATATACTGTATAATGCATCTAGAAATAATGTTTGCTACTTTGTTACAGGGTGAAAATATAAATATGCACTTTTTTAAAAATATGAATGGTAATATATTTTCAAGTTACATTCAGTAAAAATGTGTAAAACACTGGTGTTTAATCGCTGAATGGAGTCTTCTTTGGAACAGATTATCTCATTTATGTCAAATAGCTTTGGTTCAAGCATGAACTGTATTACATTACCTGTATACAAGTAAATGCTAACAATCCTAAAAATTCTTAATAATCTTTAAATTTTAAGCATTATTTTCATGTTCTGAACTTTTGATAATGGTCATTTTTCGGTACATAGGCCGATATAGGACTAATGTGATTTATAGAGCCTTCTGATATATTCCTATGTATCTCCGCTGTTACTGGAGGATACAGGCATAAATTTCAATAAATAACACGTTTGCGCTACATATGACGTAAAGGTCACGTTTTCAAGGGTCACCTACTGCAGACGGACAAAACTGTTTCCAAATCTGCTCCTACGGTCAGATGAACAGCCACTGGAACAATCCGTTAACAGTTCTTGCAAAATCCGTCATTTATTAGTTTATGCTAGTAAAATGCCTATATAAAGCATTACAAATGCATATTTTGGTCATCAAAGAAATCTCTTACCATTTATGCCTCCCAAATATACAGAAGTCATCGTATAAGTAGATTTCACTGATTTTCGCCTATAAGATCCCTGGGATAATACAATATGGGAAAATGTTTCTTATGCAAACACAGAAAGGGGGGAGGGTTGATTCACTGACAGATTGAATATAATTAAAATCTGGAAGTAAAAATGCCAGGGTCATATGCCACCAGACAACAATGTAAAAGACGCCGCCAATAAAATGTGCATATTCAAAATAAAGTTAATATCCTTTAGTAAGAATAAAACACTGAAAATAGCAAAAGTATAAAATATTAATTATTTATAAAAGTGGAAGGAGGCCCGCCTCCTGCAGAAAATTAATAATATCAGTAAAATGGCCAGTGGCTTCCCCAAGCATCGAGGACAGACAGGAGGCACCATCTGCTCCCTAATGCTTATAGAAGAATCTCTGAAGGAGGTCCCCACAACTTGGACACTCGACCAGCAAGTGACGGACAGTAAGGGGAACAAGGCAATCATCACAGTATGGGTGGAGTCTCACCATTCATCAGGAACCCATGTGTAAGCCGAGGGTGCCCAGTACGAAGCTGGCAAGAGCCACCTCCAATCTCCATGGCATGGAGGGGAGAACCCTTGGCACAACCACTTTCTGAAAGATTTCTTTTAGCTTATTATGAGCAATACCATCATAGTGTCTCTGCCAATACGTACGAATCGTGTACCGGAAGTAAGGTGTTATATCGGAAGCAAGAAGTGGGTAGTAGGTTCGGGGCTGTTGAGAAAATGCAACTTTAGCTAATGTATCTGTAAAGCTGCTAATGTATCTGCCCTCTCATTGTCCACCACACCATCATGCGCAGGAACCCAACAGAAGTCCACATGATGATCACCACTGCCAAGAAGAAAAAGCCACTCTAAAATTCATAAAACCAATGGATGCGAAGCATTAAAAGACTCCAGTGCAGCGAGGGCACTACGAGAGTCACTAAAAATTACAAAAACAGATTGGGGGAGAGTAAAAATGATTTTGAGAGCATACAAAATCACAGTCAGTTCCGCTGTATACACTGAAGTACTATCAGGAAGGTTACCGCCCCTACCAATGGAAGGGAAGGCAACACCAAAGCCTACTCCAGTATCAGTCTTAGACCCGTCAGTATAGACGGGGATAGAACCCTCATGAGTGGGGGTGGCGGTGGCAGAATCTGTAGAGAGGCGGCCTGCAGTCCTAATGGACCCAGGTTCGAATCCTGGCTGAGACAGGGAACAGTTTAAGATTTTGAATTTCTTTAAAAGCAGACTTTTCTGATCTACCAGATGATACGCCGAGATGTCATAAAAGTAACCTCGCTAATACCAGTACACCAGTCCTATTTGAGACAGTCCGAGCATGTATTCAATATGGATGGTGGGTGTTAGCACTGAAGTGATGACATGTGGAGAAGTAGGACTACTGGGCCTTGGGAATAGGCCCTGGAACCTTAGCCCAGAGTTGGACACATTAAAAAAAATAATAATGTTTTAAAAAGAGAGAGAGGGACACCTGAGAGGGAAGTGAGCCCTTTTTTTACCAACAACTGACCTACAAAATGTCATACCAGGGAGTAGCCAAATACCCACCCTTGGGACCCGATGTGGACAAAGTGCCAGTCTCGGAACAGAAAGGACAATCATAACAGACCGGACCCTTTAACCAAAGGGCTTTGAGATTCTAGGACGGGTGCCATAAAAAGATCGTGAAACCTGGGAGACGATGGCACAAAATATTTAGTTCAGACTGTTGTGAAAATGAAAGCAACACATCATCAACGACTAGCGCCACAAATCCAAGGGGAGTACACCAGCATCCACCAAAAAACTTGAAATCGGGGATGACCTACATGCCTCGGTTGCCAGATGTACACCAGCATGATGCACTGAGTTTAACAACTGGACACAGACATCTGTTGCGCAGGAGTAGACCTCACACCCATATTGAAGTTTAGGAAGAATAAGAGACCTATGAACGAGACAGAGGGTCTGACAGTGGGCACCGCAAGAGGTATGAGCCAAAACCCTCAAAAGACTCAAAGCTTTAAGACAAGGTGCCTTAACTGAATGAATATGAGGAACCCAGGTTTGTTGTATATCAAAAAGAAGACCCAGAAATTGTGTCTCTTCCACACAAGATATTCTCCTTCCATAGAGATACAAGTCAGAGTCTGGGTGAACCCCCGAAGACAACAAATATGATTAGCCACTGTCTTTGTTAAGGGAAAACGGAAGCTGCGAGACTCTACTCATTCAGAAATTCTGTTAAGAGCCAGCTGCAACTTCCTCTCTTTCAGAGACTTTCTATATGTGGTGAAAGAAATTGAGAGGTCATCGACATAGTGAGCCTCATACGCCTTCAGGAAGTACACTGATTACGCTGCTGATGGCCACTGCAAAGAGTGTAACACTAAGGATACTTCCCTGTGGAACTCCTTCTCATGCACGGGAAATAGAAAGTACTCCTCCCTCTCTGATCCTTAAAAAATGGTTGGACAAAAATTGCTGAATAAAAATAGGCAAGTGCCCATGAAGACAAAATGTATGAAGAGATAGTAAAATGCCATGATGCCAGGCAGTGTCATATGCCTTCCCCTGATCGAAGAAGACCCTGACCTGGTGTTTGTTAGTGGAGAAAGCCGCACAGACAGAAGATTCCAAGGACAGTAGTGCATCAGAGGTAGGTTGCATATTTTGAAAACCATACTGGGCAGAGGATAAGAAGTCATCTCTCTCCAAAAACCACACAAGCCTAAAACTGACCATCTTTTTCAGAACTTTAAATATACAAGAAGTCAGAGAAATAGGCTAGTAATTCGTCACCTGTAGGTGATTCTTACCTGGTTTGGGGAAAGGGATGACTACAGGAACACTCCAACGAGCCGTAACTCACCAGAATACCAATTCGTATTAAATAACGAAAGCAAGAACAATATGGACTCATCTGACTGGTGACATAAAAAGACATAAGGAATATCATCACAACCAGGAGAGGAATCATGGCACTGCGACAGTGCAACCTGGAGTTCAGAAATGGAAAAGGGAACATTATAAGACTCTCACCCAGAAGATGCAAAATTGAGACCATGAAACTCTAGGCGCTGGCAGCAGCAAGCCGAAGGCCTATCTGCATCCTTCTGGACACACTGCCAAAATGATCAACAAAAACCTCTGCAACAGTGAAAGGATCAGTCACAGTTCAACCTGCTGCAGAAAAAACAGGAGGGTTTGGAACAGTAAATTTCCTGAAATATTCCTTAGCCAGTTCCACACCTGAGTGAGGGAAGTCCTCGAACTAATGGAGGAAAGATAACCCTTCCAGGATGAATGCATGGCCTCCTTTAAAACCCACCTCATATGAGCTCTTGCCCTCTGATACACCACCAAATACTGAGGATCCCCATGGGGACGATGAAGTCGAGAGAAGGCAACTCGTTTGGCTCTCACTGCGGAACTGCAATCAGAGTTCCCCCAAGGAACTGGACGTTAACCCGCCCAGTCCCAACCAATTTTCCACCACTGACTCCCCCCAATCCCGACTAATTTTGGAAAAAAAAAAATTTGGCTCAAACCTCCACTTTTGGTGAGAAACATCAAAAATTCATAGAGAAATCGCGCACCTGAAGTTTAAAATACTCGATACAGGTAGCAGTACTCCTTACCTTACTGGTTTTCTATCAGGTTGGCTCCAAAGAAAATGAGTTCCATGGTAGGGTAACTATTCCACACCACTCACAAACGGCATTTATTTATTTGGTACGAATTTATATGTAGTATGAGAGTATAATGGCTTTCACACAGTAATATAGGCAATATATGCATTGTTTCACTCACCAAACACATCAACATACCAGACCTTTTTTGGCGACATTACCTGATCATCATTTCTGACTGTTTCTTCCTCTAATGCTACGTAAACTTTGTCCTCCACATTGTCATCGATTGGGGAATCACTCTGGCTCTGAATTTTGTACTGTGGTACGACATGTCTTTACTGGCCAGGTCACTGGTAACAGGTGAATTGCCGAGACAATGGCATGCAGGGGGGGGGAGGTCCTGTGGGGTAAGGCATTGTCCCTGCCTGGCATCTTGTAGAGGAAGGTGTCCCGTGTATATGTACCAAAAATCACGCGCAAAAATGGAAATTGTGCAAATTAAGGACCTTCCAATTGATGCACGTTAATATATGTCAATTGGACTGACAGTGACAAAACATGTGCATGTATATATACGTCAATGGGACGTGGCAGGTTAAGGATATTGACCCCTCGTTCTTGGAACAGATAATAGGGCTGCTGAGTGCAACACATTAGTGAAATATGACACCGCCTCAGTAAGACAGCTAAACTCATTGACAGAATGGGAAATGGAACTTAATTCTCTGAATTGTGGCCAGTCAGCCTTATCCAGAAGCCAGCGAGGAAGACGAGGCTGAGGTCCACCTGTATTAGCAGTTAGGGGTAATGGAAAATGGTCGCTGCCATACAGGTCTGGCAACACATCCCAGGTAAAATATAAAACAGCATCAGCTGAGCATAAGGACAAATCAATGGCAGTAAAAGTTCTAGTCTAGCTATGGAAATTAGTCATTTAACAGAGTTGAAAATGTCCAACTCCTCATCTTCCACTAAAGAGGCCAACATAACACGCCGAGGATTAGCCTCACTGTTTCCCCATAGTGGATGGTGACCATTCATATCTCCTAGTAACAGAAAGGGAGAAGGAAGGCAACGAATAAGGTGTTCCCGATCCACCCTTTTAATAGTAGAGCTAGGAGGAAGATAAAAGCTGCAAACTGTATACTGCTGATGTAAAAACATCCACACAGCAACAGCCTGCATGGGAGTGGAGATGTCCATATGAGTGTATGGAATATCTTGGCAAAGGCATATAGCAGCACCTCCATGTTGACCTTGGCCTGGCACAGGATCAGAATAAAAGGCATGGTAGCCAGAACGACCAGCAGGAACAGCATCTCCTACCATGGCCTCCTGGATCCACATGTACAGAGGAGTAAATTGAGAAACGAGATGACACAGTTCCTCATAGCTAGCATTAAACCTCAATGGTTCCACTGGATGATATGACCCAAAGCGGAGGGATGATGATGATCTAGTGCGGGACTGTACACCTCCTGACAAATGAGTGGATTTGGATTGATGCTTAGAAAGGCCCTTGGGAAGAGACTGCCCAGCACCAGGAACCCTCACCCTATGTTCAACATCCGTGGGCAAACGTGAGGACGAGGAAAAGGAAAGCTTTACAACACTCTTCCTCTGAGGTGGAATAACACTTGGCTTGGAACGTGGCTTGGAAAGTGGCTTGGAGGCCACCTTGGGTTATGTAGTATGGCCAGTGCTAACATCAGAAGCCCCAGAAGTGGAAGGAGTGTTCACAGGATTACAGCCCTGTGAGGGCGACATTGAATGTTTCACAACTGAAGCAACAATGGTCTGTCCAACACCGTCCCAAGGTGAGGACCTGACCACAGGCAAACTAAGAGCTGCAGCTTCCACCTTGTTAGACCCCTCAGCCTCTGGGGCAGAGGGAACAGAAGAGAGGTTGGCACAAGATTCGACAACAGAGATCTTTTTGTGGCCGGTCTTCAGGCTCAGAGGACTCTGAAGAACCACAGTGACGTTTGCCAGATGCAGATGGGGCCTTAGGCATACTGGACAAGGAAGGAGAAGGAGTCACGTCAACGCGTACATCCGCCACCACCATGGAAGTGTGCAAACCTTCAGTCACTGAAGTGGTAGTGTAAGCCGTCGGACCATGGGGACACCATGCCACAAAGCACTAGGTGATGGAGTGGTCACTGCATTGGGTCAAGGCCATCTCTGAGACACAGGACAATGCACTGGCATTCCAGAGAGGAAAGCAGCATAAATAACCCTGGGTTGGAAGAAGTGAGTCTGAGCTTTTTTCTTAGCCTCAAGAAATGAAACCTTTTCAAGTGTTTAAACTGACAAAATATCCTTTTCTAGGTAGTAGTGAGGGCAGTTTCTAGAATTTACAGCATGAGAACCCCCAAAGTGATAGCATTTAAGTTGTCCTGGACAGTCACTGGTATGGCATCATCCACCACAGAAAAAACAGACTCCAGGAAGGCCTTCTGTGCACGGCAGCAAAATCGGCTGACATGTCAATATCCTTGACAGTGGAAACATTTCTTTGGGGTGGGCATGTATGGCTTCACAGGAAGTGACAGGCAAGCCAGCCTCAAAGAAGTAGGTAAGGTCAACCGCTGGAAGTCAGGAACAAGGTAGGAGTCGGGGTCAGGACACCATCGATTATCTTCTGCAGTCGCTCAATAGATACCACACCAGAAGATCACAGTTCTTCGAACAGCTGTCTCTCTGGGTAGTGGAGGAGGTCACGTGAAAAAGCTACACTTTTCATCTGTTAAAAGTGGCATGCCTAGCACAGGCAACTGCGGCAAAAGAAAAAGAAGTCAGAGCTTGTAAGAGGGCACTCTCTTCTCGGGGGACACCTCAGTAACAATGCTTCCATCCCCTTGGGAACAGATCTTAGGTTCCTTACTGTAAGCTGAGAGGGTACCATGGTGGAGATTGAAAATGTCAATATCTAGTACTGAGCCGTTCACAGGGTTCTTCATTGCCAGATACTTTGCATAGGATTCTGGAACCATGTCTTTTGAGCGAAACCCTAGAGCCAACCCAAACAGACGTGACCCCCTCCTAGTCCTGGTAGGATGCTGGGGCAGAGGAGGAAAGTCTCCAGGGGTCTGGAAAGGCTCCAGAGTGGCTATGAGAGTGGAGGGTCCTAAAGAAAGTCCAGGGACAGAGGCCATGTTGTCAACATTTTTATTTAAGGAATCCATACATATTGCCAAAAAATCTTCATTCCCACACCCCTCCACCCACCATGGAGCCCAACAAAGGGAGGTCTTATGCCAGGGACAACACCACTGCGACCCCAGATGCAGCAGGAGTGTATACGTGGGTAACCACAAGGGGACCTGGGCAAGGGTGACTCCAGGACGATAGAAGCCACCAGGCCCACCAGTGCCCACTTGCCCCTAGGCAATGCATGACCAGCTGACTGACTTGGTCAGGGCCAACCAGGCCACCTGTCTAGCCAGAACAAGGGACCAAAGAGGTGTAATGCTAGCTGCTGGGCAATTTGTGCAGCATCACCCAGGACTCGTGTTTCCCAGCATTATGGGATGCCACGTATGATAAACATATGAGGAGGCAACAGTCCCGCCCTAGATGGCAAATGTCCAAGGACTAACATCACCAGCAGGCCTCCTTCTCCAGTGATATAGGAGGTGCTTGGTCCACGAGGCCAACAGATGCCGAATCCTACAAAGGTTGACATGCCTCCAAAGCAGGTGGCACTGCCATCCATGCTTCAAGCCCCCCTCAGTGGGGAGAGGAGGGAGGGCTTTCCAAAAAGAAGTACTACCTCAGAAGGTCTTACGACCTGTACCTCTGAGGTACCATGAATGAATTTACCAGTTTTAAGTTGTTGCTTAATTAGTGAAAGTATAGCAGAGATGAAGGCTCTCTCCACCCACCTCCCCCCCTGCGAAATGGGCACATAAAAGGAACAACACCTAATCCGAAGGGGAAAAGGATAGGCTATAAAATTGGAAGAAATATTCAATCTACCACAATGTCAGGTCTGGCATAACCCTGAACTACTCTCTCGAAGAAGTGTCAACTACCTGTGCTCGTAGATGATTCCGGACCCCAACAGATCTTATACGTGGCTAAAACTGTTTAATGTGTCATGTAGAATCGTCACTGGAGGGTTAACAACAACTTGTTCTGATGGAGTAATAAGGCTATTATAATATAAGTAACTTAATCACTAGGTAGTGCTGAGAGAAAAATAACACAAAATTAGGTCAGCTATATATCCGTTTTACAATTAGGTTCTCTCTTTACATGCTGGTTATTTAACATAATTATGGTATCAGATGTTGATATTCATACTTCTTTATAACACACACTGTTACCAGACCCATAAACAGAACTGGGATGCCGCAGACAAGTAATGATTTTTATTGTCCGGTTTTAGCAAGGAGAGGCGATAGTGTGTGTGTGTGTGTGTGTGTGTGTGTGTGTGTGTGTGTGTGTGTGTGTGTGTGTGTGTGTGTTCTTACCTAGTTGTATCTTTACAAGAATGAGTCAAGCTCGTACTGTCTTGTATTCTGAACCATTTCTATCATACATGTCTTTAAATTTATGAATTATTTTGGCACACATTATTTTATTAGGTAGTGCATCCCACTGATCAACTGCTCTATTTGAGAAACTGAATTTCCTTCCATTCTTATCACCTCTCTAATTGTAAAGTTTTCTACAGTGTCCACTTAACGTTGCTTCTCCAAAGGTTATATACTCATTTACATCTGTTGTCTCTTTTCCTGTAATGCATAACATAACCATGTCTCCTCTTTTCATTCTCTCCTGTAATGTTGGTAGTTTAACATTTCGAGTTTTTCTTCATAGCTTAGGTCCCTTAAACTTGGTGCCCATATTGTAGCGGCCCTTTGTTCCTTTTCAGTCTTTTGTGTGTTTTTTTGAGATGTGGATTCCAGACTACTGATGCATACTCCAAAGTTGGTCTGATGAGTGATGTTATTATCTTTCTCAGCATGTCTTCATTTATATATGTGAATGCTACCCTTATATTGGGAAGCAGTTTGTACATGTTCCTTACTTTTTCATTTAAAGTATGTGGTCAGCTGGTGATAGTCTGTTATTGATAATCCTTCCTAAATTATTTTCCCTTTCTGATGTGTGTAGGGTTGAACTACCTAATTTATAATCCCACTCTGGTCTTTTTTCCACTTTCATAAGACTTTTTTACATGATATTTGTCCACATTGGATTTCATTTGCCATCTATTGCTCCATTCATGAAGTTTATTTAATTCCTCTTGTAGCTCCATGCAAGAGTCTGTGTTTGTAATTTCCATTTGCATTTTTGCATCATCAGCAAACATATTCAGGTAGCTTCCATTTCCAATGTTGCTGTCTTTGTCATTTTTATATATTAAAAACATACTTGGTGCCAGCACCGAGCCCTGTGGAACTCCACTTGTCACTTCTCTCAGTGATGAGTAATTTACCCTTAGCATTGTTCTCATTTCTCTATTACTGAGAAAATCTTGCATCGAATCGTACAGTTTACCTTGGATTCCTCCTTGACTGTACAGTTTCCATAAAAGTCTTTTGTGTGGTACTCTGTCAAATGCCTTCTTGAAATCCAAATATATGCTGTCTACCCAGCCATCTCGTTTCTGTATTATTTCTGCAACTCTGTCATAGTTACTTAATAGGTTAGTGGCACGTGATTTTCCCTTTCTAAAACCAAACAGTCCTTCTGTTATCATATTGTGTTTTTCCAGGTGATTTACCCAAATTCTAAATATCTGTTTTTCTAACGTCTTGCTTACGACACTGGTGATGCTGGTTGGTAGTTAAGTGGATTTTGTATATTTACTTTCTTGAAAAGGGGGACAATGTTTGCTTTCTTTCAAATATATCATGTAGTTAACCTTGTCTTAAGGATTCTCTGAGTATTAATTGTAATGGACTGCTTAGCTCTTTTGCACGTTCCTCTAATACCCAACACGAAATCTTGTCAGGGTCATTGGCTTTTCCCCTGTTTAATTTCCGCATCCCTTCCTGGATCTTTTGTTTTGTTATACGTATTTTTGTTAATATGTGTGGGCATACTTGTTCGTCTTCATCACTCTCATCCATGATGGATTGTATATTATCTACCCTTCGTGAGCTGATGGGGTTCCTGTGGACCCCAGCATGTTTTTAAAATGTTGCCATTATACCATTTTTTATTTTCAGAACCTGGACCCTCATGACTTTTACTGTAGATGTTTATATATATATATATATATATATATATATATATATATATATATATATATATATATATATATATATATATATATATATATAATGCATCAATGTAGGTTGGCCACTCCTGTCATTCAAAGTAAAAATGATTGAGTGGGCTATGGTTCAGGCAACAGCTAAGAATACTGTGCCGCCCTCGTAATCAGTGGTACTATCACCACATTTTATCAGGCTGTTTGGACAATTTCGATGTACCGTAACGTGGTCTAAAACAATGGAGTTGCTACTTGTCTTGTCTCTCTGTACAGTAGCATGCTTTTGAACAGTTAGGCCGCACCATCAGGAATTACTTTTTTATTTTATTATTTGGATCGTTCTCTTCGTCCCCAATCTATCCTTTTTATATTATGTGGAAAATAGTACCGTGCATGTGAGTCGAACAAATACGATAATAAACGCAGTATTTCGCAGAAACAAAAATGATACCTTAGTGCAATGAAATGGGGGCCAATACTTTTTAATAATGCAAAATTCTACATGATATACTGTATAATGCATCTAGAAATAATGTTTGCTACTTTGTTACAGGGTGAAAATATAAATATGCACTTTTTTAAAAATATGAATGGTAATATATTTTCAAGTTACATTCAGTAAAAAAATGTAAAACACTGGTGTTTAATCGCTGAACGGAGTATTCTTTGGAACAGATTATCTCATTTAAGTCAAATAGCTTTGGTTCAAGCATGAACTGTATTACATTACCTGTATACAAGTAAATGCTAACAATCCTAAAAATTCTTAATAATCTTTAAATTTTAAGCATTATTTTCATGTTCTCAACTTTTGATAATGGTCATTCTTCGGTACATAGGCCGATATAGGACTAATGTGATTTATAGAGCCTTCTGATATATTCCTATGTATCTCCGCTGTTACTGGAGGATACAGGCATAAATTTCAATAAATAACACGTTTGCGCTACATATGACGTATAGGTCACGTTTTCAAGGGTCACCTACCGCAGACGGACAAAACTGTTTCCAAATCTGCTCCTACGGTCAGATGAACAGCCACTGGAACAATCCGTTAACAGTTCTTGCAAAATCCGTCATTGATTAGTTTATGCTAGTAAAATGCCTATATAAAGCATTACAAATGCATATTTTGGTCATCAAAGAAATCTCTTACCATTTATGCCTCCCAAATATACAGAAGTCATCGTATAAATAGATTTCACTGATTTTCTCCTATAAGATCCCTTGGATAATACAATATGGGAAAATGTTTCTTATGCAAACACAGAAAGGGGGGAGGATTGATTCACTGACAGATTGAATGTAATTAAAATCTGGAAGTAAAAATGCCAGGGTCATATGCCACCAGACAACAATGTAAAAGACGCCGCCAATAAAATGTGCATATTCAAAATAAAGTTAATATCCGTTAGTAAGAATAAAACACTGAAAATAGCAAAAGTATAAAATATTAATTATTTATAAAAGTGGAAGGAGGCCCGCCTCCTGCAGAAAATTAATAATATCAGTAAAATGGCCAGTGGCTTCCCCAAGCATCGAGGACAGACAGGAGGCACCATCTGCTCCCTAATGCTTATAGAAGAATCTCTGAAGGAGGTCCCCACAACTTGGACACTCGACCAGCAAGTGACGGACAGTAAGGGGAACAAGGCAATCATCACAGTATGGTGGAGTCTCACCATTCATCAGGAACCCATGTGTAAGCCGAGGGTGCCCAGTACGAAGCTGGCAAGAGCCACCTCCAATCTCCATGGCATGGAGGGGAGAACCCTTGGCACAACCACTTTCTGAAAGATTTCTTTTAGCTTATTATGAGCAATACCATCATAGTGTCTCTGCCAATACGTACGAATCGTGTACCGGAAGTAAGGTGTTATATCGGAAGCAAGAAGTGGGTAGTAGGTTCGGGGCTGTTGAGAAAATGCAACTTTAGCTAATGTATCTGTAAAGCTGCTAATGTATCTGCCCTCTCATTGTCCACCACACCATCATGCGCAGGAACCCAACAGAAGTCCACATGATGATCACCACTGCCAAGAAGAAAAAGCCACTCTAAAATTCATAAAACCAATGGATGCGAAGCATTAAAAGACTCCAGTGCAGCGAGGGCACTACGGGAGTCGCTAAAAATTACAAAAACAGATTGGGGGAGAGTAAAAATGATTTTGAGAGCATACAAAATCACAGTCACTTCCGCTGTATACACTGAAGTACTATCAGGAAGGTTACCGCCCCTACCAATGGAAGGGAAGGCAACACCAAAGCCTACTCAAGTATCAGTCTTAGACCCGTCAGTATAGACGGGGATAGAACCCTCATGAGTGGGGGTGGCGGTGGCAGAATCGGTAGAGAGGCGGCCTGCAGTCCTAATGGACCCAGGTTCGAATCCTGGCTGAGACAGGGAACAGTTTAAGATTTTGAATTTCTTAAAAAGCAGACTTTTCTGATCTACCAGATGATACGCCGAGATGTCATAAAAGTAACCTCGCTAATACCAGTACACCAGTCCTATTTGAGACAGTCCGAGCATGTATTCAATATGGATGGTGGGTGTTAGCACTGAAGTGATGACATGTGGAGAAGTAGGACTACTGGGCCTTGGGAATAGGCCCTGGAACCTTAGCCCAGAGTTGGACACATTAAAAAAAATAATAATGTTTTAAAAAGAGAGAGAGGGACACCTGAGAGGGAAGTGAGCCCTTTTTTTTACCAACAACTGACCTACAAAATGTCATACCAGGGAGTAGCCAAATACCCACCCTTGGGACCCGATGTGGACAAAGTGCCAGTCTCGGAACAGAAAGGACAATCATAACAGACCGGACCCTTTAACCAAAGGGCTTTGAGATTCTAGGACGGGTGCCATAAAAAGATCGTGAAACCTGGGAGACGATGGCACAAAATATTTAGTTCAGACTGTTGTGAAAATGAAAGCAACACATCATCAACGACTAGCGCCACAAATCCAAGGGGAGTACACCAGCATCCACCAAAAAACTTGAAATCGGGGATGACCTACATGCCTCGGTTGCCAGATGTACACCAGCATGATGCACTGAGTTTAACAACTGGACACAGACATCTGTTGCGCAGGAGTAGACCTCACACCCATATTGAAGTTTAGGAAGAATAAGAGACCTATGAACGAGACAGAGGGTCTGACAGTGGGCACCGCAAGAGGTATGAGCCAAAACCCTCAAAAGACTCAAAGCTTTAAGACAAGGTGCCTTAACTGAATGAATATGAGGAACCCAGGTTTGTTGTATATCAAAAAGAAGACCCAGAAATTGTGTCTCTTCCACACAAGATATTCTCCTTCCATAGAGATACAAGTCAGAGTCTGGGTGAACCCCCGAAGACAACAAATATGATTAGCCACTGTCTTTGTTAAGGGAAAACGGAAGCTGCGAGACTCTACTCATTCAGAAATTCTGTTAAGAGCCAGCTGCAACTTCTCTCTTTCAGAGACTTTCTATATGTGGTGAAAGAAATTGAGAGGTCATCGACATAGTGAGCCTCATACGCCTTCAGGAAGTACACTGATTACGCTGCTGATGGCCACTGCAAAGAGTGTAACACTAAGGATACTTCCCTGTGGAACTCCTTCTCATGCACGGGAAATAGAAAGTACTCCTCCCTCTCTGATCCTTAAAAAATGGTTGGACAAAAATTGCTGAATAAAAATAGGCAAGTGCCCATGAAGACAAAATGTATGAAGAGATAGTAAAATGCCATGATGCCAGGCAGTGTCATATGCCTTCCCCTGATCGAAGAAGACCCTGACCTGGTGTTTGTTAGTGGAGAAAGCCGCACAGACAGAAGATTCCAAGGACAGTAGTGCATCAGAGGTAGGTCGCATATTTTGAAAACCATACTGGGCAGAGGATAAGAAGTCATCTCTCTCCAAAAACCACACAAGCCTAAAACTGACCATCTTTTTCAGAACTTTAAATATACAAGAAGTCAGAGAAATAGGCTAGTAATTCGTCACCTGTAGGTGATTCTTACCTGGTTTGGGGAAAGGGATGACTACAGGAACACTCCAACGAGCCGTAACTCACCAGAATACCAATTCGTATTAAATAACGAAAGCAAGAACAATATGGACTCATCTGACTGGTGACATAAAAAGACATAAGGAATATCATCACAACCAGGAGAGGAATCATGGCACTGCGACAGTGCAACCTGGAGTTCAGAAATGGAAAAGGGAACATTATAAGACTCTCACCCAGAAGATGCAAAATTGAGACCATGAAACTCTAGGCGCTGGCGGCGGCAAGCCGAAGGCCTATCTGCATCCTTCTGGACACACTGCCAAAATGATCAACAAAAACCTCTGCAACAGTGAAAGGATCAGTCACAGTTCAACCTGCTGCAGAAAAAACAGGAGGGTTTGGAACAGTAAATTTCCTGAAATATTCCTTAGCCAGTTCCACACCTGAGTGAGGGAAGTCCTCGAACTAATGGAGGAAAGATAACCCTTCCAGGATGAATGCATGGCCTCCTTTAAAACCCACCTCATATGAGCTCTTGCCCTCTGATACACCACCAAATACTGAGGATCCCCATGGGGACGATGAAGTCGAGAGAAGGCAACTCGTTTGGCTCTCACTGCGGAACTGCAATCAGAGTTCCCCCAAGGAACTGGACGTTAACCCGCCCAGTCCCAACCAATTTTCCACCACTGACTCCCCCCAATCCCGACTAATTTTGGAAAAAAAAAAATTTGGCTCAAACCTCCACTTTTGGTGAGAAACATCAAAAATTCATAGAGAAATCGCGCACCTGAAGTTTAAAATACTCGATACAGGTAGCAGTACTCCTTACCTTACTGGTTTTCTATCAGGTTGGCTCCAAAGAAAATGAGTTCCATGGTAGGGTAACTATTCCACACCACTCACAAACGGCATTTATTTATTTGGTACGAATTTATATGTAGTATGAGAGTATAATGGCTTTCACACAGTAATATAGGCAATATATGCATTGTTTCACTCACCAAACACATCAACATACCAGACCTTTTTTGGCGACATTACCTGATCATCATTTCTGACTGTTTCTTCCTCTAATGCTACGTAAACTTTGTCCTCCACATTGTCATCGATTGGGGAATCACTCTGGCTCTGAATTTTGTACTGTGGTACGACATGTCTTTACTGGCCAGGTCACTGGTAACAGGTGAATTGCCGAGACAATGGCATGCAGGGGGGAGGTCCTGTGGGGTAAGGCATTGTCCCTGCCTGGCATCTTGTAGAGGAAGGTGTCCCGTGTATATGTACCAAAAATCACGCGCAAAAATGGAAATTGTGCAAATTAAGGACCTTCCAATTGATGCACGTTAATATATGTCAATTGGACTGACAGTGACAAAACATGTGCATGTATATATACGTCAACGGGACGTGGCAGGTTAAGGATATTGACCCCTCGTTCTTGGAACAGATAATAGGGCTGCTGAGTGCAACACATTAGTGAAATATGACACCGCCTCAGTAAGACAGCTAAACTCATTGACAGAATGGGAAATGGAACTTAATTCTCTGAATTGTGGCCAGTCAGCCTTATCCAGAAGCCAGCGAGGAAGACGAGGCTGAGGTCCACCTGTATTAGCAGTTAGGGGTAATGGAAAATGGTCGCTGCCATACAGGTCTGGCAACACATCCCAGGTAAAATATAAAACAGCATCAGCTGAGCATAAGGACAAATCAATGGCAGTAAAAGTTCTAGTCTAGCTATGGAAATTAGTCATTTAACAGAGTTGAAAATGTCCAACTCCTCATCTTCCACTAAAGAGGCCAACATAACACGCCGAGGATTAGCCTCACTGTTTCCCCATAGTGGATGGTGACCATTCATATCTCCTAGTAACAGAAAGGGAGAAGGAAGGCAACGAATAAGGTGTTCCCGATCCACCCTTTTAATAGTAGAGCTAGGAGGAAGATAAAAGCTGCAAACTGTATACTGCTGATGTAAAAACATCCACACAGCAACAGCCTGCATGGGAGTGGAGATGTCCATATGAGTGTATGGAATATCTTGGCAAAGGCATATAGCAGCACCTCCATGTTGACCTTGGCCTGGCACAGGATCAGAATAAAAGGCATGGTAGCCAGAACGACCAGCAGGAACAGCATCTCCTACCATGGCCTCCTGGATCCACATGTACAGAGGAGTAAATTGAGAAACGAGATGACACAGTTCCTCATAGCTAGCATTAAACCTCAATGGTTCCACTGGATGATATGACCCAAAGCGGAGGGATGATGATGATCTAGTGCGGGACTGTACACCTCCTGACAAATGAGTGGATTTGGATTGATGCTTAGAAAGGCCCTTGGGAAGAGACTGCCCAGCACCAGGAACCCTCACCCTATGTTCAACATCCGTGGGCAAACGTGAGGACGAGGAAAAGGAAAGCTTTACAACACTCTTCCTCTGAGGTGGAATAACACTTGGCTTGGAACGTGGCTTGGAAAGTGGCTTGGAGGCCACCTTGGGTTATGTAGTATGGCCAGTGCTAACATCAGAAGCCCCAGAAGTGGAAGGAGTGTTCACAGGATTACAGCCCTGTGAGGGCGACATTGAATGTTTCACAACTGAAGCAACAATGGTCTGTCCAACACCGTCCCAAGGTGAGGACCTGACCACAGGCAAACTAAGAGCTGCAGCTTCCACCTTGTTAGACCCCTCAGCCTCTGGGGCAGAGGGAACAGAAGAGAGGTTGGCACAAGATTCGACAACAGAGATCTTTTTGTGGCCGGTCTTCAGGCTCAGAGGACTCTGAAGAACCACAGTGACGTTTGCCAGATGCAGATGGGGCCTTAGGCATACTGGACAAGGAAGGAGAAGGAGTCACGTCAACGCGTACATCCGCCACCACCATGGAAGTGTGCAAACCTTCAGTCACTGAAGTGGTAGTGTAAGCCGTCGGACCATGGGGACACCATGCCACAAAGCACTAGGTGATGGAGTGGTCACTGCATTGGGTCAAGGCCATCTCTGAGACACAGGACAATGCACTGGCATTCCAGAGAGGAAAGCAGCATAAATAACCCTGGGTTGGAAGAAGTGAGTCTGAGCTTTTTCTTAGCCTCAAGAAATGAAACCTTTTCAAGTGTTTAAACTGACAAAATATCCTTTTCTAGGTAGTAGTGAGGGCAGTTTCTAGAATTTACAGCATGAGAACCCCCAAAGTGATAGCATTTAAGTTGTCCTGGACAGTCACTGGTATGGCATCATCCACCACAGAAAAAACAGACTCCAGGAAGGCCTTCTGTGCACGGCAGCAAAATCGGCTGACATGTCAATATCCTTGACAGTGGAAACATTTCTTTGGGGTGGGCATGTATGGCTTCACAGGAAGTGACAGGCAAGCCAGCCTCAAAGAAGTAGGTAAGGTCAACCGCTGGAAGTCAGGAACAAGGTAGGAGTCGGGGTCAGGACACCATCGATTATCTTCTGCAGTCGCTCAATAGATACCACACCAGAAGATCACAGTTCTTCGAACAGCTGTCTCTCTGGGTAGTGGAGGAGGTCACGTGAAAAAGCTACACTTTTCATCTGTTAAAAGTGGCATGCCTAGCACAGGCAACTGCGGCAAAAGAAAAAGAAGTCAGAGCTTGTAAGAGGGCACTCTCTTCTCGGGGGACACCTCAGTAACAATGCTTCCATCCCCTTGGGAACAGATCTTACGTTCCTTACTGCAAGCTGAGAGGGTACCATGGTGGAGATTGAAAATGTCAATATCTAGTACTGAGCCGCTCACAGGGTTCTTCATTGCCAGATACTTTGCATAGGATTCTGGAACCATGTCTTTTGAGCGAAACCCTAGAGCCAACCCAAACAGACGTGACCCCCTCCTAGTCCCAGTAGGATGCTGGGGCAGAGGAGGAAAGTCTCCAGGGGTCTGGAAAGGCTCCAGAGTGGCTATGAGAGTGGAGGGTCCTAAAGAAAGTCCAGGGACAGAGGCCATGTTGTCAACATTTTTATTTAAGGAATCCATACATATTGCCAAAAAATCTTCATTCCCACACCCCTCCACCCACCATGGAGCCCAACAAAGGGAGGTCTTATGCCAGGGACAACACCACTGCGACCCCAGATGCAGCAGGAGTGTATACGTGGGTAACCACAAGGGGACCTGGGCAAGGGTGACTCCTGGACGATAGAAGCCACCAGGCCCACCAGTGCCCACTTGCCCCTAGGCAATGCATGACCAGCTGACTGACTTGGTCAGGGCCAACCAGGCCACCTGTCTAGCCAGAACAAGGGACCAAAGAGGTGTAATGCTAGCTGCTGGGCAATTTGTGCAGCATCACCCAGGACTCGTGTTTCCCAGCATTATGGGATGCCACGTATGATAAACATATGAGGAGGCAACAGTCCCGCCCTAGATGGCAAATGTCCAAGGACTAACATCACCAGCAGGCCTGCTCCAGTGATATAGGAGGTGCTTGGTCCATGAGGCCAACAGATGCCGAATCCTACAAAGGTTGACATGCCTCCAGAGCAGGTGGCACTGCCATCCATGCTTCAAGCCCCCCTCAGTGGGGAGAGGAGGGAAAGCTTTCCAAAAAGAAGTACTACCTCAGAAGGTCTTACGACCTGTACCTCTGAGGTACCATGAATGAATTTACCAGTTTTAAGTTGTTGCTTAATTAGTGAAAGTATAGCAGAGATGAAGGCTCTCTCCACCCACCTCCCCCCCTGCGAAATGGGCACATAAAAGGAACAACACCTAATCCGAAGGGGAAAAGGATAGGCTATAAAATTGGAAGAAATATTCAATCTACCACAATGTCAGGTCTGGCATAACCCTGAACTACTCTCTCGAAGAAGTGTCAACTACCTGTGCTCGTAGATGATTCCGGACCCCAACAGATCTTATACGTGGCTAAAACTGTTTAATGTGTCATGTAGAATCGTCACTGAAGGGTTAACAACAACTTGTTCTGATGGAGTAATAAGGCTATTATAATATAAGTAACTTAATCACTAGGTAGTGCTGAGAGAAAAATAACACAAAATTAGGTCAGCTATATATCCGTTTTACAATTAGGTTCTCTCTTTACATGCTGGTTATTTAACATAATTATGGTATCAGATGTTGATATTCATACTTCTTTATAACACACACTGTTACCAGACCCATAAACAGAACTGGGATGCCGCAGACAAGTAATGATTTTTATTGTCCGGTTTTAGCAAGGAGAGGCGATAGTGTGTGTGTGTGTGTGTGTGTGTGTGTGTGTGTGTGTGTGTGTGTGTGTGTGTGTGTGTGTGTGTGTTCTTACCTAGTTGTATCTTTACAAGAATGAGTCAAGCTCGTACTGTCTTGTATTCTGAACCATTTTTATCATACATGTCTTTAAATTTATGAATTATTTTGGCACACATTATTTTATTAGGTAGTGCATCCCACTGATCAACTGCTCTATTTGAGAAACTGAATTTCCTTCCATTCTTATCACCTCTCTAATTGTAAAGTTTTCTACAGTGTCCACTTAACGTTGCTTCTCCAAAGGTTATATACTCATTTACATCTGTTGTCTCTTTTCCTGTAATGCATAACATAACCATGTCTCCTCTTTTCATTCTCTCCTGTAATGTTGGTAGTTTAACATTTCGAGTTTTTCTTCATAGCTTAGGTCCCTTAAACTTGGTGCCCATATTGTAGCGGCCCTTTGTTCCTTTTCAGTCTTTTGTGTGTTTTTTTGAGATGTGGATTCCAGACTACTGATGCATACTCCAAAGTTGGTCTGATGAGTGATGTTATTATCTTTCTCAGCATGTCTTCATTTATATATGCGAATGCTACCCTTATATTGGGAAGCAGTTTGTACATGTTCCTTACTTTTTCATTTAAAGTATGTGGTCAGCTGGTGATAGTCTGTTATTGATAATCCTTCCTAAATTCTTTTCCCTTTCTGATGTGTGTAGGGTTGAACTACCTAATTTATAATCCCACTCTGGTCTTTTTTCCACTTTCATAAGACTTTTTTACATGACATTTGTCCACATTGGATTTCATTTGCCATCTATTGCTCCATTCATGAAGTTTATTTAATTCTTCTTGTAGCTCCATGCAAGAGTCTGTGTTTGTAATTTCCATTTGCATTTTTGCATCATCAGCAAACATATTCAGGTAGCTTCCATTCCAATGTTGCTGTCCTTGTCATTTTTATATATTAAAAACATACTTGGTGCCAGCACCGAGCCCTGTGGAACTCCACTTGTCACTTCTCTCAGTGATGAGTAATTTACCCTTAGCATTGTTCTCATTTCTCTATTACTGAGAAAATCTTGCATCGAATCGTACAGTTTACCTTGGATTCCTCCTTGACTGTACAGTTTCCATAAAAGTCTTTTGTGTGGTACTCTGTCAAATGCCTTCTTGAAATCCAAATATATGCTGTCTACCCAGCCATCTCGTTTCTGTATTATTTCTGCAACTCTGTCATAGTTACTTAATAGGTTAGTGGCACGTGATTTTCCCTTTCTAAAACCAAACAGTCCTTCTGTTATCATATTGTGTTTTTCCAGGTGATTTACCCAAATTCTAAATATCTGTTTTTCTAACGTCTTGCTTACGACACTGGTGATGCTGGTTGGTAGTTAAGTGGATTTTGTATATTTACTTTCTTGAAAAGGGGGACAATGTTTGCTTTCTTTCAAATATATCATGTAGTTAACCTTGTCTTAAGGATTCTCTGAGTATTAATTGTAATGGACTGCTTAGCTCTTTTGCACGTTCCTCTAATACCCAACACGAAATCTTGTCAGGGTCATTGGCTTTTCCCCTGTTTAATTTCCGCATCCCTTCCTGGATCTTTTGTTTTGTTATACGTATTTTTGTTAATATGTGTGGGCATACTTGTTCGTCTTCATCACTCTCATCCATGATGGATTGTATATTATCTACCCTTCGTGAGCTGATGGGGTTCCTGTGGACCCCAGCATGTTTTTAAAATGTTGCCATTATACCATTTTTTATTTTCAGAACCTGGACCCTCATGACTTTTACTGTAGATGTTTATATATATATATATATATATATATATATATATATATATATATATATAAAGATATATATATATATATATATATATATATATATATATAAAATTTGTGCAACAATTCTCGCACCATTTGGGAATGGCATTGCAATCAATGTTATTGAGGTCTGCCGGGACCCTACCTGCCCTTTCGTGTGACGATTTATATATATATATATATATATATATATATATATATATATATATATATATATATATATATATATATATATATATATATATATATATATATATATATATATATATATATATATATATATATATATATATATATATATATATATATATATATATATATATATATATATATATATATATATATATTCTTTTTTTTTCAGATATTTCAGATTATAAATATTAAGGACAATGTCAATAGCAGTATCAAAGTTTTACTGCTCAATGGCGGTGGCAGAAGGTAACCAAGAGAAAAATGATTCAGACGGTGATTTATCTGTATCCGACACTGATGATAAACATTATAAGGATAGTTTTGCTGTTGTTTTCTCTTTGTAGAAGTCACTTTTCTTTGTATTTATGAGATATGTACTGATCATTTAGTTGTTTTCTCATGATAAAATTAAGTTTTCTTTATATTTGTGTTATATTTATTTTATAATCATGCTAATTTACTTTATACATGAACTTGTTATTATGCTGAGAACCTGTTCCAAGGATACTGACAATCAGACATTCAGATAAGTGTTGGAGCAGTACTTCCATAATGAAATTTATTAATATTCTGATTAAATGAAATACTATTGTTAAAATAATAATAATAATAAAAAAGAGACACTTGGGTTGGCTTCACGTGTCATGTTATGGGCAGTAAATGCATATATTTTGGTAGATATAACTTCTTTGCATGTGGCAGAAATCCACCATTAAGTTTTGGGGTCTGCCAGGATCCCATTGGTCTTCCGTGTAGCTTGGTAACCCCTGACCCACGATAATTCTGTATGTAGTTGTAAAACAACTTCAGCTGGTCAGTACTTTTATTAACAAACTGCCTTTGAGCTTCTCTCCTTATCCTTGTATAATCATTTCTTGCTTGTAGTTGCATCAGTAGGATGCAAGTTGTGGAAGCAATGAAGAAAGTTAAAATGGGGTAATCCCCAAGAATTGATGGAGTGTGCGGTGAAATGCTGAAGTATGGGAGAGATAGTAGTAGAATGGATGTGGAAGATGTGCAGATTGGCCTGGGAGGAAGGTAGGGTCCCGGAGGATTGGAATTCAGCTGTAATTATTCCCCTGTGAAAGGAAAAGGGGAAAAAGAAGTATGTGGTAATCATAGGGGCATTTGTCTTCTTAGTGTAATGCGAAAAGTATATGGTAGGATACTTATTGACAGTGTTAGGGAACTAAAAGCAGTTAGTTGAAGTTCAGGGAGGTTATAGGAAGGGAAGAAGTTGTGTAGATTAGATATTCATTCTTAGATCTTTAGTGGAAAAGTTTCTCGAGAAGGGTAAGAACTTCTATGTGAAAGTATTAAGAATATATGCAGTAGATAGGAAGTTGTTGAATGTCATGAAGAGTATGTATGAGGGTGCTAAGGCTGCAGTGTGCATGGATAGTGAACTAAGTGAATTCTTCTATTTGAAGACTGGATTCAAACAAGGATGCCATATCTCCATAGTTGTTCAGTCTGTATATGGATGAGGTTATAAAAGAGATACAAGGTAAGGCAGTGGATGTTGGAGCGGCCCTAGTGAGAAAGGGCAGTGTTTGGAAACTCCCTGTACTGTTGTTTGCAGATGATACTATGTTGTTAAATGAAGGCGAAGAGGAGCTGCAAGGTTTGGTGGATGAGCTTGGGAGAGTATGTAAGAAACGGAATCTAAAGGTGAATGTAGGGACGAGTAAAGTTATGGTCTTCGAGAGAAGTAAAGTCAGTGAATGTACAGTGAGGTTGGATGAGGAGGAAATGGAGAATGTGAGTGCGTTTAAGTACTTGGGTAGTGTGATAAGGATGGAAGTTTAGAGGGTG
The DNA here is from genome assembly GCF_032717465.1 of Coenobita brevimanus. Lineage (NCBI taxonomy): Eukaryota > Metazoa > Arthropoda > Malacostraca > Decapoda > Coenobitidae > Coenobita > Coenobita brevimanus. Next base: position 10,088,215 of record NC_136986.1, on the reverse strand, counting down.
AAGTACTTGAAAAGGTACAACAAAGAAGAAAGGTTCCTGTTTCCTTGAAAGCAGTGATAAAAAGCAGAAGTGAGCATGGAAGTGAAAAAGTTACATGACAGTATTGCGATAGCAGCTCTAATGTATAGGGGTGAAACTTGAACCTTGTTGGAGGGACAGAAGTCAAGAGTGAGAGCAGTGAAAATGAGTTATTTGAGAGGAGCCTGTGGACTCACATGGAGAGACAGACTGACGGATGAGGAAGTGAAGGAGCATTGTGGTGTGGATGTGGATGTGATAGGAAGCGTTAGGAGAAACACATGTATATGCTTTGGCCATGTGGAGTGGATGGAGTGAGAGACTGACGAGAAAAGTGTATGCGAGTGAGGTGGAGGGGGGTAGAGGGGGGAGGAGGAGGCCAAGGATGAGATGGAGGGACGGACTGGAGAGATGTATGAGAGAGAGGTGTCTGAGCTGGAAGCAGGGCAGTGAAATGGCGTTGGACAGGGCATTATGGAGGCGATTTGTTTTTGGCCACCCTTAACGGGATTACGGCTTCTGCCAATAGATAGATAGATCGATTGTGGTTGTTATATGCACTTATACTTTTATGTCGACTGTATCTGATCCATAGCAAATATCTTTCCTTTTTTGAATTTTACAGTTAGTATTGAACCAGTTCTTTATCCTTATTTCCGTGTCTTTGTGCAGTGGGACATATTATTTTTTTTAATGTAAGGAAGAAGGAACCAAAGGCCAGGAGCTCGCAAACGTTCCTTCCAAGAAAAAAAAAAAATCTACAAAAGAGAGCCAAATTCAAGATCCGTTAATTTCGACATGCCTGGACACATTGCGTTTGAAAGACTGGAGATCATTGGAAGTAGGAAATACAGACGCGGGAGGCAGTTCCAGAGTTGATCTGTTGCATAAATGAAGGACTCGGAGTAACGGATAACTCTTGCATTAAAGAGTTGGACAGAAAAGGGATGAGAGTTTGTTGTTAGACAGGTGCTACGTGCCTGTCGTAGAGGTGGAGGAATGCAAGCAGACATTTCAGAGGAGCAGTGACCATTGAAATAGTGATAGAAAAGAGATAAAGATGCCGCAGTGCAGCAAAAAGACAGAGATTGAAGGAAACCAGTAAGAGGAGGAGAGTTAATGAGACGAGAAGCCTTTGACTCCACCCTATTGAGAAGAGCTGTATGTGGGGAGCCACGCCACACATGAGAGTTGTACTCCACACGGGGGTGAATAAAACCCGTGTATAAGGTCAACAACTTGCAGGGGTAATGAAGGTATGAAGTCGGCTTAGCACACCTAATTACTTGGAAGCAGATTGTACAAGAGATGTTAAATGATCTTTCCAAGATAAGTCTTGGGTGAATGAAACTCCAGGCATATTCAAGGATGATGCAGGATTGAGCTGGATATTATTAAACATTAGTGGGTACTCCTGTGAAGGATTTTGTCGGGTTGATAGGTGTAAAAACTGAGTCTCTGATGCCTTAAAAACAACAAGATTATTTTTACCCAAGTCAGAGTTACAAGCCAAGACAGAAATTAGGTGCACCATAGCTTCATCTCTTGTATGTTCAGGTAACTGCTGAGATGGATGTTGCAGGAACCGAATGGAAAGGTGAAGGGTGGAACCATCAGCATACGAGTGCATAGGGTTAGATGTACAGCTTAGAAGATCATTGATGAATAAAAGGAAGGGAGTTGGTGATAGGGCAGAGCCCTGAGGAACACCATTGTTGATAGATCTAGGAGAAAAATGATGGCTGTCTACAACAGCAGCAATAGAACGACCAGAAACGAAGCTATAGATGCAGGCACAGATAGAGAGATAGAAACCGTGCGAGGGCAGTTTGGAAACTAAAGATTCATGCCAGACTCGATAAAAAGCCTTTGAGATGTCAGGTGCAATGGCATAGCTTTCACCAAAGTTCTGAAAGGAAGATGACCACGAGTCTGAAAGGTAGGTGAGAAGATCATCAGAGGAGCGTCTCTGACGGAACCTATACTGAAGATCAGAAAGAAGGTTCTGATAAGAAAGATGCTTTAAAATTTTTCTGTTGAGAACTGGCTCAAAAACTTTTGAGGCACAGGATGTTCAAGCAATTGGACGATAGTTAGAGGGTTGGAAATGGTCACCCTTCTTTGGGACTGGCTGAATAAGAGCAAACATACAGCAAGGAGGAAAGGTACAAGTTGACAGACAAATGAGAAAAAGTTTACCTAGGCACGATGTAAGCAAAGAAGCACAGTTCATGAGGACAACAGGAGGGACTCCATCAGGCCCATATGCCTTGTTAGTATTGAGGCTATTGATGCTAGAAAATACATCAGCTGAAGAAATTTTAATGTCAGCTATGAGGAAATCAGAAGGGGGGAAGTGATGGAAGAACAGCGCCAGAATCGTCTAAGGTGGAATTGGAGGAGAAAGTCTGAACAAAGAGATCTGCTTTATCAGTAAAAGAAATAGCTACAGACCCATTAGAGCAGAAAAGAGGAGGGAAGGATGATGAGGTAAAGTTGTTAGAAAGGTTTTTGCCAAGGTGACAGAAGGAGCGGGAAGAATCTGAGTTGGAGAGTTGAGAGCATTTAGTACGGATGAAATTATATTTAGCAGAGTGAAGAACAGATTTAGCACGATTCCAGGCAGAAACATGAAAAAGATGTGATTCAGGGGTTGGTTGACTCTGGTACCTCGTGCTACACGGGCATCTGGTAGCGCTCATGATTGGAATGTCACTCAACCATATTGCAGAACTTCTGCCTATCAGAATTCTTTCATTCCCCGAACTGCATCTCTCTGGAACTCGCTTCCCCAGAGTTGTTTTCCTCCAAATTTCAACCCACAACTGTTCAAGTCTAACTGTTACAGATATTTTATGAATAGAGAACACCAGTAATCTGGTGTATGGATTATTTTTTTTCCCCATTTGTTTTTCCTTCCTCCGTTCTGTTATTAAAAAAAAAAAAAAATAGGCCCTCTCCTTGTTGTGGATAGCATTACAACGACAGTGATTAAACTAAGGCTTTCTTCCATTAGTCAAAGGATATAAGAACGGAATGTATGCTTCCATGCCTGAGAGAATAACCTCCATAATGTGCAAGGCACACTCAGATGGTCCCCAGCCATGGAAGCAATAATCATTCCAGGGAAAATCAAAGAAGTACTGCCTGAGGGCTTACCAATCCTCAGCTCCAAAGTGCCACAATCGACGTTTCTTTGGAGGAGCCACAGGCCGTATCAGAGCGATAGGACAGGATCAGGTAATAAGGTTGTGATCAGAGGAGCCCAACGGAGAGGAGAGATTAACAGCATAAGCAGAAAGATTAGTTTTAAGGAAGAGGTCAAGTATGTTGGAGCTCTCTCCAATGTTGTCAGGGATACGGGCAGGGTGCTGTACAAGCTGCTGTAGGTCATTAAGGATAGAAAAGATGTAGGGTTGTTCACCAGGTGGATCAGTGAAAGGAGAGGAGAGTCAAAGGTGGTGCTGAGCACTGAAATCTCCTAGAATGGAGATTTCAGAGAAAGGAGGTATGGATAGAACTCGTTCCATCATAGAAGTAAGATAGTCGAAGAATTTTTAATATTCAGTAGAATTAGGGGATAAGTAAACAGTGCAGATATATTTAGTCAGAGAATGGCAGGAAAGCCAAAGTCAGAGAGTAGAGAATTCAGAAGAATCGAGTTCAGGAAAACGAGAGCAAGATAAGTTGTTGCGTACTCATACACAACAATCACCTTTGGCTTTGAAATGAGTATAGACAAAGTAGGAGGAAACAGAAAACTGTTTGCTCTCAGTTGCCTGAGACAGGTGAGTCTCAGTCAGGAAGTGAAGGTGAAGTTTAGAGGAGGAGATGTGGTGTTGGACAGAGAGAAAGTTAGAGGAAAGGCCGTGAATGTTTCAGAAAATAAGAAGGAGTGGACAGACAGCGGTTCCAGGCATCTCATTGATCCGTCACCGGGAGAGGGGCGGATGGTGGGGGCATTTATGGTTTTCCCCCCTGGGGGACTCCGAGGCTGTTTTGAATACCGCCATTTTTCTTTTTTTTAATTTTTGAAAAGCAAATGCACTGTGTACTGTGCATGTAGTTTAGTGCTGACAGTCAGGGAAACTTGTATTGGAGAGCATGCTGGCCTACACTCTATGTTACTGAAACACTGAAAAAAGTTCAGCAAAGAGGAACTGTCAGGTACCAGTCCCGAAGGCTGACGAAACGGGAGCTCCAGCTCTCCATGTCATCAGCTTTCCATCCACCTTGGGGGTACTGCCCTGCATGACTGGTGCTACTATCTACTCCTCTTGGTGCAACAGTCTACTCCTCTTAATTATGGACTCCTATTTCGAAAAATTCACAAAATTTTTTTATATATAACATTTATATCTTGTCCTCTTAGCTCCATTTCCCAGTCTGCATCGTTGAAGTATATACTTCTTTAGGTCATGATAGTTGCCCTTTTTGAAGTTTAGCCTCTTTCTGTATTTTCCATTACCTCTAACTATATCATATGCTATCCTGAAATTGTAATCTAGTACTGCATGGTGGCTTTTGCTGGATGGGGGGCTGACAGATTATATTGTCATTTTCATTTTCTTGATTAGTAATTATGAGATCTAATAATGAGGGGTCTACTTGTCCTCTTTTCTGATGTTCCCTTTTACATGTTGTGCTAGAAAAAAAATCCCATATAAGATCCAAAAGCTTTTGATCCCAACAACCTCATTGCTGTTACATCTAGAGTATTTCAGTTTATATTTGTATTAAAATCTCCCGTTGGTATAATTCCTTCAGATTTTACCTCCGTTCTGTATAGTGTGGTTCTTAAACTCTAAACTGCCACATCTGTCATCTTCATAGTCTCCCCTATCCCATGTGTTTGTCTTGAGTGGCATATAAAAATTTGGCACAATTATTATCCCTTCTGATATACTAATCTATACCGCAACTAACTCTACTTGTGAGGGTAAGTAATCTCTACTAGAACTAATTCTACTTGTGAAAGCAAATATATTTCTATGTTTTTTACTTTTTTTATGCGAGAAACATGGAACCAAAGGTCAGCAGCCCACAAAAAGTTCCTTCCAAGGAAATACAAAAACATTACAAAAGAGAGCCAAATTCAAGATCCGTTCATTTCATTTTGAGATGCCTGGACAAACTGCGTTCGAAAGACTGGAGATCATAGGAAGTAGGAAATACAGACAGAGGGAGACAGTTCCAGTGCTGACCTGTTCCATGCATGTAGGACTGGGAGTAATGGTTAACTCTTGGAGTAGAGAATTGGACAGAAAAGGGATTAGAGTTTGTTGCTAGACGGGTGCAACGCACCCGTCGCACAGGTGGAGGAATGCAAGCAGAGATAAAGATGCAGCAGTGCAGTGAAGAGACAGAGGTTCAAGGGAGAGAGTCAGAGTAGGAGAGTTAATGATACAAAAAACCTTTGACTCCAACCTATTGAGAAGAGCTGTATATGGGGAGCCTCCCCACATATGGAAGTTGTACTCTACACAGGGGCGAATAAAACCCATGCAAAAAGTCAACTACTGTGCAGGGGTAAAGAAAGTGCGGGGTCAGATTAGCACACCCAATCTCTTGGAAGCAGATTTTACAAGAGATGCAATATGATCATTCCAAGATAAGTCTCGAGTGAATGAAACTCCAAGCATAATAAAGGATGATGCAGGATTGAGCTGGATATTATTAAACATTAGTGGGTACTCCTGTGGAGGATTGTGTCAGGTTGATAGGTGTAAAAACTGAGTCTCTGATGCCTTAAGAACAACAAGATTATTTTTACCCCAGTCAGAGATACGAGCCTAGTTAGACATTAGGTGTGCCATAACCTCATCCCTTCTTTGTTGAAGTAACTGCTGAGATGGACTTTATGGGAACCGAATGGAAAGGTGAAGGGTGGAATCATCAGCGTACTAATGGATGGAGTTAGATGTACGCTTGCCTTAGAAGGTCACTGATGAATAAAAGGAAGAGAGTTGATGATAGGACATAGACCTGAGGAACACCACTGCTGATAGATCAAGCAGAAGAACGATGACCGTCTACAATACAGAATGATCAGAAAGGAAGCTATAGATGAAGGCACAGATAGAAGGATAGAAATCATGAGAGGGCAGTTTGGAAACTAAAGATTTATGCAACACTCGATCGAAGGCATTTGAGATGTCAAATGTGATGGTAAAGCTTTCACCAAAGTCCCGAAAGGAAGACGACCAGAAGTCTGAAAGGTACGTGAGAAGATCGCCAGTGGAGCGTCCCTGACGGAACCCATATTGGCGATCAGAAAGAAGGTTGTGATAGAAATGATGCTTTAAATTTTTTTCTGATAAAAACTGTCTCGAAAACTTCTGAGATACAGGATGTTAAAGCAATTGGACGATAGTTAGAGGGGTGGGAATGGTCACCCTTCTTTGGGACTGGCTGAATAAGAGCAAACTTACAGCAAGAAGGAAAGGTACCAGACAAATGCGAAAGAGTTTGCCTAGGCAGGGTTTAAGCACAGAAGCACAGTTCTTGAGGACATCAGGAGGGACTCCATCAGGCCCATATGCCTTGTTAGTATTAAGGCCAATGATGGCAGAAAATATATCAGCTGTAGAAATTTTAATGTCAGCCATGAGAAAGTCAGAGGGGGGAAGTGATGGCAGAACAGCACCGGAAACGTCTAACGTGGAATTGGAGGGGAAAGCTTGAGCAAATAGATCTGCTTTATCAGTAGAAAAAATAGCTACAGAGCCATCACAGTAGAAAAGTGGAGGGAAGGATGATGAGGTAAAGTTGTTAGAAAGGTTTTTGGCAAGGTGAAAGAAGGAGCGGGAAGAATTTGAGTTGGAGAGTTGAGAGCATTTAGTACGGATGAAATTATCTTTAGCAGTGCGAAGAACAGACTTAGCACAATTCCGGGCGGAAACATAAGATGTGATTCAGGGGTGGGTTGGCTCTGTTACCTTTAATAGGCCCTCTCCTTGTTGGGGACATCATTAGAACAAGCGTGATTAAACTAAAGCTTTCTTTCATTAGTCAAAGAATATGAGAAGAGAATCTATGCTTCCCTGCCTGAGAGAATAACTTTCGTAGTGCACAAAGCACACTCAGTTCGCTCCCAGCCATGGAAGCAATAATCATTCCAGGAAAAATTGAAGACGTACTGCCTGAGGGCCTTACAATCAACAGCTCCAAAGTGTCACAATGGACGTTTATTCGGGGGGTTCACAGGCCATACCCAAGTGATAAGACAGGTTTAGATTATAAGGTTATTTGAGGAGCCCAACGGAGAGGAAAGATTAACACCATAAGCTGAAAGATTGGTTATAAGGACGAAGTCAAGTATGTCGGAGATCTCTCCAAGGCGGTCAGGGATATGAGTAGGGTGCTGTACATCCTGCTCTAGGTCATTAAGGATAGAAAAGATGTAGGCTTGTTCACCAAGGGGATCAGTGAAGGACAGGCGAGCCAAAGGTGGTGGTGAACATTGAAATTTCCTAGAATGGAGATTTCAGAGAAAGAAGTGGATAGAATGTGTTCCATTATAGAAGTAAGATAGTCGAAGAATTTTTCATAGTCAGCAGAATTGGGAGATAAGTAAACAGCACAGATATATTTAGTCAGAGAATGACAGGAAAGCAGAAGCCAGAGAGTACAGAATTCAGAAGAATCAAGTTCAGGAACACGAGCATGAGTTAAGTCGTTGCGTACATATACACAACAGCCATCATTGGCTTTGAAATAAGTATGGAGAATGTAGTAAGAAACAGAAAAGGGTTTGATGTCAGTTGCCCCAGGCAGCTGTCTCTCAGTCAGGAGAAGGTGAGATTTAGAGGGGAGGTGGTGTTGGACAGAGAGAAAGAGAAAAGGCCGCGAATGTTGCAGAAATGAAGTAGTGAGTCAGACAGTGGTTCCAGGCATCTCGCCGAGTCGTCACCGGGAGAGGGACTGATGGGGACATATATGGTCCCTCCCCCCCGAGGACTCTGAGGCCTGGTTATTGTGTCCCCTTTTTTTTATTTTAAAAAGCAAGTGTAGTGTGTACTGAGCATTTAGAATGGTTTTGACAGTTAGAGAAACTTGTACTGGAGAGCATGCTGGCCTACTATCTGTGTTACTGAAACAGTGAAAAATTTCAGCAAAGGGAGATGGTCAGGAACTAGTCCCAAGTGCTGATTAAAGGCGAGCTCCAGCTCTCCCTGTCATCAGCTTTCCATCCACCTTGGGAGTACTGTTCTAATCGATTTTTTTTTTTTTTTTTTGCGAGGAAGAAGGAACCAAAGGCCATGAGCCCGCAGTAATAGTTCCCTCCAAGAGAAAAACATAATACAATAGAGAGCCAAATTCAAGATCAGATCATTTTGAGATGCCTGGACACACTGCGTTTGAAAGACTGGAGATCATAGGCAGCAGGAAATACAGACAGAGGGAGCCAGTTCCAGAGCTGACCTGTTGCATAAATGAAAGACTGGGAGTAACGGTTAACTCTTGCATTAGAGACAGAAAAGGGATGAGAGTTTGCTGCCAGATGGGTGCTACGCGCCCATAGTAGAGGTGGAGGAATGCAAGCAGACAGTTCAGAGGAGCAGTGACCACTAAAGTAGCGATAGAAAAGAGATAAATATGCAACAGTGCGGCGAAGAGACAGAGGTTGAAGGGAGTCAGTAAGAGGAGGAGAGTTAATGAGGCGAAAAGCCTTTGACTCCACCCTATTGAGAAGAGTTGTATGTGGGGAGCCTTCCCACACATGAGAGTTGTACTCCACACAGGGGCAGATAAAACCCCTGTATAGAGTCAATAACTGTGCAGGGGTAAAGAAAGCGGAGTCGGCTTAGCACACCCAATCTCTTGGAAGCAGATTTTACAAGAGATGTAATATGATCTTTCCAAGATAAGTCCCGAGTAAATGAAACCCCAAGCATGTTCAAGGATGATGCAGGATTAAGCTGAATATTATTAAACATTAGTGGGTATACCTGTGGAAGATTTTGTCGGGTTGATAGGTGTAAGAACTGAGTCATAGATGCATTAAAAACAACCATATTATTTTTACCCCAGTCAGAGATACGAGCCAAGTCAGACATTAGGTGTGCCATAGCCTCATCCCTAGTTTGTTGAAGTAACTGTTGAGATGGGCGTTGCGGGAACCGAATGGAAAGGTGAAGGGTGGAGTCATCAGCGTATGAGTGGATAGGGTTAGATGTACAGCTTAGAAGATCATTGATGAATAAAAGGAAGAGAGTTGGTGATAGGACAGAGCCCTGAGGAACACCACTGTTGATAGATCTAGGAGAAGAACTATGGCCGTCTACAACAGTGGCTATAGAACGACCAGAAAGGAAGCTAGCGATGAAGGCACAGATAGAAGGATAGAAACCGTAAGAGGGCAGTTTGGAAATTAAAGATTTATGCCAGACTCGATCGAAAGCCTTTGAGATGTCAAGTGCAATGGCAAAGCTTTCGCCAAAGTCCCGAAAGGAGGATGACCAGGAGTCTGAAAGGTAGATGAGAAGATCGCTAGTGGAGCGTCCCTGATGGAACCCGTACTGACGATCGGAAAGAAGGTTGTGATAGGAAAGATGCCTTAAATTTTTTCTATTGAGAATTGACTCGAAATCTTTTGAAATACAGGATGTTAAAGGAATTGGACGATAGTTGGAGGGTTGGGAGTGGTCACCCTTCTTTGGGACTGGCTGAATGAGAGCAAACTTCCAGCAAGAGGGAAAAGTACAAGTTGACAGACAAAGGCGAAAGAGTTTGCCTAGGCAGGGTGTAAGCACAGAAGCACAGTTCTTGAGAACAACTGGAGGGACCCCATCAGGCTCATATGCCTTGTTAGTACTGAGGCCAGTGATAGCAGAAAATACATCAACTGAAGAAATTTTAATGTCAGCCATGAGGAAGTCAGAGGGGGAAGTGATGGAGAAACAGCACTGGAATCGTCTAAGGTGGAACTGGAGGAGACAGTCTGTGCAAAGAGATCTGATTTATCAGTAGAAGTGCTACAGTCTACTCCTAACTACAGTCTACTCCTACTTGGAGTATTTTCTCTGTTATCATAACTCCTCCTTTTTCTTTTTTTAATTTCTGTCCTTTCGCCAAATCATGTACTCATCCGAATTTGGAGTTGTTTGATATCCTTTAGTTTAATTTTGTTTCTGTTAGACAAATAATATGAGGCTTATATTCTATGACATAGTCGTTTATCTCTATAAATTTGGATACCATTCCTTCTACATTTGAGTATATTCTGTCTGTCTACTGCTAGACGCCTTTATCCTGCAATGGGTGGCCACAAACAAATAGCTTCCATGTAGCTCTGTCCAACGCTTTTTCACGGCCCTGCTCCCAGCTAACATGCACCATCTTTCATATACCACTCCACTCCATCCCTCCATATCATCCTTGGCCTCCCTCTCCCTCTCTTTCCCTCCACCTCATTCATATACACTCTCCTCGTCAGTCTCTCACTCTCCATCCTCTCCACATGACCAAACCACCTCAATCTGAGGATTAACCAATGACACAACATGGCACAAATTCGCTATAAGTGATCGTAGAAACTTTTCCTGTGGATGAATTTGCGTCAAATTTTGGTGAGTCAAAAATGAAGGTGGCCAGGTCTAGAGGAAATATATGGCAACACCCACGAACTTATCGGAGGGGCAAGTGGCCTATATTTAGCTCAGTGTTCTCCCAGCAGTCAGCCTAGTAGGGTGTATGAGCGCGCGGCCAGCCATTTTATTCCGCATTGTCTATTACTGCACCGTCCATAACTTACGTGTATTTTATTTATACTATGTTATATATAGGGCAGTGTGCTTGTGAAGAAGGTCTATAAGGGTTTCTTATATATTTTCAGAGAAAGCCAGATTTGAAAAATCATAACCGATATATACCATTCCCCACCTATTTTACACTAAACCTACAATGTCTTGCAAGGGCTTATCAGGGAAAGAGTACATGAAATACTTGTTAGTGGATGTGAGAGTGAAGAAAGCTGTGAAAGCGAATCTGATAGTGAATCTGGTGATGAGGAGGGAGTGAGAAGGAAAGGAAGTACAGTAATCCCTCCACTATCCAATGTAATAAAGCCAAAGGCACGTCCAGAAAGTGGTCCTGTTCGGATAGTGGGCCCTAGCCTCCTGGACTTGTACTTATGGACCCTAACTCAGAAAAACACCTATACAACTCCCTCTGGACATGCATAGTATCTATTTAAGACCCAAATAACACCAATAAGGGACATAAAAGACTGAAATAAATGCAAAAGAACCAGAGAATGGGGTTTTAGAGGCGAGTTTATACAATATTAAACATTCTGGGTACTTACAAAACTTCCCTGGCTCCTGGACTAATAGTTATGGACCCTAACATAGCCTAACCCAGAAAAGCACCTCGCTACTGCACATGCATAGCACCTAAGACCCTATTCACACCAATAAGGGACATAAAGGAGTGAAATGAGGTTTTAGAGGTAAGTATGGAAAATTCAGTACAATATGAAACATTCTGGGTACTTACAACAAGGACTTCCTTGCCATCTTGATGAATAACCCGCCCCCTCTCAGACCCTGACAGTAAAAAAGAGTACCTGAAGCACCTGCAGTACACTGTACATGAAGTCTTGCACTGAACCTAGTCATTTGCACTCACAATTCCATTCTCTTAACACTGAGCACTCTAGTCTTACTTGCGCTCCATTGTTCCTTAATGAAATAAGTGTTGCACTCTGCACTTAAAGCCTTTGCACTCATAAATCCATTTTCTAAACATAACACACTCTAGTTTATTTGTGTTCCATTGAAAGTCAATAAAAGCAGTGTTGCACTCTGCACTTTAGTCTTTGCATTCAGAATTCTGATTTCTTAACACTATGCACTGTTTTTTTTTTTTTTTCACTGCACAACACAGTATATTCTCGTGTGGTCTAGTGGAGAAGTTCTTGCTGTTTAATCACCGTCAGTGTTTAAGAGTAGCTGATGCATGTGGCCTAGGGATGCGTCGCTGGGTCGTGGTGATGGAGTACCCACTGCAGACGACTCTGAAGAGAGGTGCAAACTCATGTCAAGTGGTGACTCCACCGTGCCTGATGTGCTGGGCTGTGGCTCGGAGGATGAGGGCCTGTCTTGGGGAGGCAATGGAGTGGAGTCAGAGCTGGGCACAGTGGGGGTCACGGGTCTGAAAAAGCTGTCAATGGTTGATTGACACAAGGAACAACGATTTTGGTGATTAACCCCTTAACCGCGGGGCGTCACTTTCGTGACGCTTGGGAGCAAGGGATCATACTGCGGGGCGTCGCTTTTGTGATTCTGTGTTATTTTGAATTCACCCGGGCTTCCAAGTGGGGGCTTGTATCATCTATCAGTACTGCCAATGTCCAACACTAGTCAGCACTCCTAATCTCATCTGTACTCCCATCCATTGTTGACAATTTAGCCATTTCTCCCCGTTCTTGACTCCCCTCCCTACCCCCCTTCCATTACCCTATCCTCTCGCCTGCCCGGCCGTGCTACGCTAAGTAAATCTTCCCTGGAATTTTTCACTGATTTCATCCAATGAAATAAGCCCTATGCCCTATTCTTATACCAAATAATATATGCAAGAAAGAAATAAGGTAAGTGAGAGTGCCATACACCTGGAATTGGCTAATTATCACCTGACAACACCTCACGTGCACTCGTTCGCTAATTTTCGCTGTTTTTTTCCCCTTGAAATATGCCATATAATCTATTTTCGGAATAAATATACATATAAGGAGGGAAGGGAGAAGCTTAAGTGATATTTACATTCACCTGGAACTACCTAATTTATAATGTATTGTCTAGATTTCCTGCCAGTCATTTCAGTGAAATACATAGCTGTTTCAAGAGCTACGTTGGTAGTACTGAATATCCCCTAAGTAGGCCTCTACCCGGGCTGGCCCTCCCTTATCAGTTCTCTCTCATCTTCTGAAGAGGAGGTACGGGTCTGTTCCTCTTGCTGACTTCAGGGCCTTTTTCACCCCCATGCAAAGGGCCCTGTGACCTTTACCCCCTACTAATCCTCGTGTGGAAAGAGGTAAAGGGCTGACAATTGATAAAAGAGTGACTACGATCTTTCTATTGAGTAAAACATTGCAAGTGGAACTGTAAATAATGTGTAAACAGCAAGTGAAAGTAATGAATGTAAATATACGTGAAGAATGGAAAACAGTTTTATAAGTTACTTCAAGTGACAGTCCATAACACAGTGTAAATAAAATAGAAATGTAAATAACGTAAATAAAATAGAGAATGTAAATAGAAATGTAAATGAGTAGTATTATAAGAATATGAGTATATACCCTAGGAGTAATGAAAGTGAAAATTTCACTCTAGCATGGCTGAATACTATGAGTTATGAGAGTGAAGATGAAAGTGACATTCACTCTCAATGCTAGTATACAGGACGAGAAAGTGAATGCTACGTATTTTACTGAAAGAAATTGAATCCCAACAGTGACAATAAACTAATACTACTGAAGGAAACTTATGGATAAAGACTGTAGATATATATAAGTGTTATATAGTAATAGAAATATAAAGTGTGAGGGGTTTTATGAATAATAAATGACAGAGTACCAAGAGCGAACTAGCGCAAGTGCGGCGGCCAGACACGCTCATAATTTTCATTGCTTTCACAGTGTTTTTTTTTTTTGGAGTATGGATCCCAAACTACTTGAAAATCATAGAGTAGTGTTTATAGTGTTAATATCTGGCTGTGGTAATCATATTACGGGTTGTCGGGAAGTGTAAAGTGGAGACTTCGTTACCCAACTTCAGAGGTCTCCACAAGTCCTACGGTAACTGCGAAGGCTCAACAAACATTCCAGGAGAAAGCTGAAGGTATGTGCCATAAGCATATGTAATTTTAATATTCTAGGACTAATAACTGATTTTTGGCAAATATTTTTTGAGAGTCTGTCGGAGCCCGAATAACCCCGCGGCACACGCAAAACATCGGTAAACATGCCCGCGGTGTAGGGATTAACCCACCCCATCCCGGCGTTTTTGGACCTTTTTTCTTTTTTTTTAGCTCAAACATCCGCTTTTGGTGAGAAACATCGAAAATTCATAGAGAAATCGCTCACCTGAGGTTTAAAATACCCGATTTAGGTACGAGTACTTCCTTACCTGACTGGGTTTTCTAACAGGCTGGCACCAAAGAAAACGAGTTCTATGGGAGGGTAACTATTTTATCCACTCATAAACAGTATTTATTTATTTACTTGGTACGAATTTATATGTAGTACAAGAGTATATTGGTTTTCAACAGTAATATAGGCATTATAAGCATTGTTTCACTCACTAACTCATCACCATTCATGACCTTTTTTTTCCCACATTACCTGATCATCATTTCTGATTGTTTCTTCCTCTAATGCTATGTAAACTTTGTCCTCCACATTGTCATCGATGGGGGAATGACTCTGGCCCTGAATGTCTTTATTGGCCAGGTCACTGGTAACAGGTGAATTGCCGAGACAATGGCGTGCAGGGGGGGGGAGAGGTTATGCGGTGTAAGGCATTGTTCCTTCTTGGCATCTTGTAGACGAATAGAGGAAGGTGTCCCGTGTATACTTGCCAAAAATCACTCGCGAAATCACTCGTGGAAATAGAAAATTGTGCAAATTAGGGACCTTGCAATGTTGCCATGTCAATTCAGGTCGCCGGGATGGCGCGGGTTAATGATGTGCTGCCTGAAAGTGCGCACTTCCTCCTCAAGTCCCAAGGGTCCCATCTCCCTGTTGCAGTCCGGGTGTTCCAGGTAGTTGAGAACGAACTCCACGTGTTCCCGGAGTGCGCTCAGCTTGGGGATGGCTGGAGTAGTGTCACACTGAGAGGAGTCCGCATCATCGTCGCCATCCTTGTCGGAATCTTCAAGCTGGGTACTGACACCTGCAACTGAAGATGCGATCTCGATATCAGACATGGTCTTATACCCAAGATCGCCCTCGTCGTCATCCAACCACTCACGCACTTCATCCACATCAACATCGTCCCCATGCACATGTAGATGTGCATGGAAGTCATCCACGTCAAAACCTAGAAAATCGAGCTCCACATCCGTTCCGAGAAGCAGACAAGACCAACCATTTTCTAGAGTCTTAACAGGGACTTTCTTTCATGCACTGGCCCAGTTGTACATGGCAGACTTGATGTTGTAGCGGTGAAGGTTTTCCAGAGTCCGCTGGCCTCACGTGTCCCGTCCCTCCCTGCGCTCGTCCTTGTCCTCGAGAACAACCATCACCTTGTCCAGGATCTTCCGTCGATACAGCTTCCTCGTTGACATGATCACTCCTTGGTCCATTGGTTGGATGAGAGCAGTTGTATTAGGTGGCAGAAACATGCACCTAATGTGCCCATTCTCAGCCACCAAGTCCTTGTCGCACGGGTGAGCAGGTGCATTGTCGAGGAGAAGGAGGGCCTTTACCTGGTCATGTGGGATTCCCAGTTTCTCCGTCTGGTAATGGATGGCTTCCTTGACGAAATGGTGGTGGAACCAGTCTTTGAAGATCTGGGCAGTGAACCATGCCTTCAAAGAATGGTACCAAACGACAGGAAGGACATCCATCACCCCACGAAGACACCGAGGCTGCTTTGCACAGCCAACAATAATGGGCTTAAGCCGGTGCATGCCGTTAGCATTGGCACAACACAAAGCAGATATCTGTTGCTAGGAGAGCTTGCGGCCAGTTACACACTTCTCCATCTCCTCGGCTAGAGTGTTTGTTGCCAAAGAGCAATAGAATAAACCAGTTTTGTCAGCGTTGTAGACTTGACTTGACCGAAAGTGAGGCCCTCTCTGTCGATCAAGCACTTCACCATGTGCCAAAACTCCTCTACTCCATCCTCGTTGGCATCCAAAGCTTCACCATGGGCCTTATGGTTGGTAAGGCCACGTCGTAACTTGAATGCAAAGAGCTAACCCTCGGATGCCTTGAAGTCTGGGGCATCGTGAAGCCTTGCAAACTTCTCAGCAGCAGCCTTCAGCTCCGTGCCACGCACCAGCACACCAGCAGCATGTTGCTGTCAGTACCAAATCAACGTGGAGCGGTTGACTTCTGCATCCCGGGGAGTAAACATCATCTTCCTCTCCACGTTGCATTTGCTTTTCGATGAGAAGTCAGCCGTGTACTGCATGAGTTTGTCGTGAGATCTCTTGATATCAAACAAAGGAAATCAGGCCAGGCTGAATTCATGAAGGATGCGAGAGGTTGACCATCCCACATCCACCTTGTCCAATATCTCCCTCTTCTTCTCCTGAGTCAAAACCACTCTCTTCCTCTTCTCAGGCGGCAGGGCCATCATCACACACACTAAGAAGAGGCACGAGAGCAGCAGCAGAGCCTGCAGCAGGTAAGGCACCACCACAAAAGCGAGCATGTGGGCGGCCATGATCACGACCGTGCACTCACAAGAGACGAGCGGTAAGTGGGGAGGATGCAGGGGTGCTCTATTGGATGGCAGCGGAACTACACACCAAAACACAGCTGGTCCGCATGGCATGCGCCGAGTTCAAATTATGGGCCGAAAAATGTTGGATGTTTTCGATTTTTTAAAAACGATTTTTGGCCCATCTTGGGAATATTGTATCCCAGGACCAAAATATCCGGTAAGTGGGGATGTCTGAAAAGTGGGCGTCTGGATAGTACGGGGATTACTGTACTAAGTCCGACCTCAAGGGAGATAAGTGCAAAGCCGCTTTCAAGGTCGCAGCAATTAGCACTACAGACAGTAGTAACATCATCACTACCATCATTCCTTTCACCACTGCCACCATTGGTGTAACTACTCCTGTCACCACTGCCATCACTCTTACGACAACTGTCACCACTGCAATCACTCCTATGACAACTGACACCACTGTCATCACTGCCACCAGCCCTACTATCACTGGTATAACCCCTGGCACCACCGGACCCACCCTGACCATGGAGACTGAGCCATATTATTGCCACCTCTCTTCCACCCCCCCACTGCAGACACTGACCTCATTAACCCCACAGTCACCCTACACTCTCACAACACTCCAACCTGCCCGCATCTCACCACCCTTTCAAGATATTTCCATATTATCTTCCCCTGCAAAATCAGCAAAATCATTGTCCCCTTCAGACTTCATTCCCCCTGAATATAAGCCAGCATCATCATCATAATCATCAGCACCACAACCATCTCCTCCACAACCATCTGCACCACAACCATCACCACAATCATCACCACAACCATTGCCACCACAACCATCTTCATCACAACAATCACCACAACTATCTCCATCACCATTATCACCTGAACCTTCATCCACCCAGCTATCATTAACGCAATCATCATCACCATCTACCCACCACAAAGACGAGGGCAACGTGGGCCTAGGTGAGGTAGTGGTGGGTGGCCGAGAGGTACAGTAGTCGTCTGTCTTGGGGTCATGTGTGCCACACACTTACACAGCCAAGCATTTCCCTAGGTGAAGACCGTCAGAAGGAAGCTTGGAGTTCTGGGTCATTCACACCCAATGCTGGCCCCTTCGCTGAAACCCCAGGTTTGAGAGTGGCAGCACCAACAACACCACTCCAATACTTCTAACTTTTTTTTTACCAGGGAGTTGTAGCTCTACCTGGCGGTCAAAACCAACAATTATGCCTGGGGACTGCACTAGATGTTCGTACCTCTTCAACAATGAGAAAACGGCTCGGTTCCTTGGATTATACTTTCTTACGGGGATTTGTGAACTGCCAACCATAAGACACTATTGGTGTTCCACAGTGGTTCACAAATACCCCATATTTCGGCGGGCTATTGGTGGAAAATACTTCAGGGCCATCCTGAAACAATTTCATGCTTTCAATAGTCTCGCCATACCCGAGGGCAATCAGGACCAGCTAATAAGGATTTGCACAGTGACGCAACATCTCCTTTAGAGGTTCAAGGAAGTTTAAATCCTAGCTGAACGTCTTATCCTGGATGAGAGATCTCTGGCTTGGAAGGGGCGGCTCTCCTTCTGCGTATATAACCCTATGAAGCCCTAAAAGTATGCCATAAAACTATACCTCTTGGCTGAGGCAAGGAGTGGTTACATTTGGAATTTTGAAGTATACACTGGGGAGAAAAAGTCTCTACAGAACTCAATGTGGGGCCTCATTGAACTTTTGCAGGGCAACGGATACAGGTTGTATATGGATAATTATTACAACTCTGTATCACTGTGCGAACACCTCACCACAGAGGGAGTGTATGTGTGTGGCACATTATGACTGGCAAGGGGAACATTGAGGGAGCTGCAGGACATCAGCAGTCCTAAATCCCTTCCTGATGATGGACTGGAAGCTAGGCACGAGGACAATGTTATGGTGTTGCTGTGGAAGGACAAATGTATTGTAAGTATGGTGTCCACCTTCCACAGTGACACCACTGTCCCTAAGCAGGTGCATGGGAAGGTCAAGTGTCCAGACGGGAGATTCCATCACATTCTGAAAACAGTGAACAAACCCGTTGTGGTGGACTATAACAGGCACATGGGCACATTGGATCAATTCGATCAGATGATCCGATACTACCCTGTCCAAAGGAGGATGGCTAAGTGGACGAAGAAACTGACTTTTTTATTTCATTCACATGGCCCTATTTAATGCCTACACCTTGTACAAAAAGAACACCACCAGGCCTATGACACTCCTTGAATTCCAGGAGCACATATGCCACAAATTCCTGGCATTCCGGGGCGAGGAGTGGCCGGCATCAGGTCATGCCCTTCACCATGCCCCTGACCTTCCCTCGTGATGATGACCACCTGTACCGGCAGCAACCAGTCCATCAACTGCGGCCTCTTCTCTACCAGCAACCATCGCTTCAACTCCCCCAATAGCTGGTCCGTCAGGAGTAGCTCAGCTAGTTACTGCCACGACCACTCCACCTCCTACAGTAGCTGGCTCGTCAGGAGTTATGCAGCCAGTTACTGCCACGGCCGCTTCACTTCCCACAGTAGCTGGCCCGTCAGGAGTTACTCGGCCAGTTCCTGCCAATGCACCTCCAGCAGGAGTATGGAGGAGAGGAGATGGAGGAGCAGCGCTGTCCAAGCACCGTTGATATATGGACGATAGGACATGCTTGGAAGCAACACTGCACCACTCCCTGGAGAGAATCCCCGACAGGAAAAGGCTGCGGTGTGTGTTGTGTCAATTGAACAAGAGGAGGAGGGACACCAGCTATATATGTCCTGTTTGCGATGTGCCACACCACACAGGACTGTGCTTTCATCAGTATCATGCTAATGAAAGCATACAACAGTAAATCACATCGCAAACACACACACACACACACACACACACACACACACACACACACACACACACACACACACACACACACACACACACACACACACACACACACACACACACACACACACACACACACACACTCACTCACATACACACACACACACACACACAGACACTCACACATCACAAATACTCACACACACACATAGGCTGTGCTCGTACCTGTCCTCCTCTCTGCAACTCCATCTCCTCTCAAGAAACACTACAACACTGCTAGAGGATATGAGTAACCAGCTTATTTGCCTAGTTTTTATACTATTGTATTGTAAGGTATAAATTGTGTGTGTACTATATATTCTCCTGAGGAAAATGCGGTGCATTTCATTGCTATTCTCTCAGTCATTTTACTGGTAAAGTATAGGTCACATCAAAAATCTGAAGAAAGCTTGATCAAGCTGATGATTTCTTATGCATACTTTTGTAAAGCAAAGTAACCTATGTGTGGAAATAATTATCTGGGGAAAAGTTACGAAAAACGAACATACTCAGCCTACGGACTGGAGCATAGGTGCTGTCACCACACCCAACTCATCATAACTTTTCAAAATTCATTTCCTTGATAACACTTAGGGTTATAATACTGTGAATTATACCATGGGCTTCCTTAACCTTTGGCCTACAAAAGTGGATAGAATTTACATATATATTTGTTACAGTGTCACTAATAAAATATGAAATAATAAACAAAACATACGTTTTTTGGCGATTTTCGCAGTTTTTTTTTTTTACTCGAAAACTACTCGATGGATCAACTCGAAACCTGTCTCTCTTGAAAGACTGTGAAATTCTGCATATAGCTATGCCTTTTGCAACTGCATGTCACGGGAAAAAAATTTCACGGAGATGTTGGGAAATTATGAGAAGCTAGTTTTCACCAAAATAAGGTTTATTCTGGCTTCATTTCTGTACATCTATTAATCTGTTTATGTTTTTTTTTTTCTTACCTGATAGTAAAAACATCACTGAAGATGATGGGATGCGATTTATAACAAAAAATGCACTTTCCGAGGGTAAATTGGGCCATAGAACTTTCTTTCCTTTACGCATGAGCGGAGGCAACCTGAATGGAGTTTTGGTTCTGTGCAGGGAACCAAAACTTATTGAAAACTTATGGTGCCCGAGAGGGTTAACTTTACAGTTTGGGGCTGCATAGCCATCTGCCATTGTTCCTTAATGGCTTCTAGCTGAACCGCAGGTTTCAGGTCCGTTCGCTCTCCTCATTCTGTCCTACGAGTTCAAGTGGAAGGTGTTCCACAGAGGAGTGTGCTAAGTGTTCCTTTACTAGCTGTTGCCATCAATGACTTGTCCAATATATTACCAATATGCCGGGAATCGAACCCGGGACTCTCAGGTGAGTGCCAGGCAGCATACAACTACACCACAACCAGGTAAAAGTTAACTACCATTGTCACAAACTTGCAACCAATGTCCCTCCGCCCACACTGTGGGCATGAAGAGGATGAGTTAACCCCCTGGCACTTGGGCAAGTAAATGCTTTCAATCTATCCCAAGCACTTACGGCAAGTCAGAATGAAGAGAGAAACCTGTACTGTACACAGGAAAAATCATCCATTATATTTCCAATATGCCGGGAATCGAAACCGGGACTCTCAGGTGAGAGCCAGGCAGCATACCACTACACCATGACCAGGTAAAAGTTAACTCCCATTGTCACAATCCTGCAACCAATGTCCCTCCGCCCCCACCGTGGGCATGAAGAGGATGAGTTAACCCCCGGGCACTCGGGCAAGTAGATGCTTCTAATCTATCTTTCCCAAGCATTTTAATCTCCCCCCCCCCTGGGGGTAGGGGAGTCTCAAGAGTACTCCCCCAGTATCCCTGCTTGTCGTATGAGGCGACTAAAAGGGTTGGTGGTGGGTTAGTGCCCCACCCCGTAAAGAGAACTAACTAAAAAAGCGAACAAAGCGCCTTGGACCCGGACGGACCATACGTTGATGACTAAGGAACGGACGAAGGACATTCTTAGGGTGGGAACGTGGAATGTGAGAGGAGTGAATGATGAAGTGAAAGAGAGAGAGATTGTTCAGGTGCTTGAGGATGCAAAAGTGGATATATGTGGATTGACTGAAACTAAATGGTAAGGTGAAAGGGTGAGAGAATGGGAATATGGTGTAGGTATATGTGTGGGAGTCAATGAAAATGAGAGGGCAAGAGAGGGAGTATGTCTGATGATAAAGCAAGAAGTGGAAGAAGAATATAAGAGAGTATGGAACGGTGGGTGCAAGGATTGTATGGGTGAGGATGAAAGTAGGTATACAAGCGTGGGTGATTGTATGTGTGTATGCCCCAACAGAGGATCGAGTGGCAAGAGTGAAAGATGAGTTTTGGGCGAGTGTAGAAGCGTGTATGGACAAGTTTGAGAGGAGCAAGAGAGTGCTGTTGATTGGAGACATGAATGGCAAAGTTGGGAATGTACGAGTGGATGGAGTGGTTGGTCAGTGGGATGTGCCAGCTGACGTAGATGGGAATGGAAGTGCTTTGGTGGACATCTGTGCTTGTAAGGGGTTGGCAATAGCCAACACCTACTTTCGGCATGAGATGATCCACCGGTATACATGGAGAGTAATGAGGCGGATGGATGGTGAACTCGTTGAACGAAAGGCAATGATAGACTACGTGTGTGTGGATGAGCGAATGAGAAGACAAGTGTTGGATGCAAGAGTGTGGAGAGGGTGGGGGAATGGAGTCTCAGACCATCACTTAGTGATGGCCAAGGTAGAGCTGCAAAGAAAGTGGTTGAGGAGACGAAGGGGAAGACAGGAGGAAGCAACTCCTGTGAGAAGAGTGGAGAAATTGCAAGATAGTGAGAAAATTACAGAGTATAAGAGCATAGTGGAAGAAAGATTGGGAATGTATGGGCTAGAGCAGATGGAAGGGGTGGAAGATGTATGTAAGATATTCACGGAAGAGATAGGCGCAGCGTGTGAGGCGGTTTGTGGAGTGAGGAGGAGATGCAAGGGTGTGCAAGGGACAGCATGGTGCAATGATGAGGTGAAACGAGCTGTGGAACAAAAGAAAAAGGCATATTGTGAATGGTTAGCGAGTAGAGGTAGGGGAGAAGATGAGAGAGAGAAGAGAGAGGTATATGTGAGCAGGAGAAGGGAGGTTAAGAGACTGGTGAAGGAGAGTAAAAAGAAAGTGGATGAAGAGTTTGGGAGGAATCTGAGTGTGAAATGGAGGGAGAGTAAGAAATTGTTTTGGAAGGAGGTAAAGAAAGTAAGGCAGTGTGAAACGGGAAATAGTAGGGGAGTGAAAGATAGGAATAATAGATTATTGGTGGAGAAGAGAGAGAAACTGAGGAGATGGGAGGAGCACTTTGAGGATTTGTTGAATGTGGAGAGTGAGAGCAGTGCGAGTATAAGTGGTTGGGGAATGGATGGGAGAAGAAGAGATGAGAGGAGGGAGGAAGAGATCAGTAGGGCGGAAGTAGTGGAAGCGATGAGAAATATTAAGTTGGGAAAGGCCCCAGCAACTGATGGAGTGTGTGGTGAAATGCTTAGGTATGGGGGTGAGATTGTTGTGGAGTGGATATGGAAGTTGTGTAGATTGGCTTGGGAAGAGGGAAGGGTTCCAGAGGACTGGAAATCAGGTATAATTGTTCCTTTATATAAAGGAAAAGGGGAGAGAGAAGTATGTGGTAACCATAGGGGTATTTGCCTACTTAGTGTGACTGGTAAAATATATGGTAGAATACTCATTGATATTGTTAGGCATATGACAGAGGAGCTAGTTGGAGAAAAACAAGGGGGATTTAGGAAGGAAAAAGGGTGTGTAGATCAGATTTTTGTTCTAAGATGTTTAGTGGAGTATCTAGAGAAGGGAAGGAAAGTGTATGCTGCCTTCATGGACTTGGAGAAAGCTTATGACAGAATAGATAGGCAAGGTATGTGGAAGGTATTAAGAATATATGGAGTGGAGGGGAAATTGTTGAGTGCTGTGAAGAGTATGTACGAGGGAGCTAGGGCTACGGTGCGAGTGGATGGTGAGCTGAGTGAGTTCTTTGATCTCAATGTGGGACTGAAACAGGGTTGTGTGATGTCTCCATGGCTGTTTAATATATACATGGATGGGGTTGTAAAGGAGATGCAGGGTAGGGCAGTGGATGTGGGGGTGGCTCTAATGAATGAGGGTGAGATTTGGAAGCTTCCGGTGTTGCTGTTTGCTGATGATACAGTACTGTTGAGTGAAGATGAATGGGAGTTGCAAGGTTTGGTGAATGAATTTGGGACAGTGTGTAGTAGGAGGAATCTGAAAGTTAATGTAAACAAAAGTAAAGTTATGGTGTTTGAGAGGAATGAAGTCACAGAGTGTGCAGTGAGGTTGGATGGTGAGGATATGGAGAATGTGAGTGCATTCAAGTACTTGGGTAGTGTGGTGAGTAAGGATGGAACTTTGGGGGATGAAGTGCGTGAAAGGGTACAGCAGGGAAGGAAGGTTGTTGGTACACTGAAAGCAGTGATGAGAAATAGGGAGGTGAGTATGGAAGTTAAGAAGTCACTGCATGATAGTATTGTGATCCCTACCCTGACGTATGGAAGCAATGCGTGGACCTTGCAAGAGGGGAACAAGTCAAGAGTGAGACTTGTGGAAATGAGTTACTTGAGAGGAGCATGTGGAGTGACGTGGAGGGACAGGTTGACGAATGAAGAAGTGAAGGAACGTCGTGGGGTGGATGTGGATGTGGTTGAGAAGATTAGGAGAAATACACTGAGGTGGTTTGGACATGTGGAGAGAATGGAGAATGAAAGACTGACTAAGAGGGTGTATGTAGGTGAGGTGGAGGGAAGGAGAGGGAGAGGTAGACCGAGGATGAGGTGGAGGGATGGAGTTGTGAGGTATATGAGGGAAGGGGGGGTGAGTTGGGGGGAGGGTAGTCAAATGGTGCGTGACAGAGCGACTTTGAGGCGTTTTGTCTGCGGCCACCCTTTGCGGGGTTAGGCCGTCAAGCTATAGATAGATATATAGATTTTTCCTGTGTACAATACAGGTTTTTCTCTTCATAATGACATACTTAACCCGCCCTGTCCCGGAGACGTGAATTCACGTCCTCACATGATGTGCACTCATATCCCGGAGACGCAAATCAACGCGGCAACATTGCAAGGTCCCTAATTTGCACAATTTTCTATTTTTGCGAGTGATTTCGCGAGTGATTTTTGGCACGTATTCACGAGACACCTTCCTCTATTCCTCTACAAGATGCCAAGCAGGGACAATGCCTTACACCGCTTAACCTCTCCCCCCCCCTACACACCATTTTCTCGGCAATTCACCTGTTACCAGTGACCTGGCCAATAAAGACATTCAGGGCCAAAGTGATTCCCCAATCGATGACAATGTGGGGGACAAAGTTTACATAGCATTAGAGGAAAAAACAGTCAGAAATGATGATCAGGTAATGTGGGAAAAAAAGGTCATGAATGGTGATGAGTTAGTGAGTGAAACAATGCTTATAATGCCTATATAACTGTTTGAAAACCAATATACTCTTGTACTACATATAAATTCGTACCAAGTAAATAAATAAATACTGTTTATGAGTGGATAAAATAGTTACCCTCCAATAGAACTCGTTTATTTTTGTGCCAGCCTGTTAGAAAACCCAGTCAGGTAAGGAGGTACTCGTACCTGGATCGAGTATTTTAAACCTCAGGTGAGTGATTTCTCTATGAATTTTCGATGTTTCTTACCAAAAGCGAATGTTTGAGCCTAAAAAAAAAGGTCCATAAATGTCGGGACTGGGGCGTACCACTGCCCAGAAAACGTCGGGATGGGGCGGGTTAATACCCTGCCACAGAGGGTGTCTTCTTCCTTTTATATGGATGACCTATTGATATGGTTTGCTGATTCCTAGATGTGTGCTGTTGAGAGGAGGATGCAGCTGGTGCTGGAGAGGGTCGCCAGCTGGGCAGACTGGAGAGATTTCCTTTTTTCTTCAAGCATGAGTGTGGCAATCCACTTTTATAGATTAAAGGGGCTGGTGCCTGCTACAGTGCATGGAGAACAGTAAGTTTCTTGGCTTAACATTTGACTATCAGGTTACTTGAGTTTTACCTATGAAACTTCTTTGAGTGTCATGTATGCGTGCAATGAGTTTGTTGAAGGTACTCTCACTATATCTCACACCTCGTGGGGTGCTGATCAGAGTACACTCCTTCGCTTGTGGGGTGCTGATCAGAGTACACTCCTTCGCTTGTATCGAGCCTTAGGTGGATCTAGTATTGCCTATGAATGCGAGGTCTACTCCTCCTCTACCGTATTGCAGCTTAGTGTCCTTAGTCCTTTGCATCACGCACTTTTGTGTCATGCCACTGGTGCTTTCAGATCCTACCCGATTCCTAGGTTGAGGAGGTTGATGTTCCTTCCTTTTATCTACAGCACAAGCCGCTAGTCATTCGTTGCTGGAATCTTGTAAGATATATTCCAGAGTCATTTATTGTTGTTTGCGTATCATGGTAGTCATTTTTTCAGTATCATGTTTGTCATCCTCACACTCAACATTCCTTTGAGTACAGGGTCAGGCAGATTATGGGGGATTTAGGTCTCTCTGCATAGCTTGTCTGCCCCACTCGGCTATATAAGATTTGCACCATGGTACCTTCCCGAGATGCAGGTGTGCAGGGATTTTTAGGATACTAACTTTTCTCTCTCTCTTCTCTGCCATTTCATCAGCCATCAGCTATTTCTGGAACATTCGTCCAATCACAGATGCACCCCTCCCTGTATATAAAGATGGTTCAAAGTCACACACTAATTGTTTCGCATCTTCACACTCCACATTTCTTTGCATACTAGGTCAGGCCGATTATGGGAGAATTAGGTTTCTCTGCAGTGTGTCTGCCCTTTCCGGATCCCTAAAATTGCCCCATGGCGCCCTTCTGAGGTATAGGTTTGCATGGATTCTGAGGTTACGAAGTCTTCTGCCTCTTCTCGGGCTCTCCATCAGCTGTTTAGGAACATTCGTCAGTTCACAGAGAAACCGCCCTTGTACATACAGATGGTTCAGAGTCAGACACTGGTGTTGGGACTGGGGTGAATTTCCTAGATTTTGTAACAGTAGGAATTCCTCTAAATTCCGCTATTTTATCATCAGAATTTAATTTAGCTCATCCTCCATCCTTGCCTTTCTTGGGTAAGGAAAAGGTTCATGGGCATGTCAGTGTGGACATCAATGAGATGGAATATACATTTGCAGAATCCGCTTCTTGTCGATGACCCCTGCCAACTACCCCCTCCCTGCTTCCAATATGACACCATACTTGATGTATGATTCTTATTTGCTGGCAGAGCCTGTGAGATGCTGTTCTTAAATATAAATTACGGGATGTTATTCAGAGGGTAGTAGTGCCGAGGGTTCTCCCCTCCAAGTCTTAGCAATTGGAGGTGGCTGTTGCCCTGCTACGTACTGTGCGCTCATGGCTGTCATGAGTTCCTAATGTGTGGTGGGGCTCAACCGTATTGTGATGATTGCTTTGTTCCCCTTACTGTCCGTCACATGCTAGTCCTGTGTCCGAGTCTGGGGGACCTGCGGTGGTGGTTTCTCCATGGGCATAGCAGGACGGAAGGTGCCTACTCTCTGTCCTTCATCCTTGGAGGAGCCTCTGGCTATCTGACTGATATTTTTTTTCTTAAGGAAGTAAACTTCATACACCTTTTATTGTTGATTGACGGTTTACTTACTTTGTTGCTATTTTTTATCCTTGTTGGAGGTATCGATTTTGTTTTAGTACTCAGGTTTTATTGTTTATTCGGCATCATATAATCGAGCTGTTACAGCAGCACAATTTATATTTCCAATAATTCAGCTCAATTCTCTTGTCATGAGCAGAAAATTTTTATTCATCTCAGGATATAACTCATCAAAGACTTGGAATTAGAGATAACTCGTTCACTACTAGGGATTTATCCGCAACTGGGTAAAAGTGCTTTGAGGTTGCAAAAACAGAATATGTAAGACATCATCCTTGTGAAATAAATAACTTCTTTACCACAATAATATCTTTAAAAATATTGCTATCTGCAATTATTGTTTGGTACTCAGATAAGGAGTGATTTCATGTAAAAAACATATTCAGCCAAAAGGTTTACATTTTCTTACCCACCTGCGATATAATCCTCAGACATTTATCAACCTGAGGTGTGTAGGGGGCATCATGAGGCACTGCCCAAGCTAACGAAACCTGTAGCAGCTTTTCCTTGCCTAGATACAAGGGGGAAGTGCCATCTAGCTTAGCAAAGTTCCGGGATATTATCAGCTGCATGTTCAGAGGAGAACTAACGTGAGCACTCCTGAAATAAATACAAAAATAGTAAAATGTAATTATTCACCCAGACGCTTTCCCCACCTAGATAGAGCACGTTTTTGCCCCTTCAAATTTAGCTGCCAAATTGCTTTTCAAGTGACTGTTAATATAAAATTGATCCATTTAAAATTGTTCCACTCAGAATACAGACAAGATACGAAAAATCCATCCAAGACAATTTACCAACCAACAGAACTCCAGTTTCAGATCGAATTCCTCCAGTTGTTTTGAAAAAGTGCTCCCCCAAACGTGCTTATGTTCTAGCTAAATCATTCAGGCTATGCTTACAGTTCATTCATACTTAAACACCCATTCAAAAAGTTTAATATCTCTAACTCACAACTCAGTACAGCTGTCTCTATAAATCAAGACTTATCTAGGATCACTGAATGGGGACAAAATAACCTTGTATTATTTAATGTTAGTAAAACAAAATACATACAGTTTACTAATAGATAGATATTACCAGATTCCTATATTATCTTCAATGCTAGCAATATTCCATTCTCCAAAAGTATTGAAATTCTCGGTATCTCCTTTAACACTGACCTCACCTGGACCTCTCATGTCAGATCACTTGCTAAAACCGCCTCAAAGAAACTTGGATTATTGTACAGAGACCTTAACTTTTTCACTGATGAGCAGTTAGCTATAATTTATAAGAGTCATGTGAGCTCTCAGCATGAATATTGCTTACCCTTGCGGAATGGATGTGGAGATGTTGTACTAAAACAACTAGACAAAATTCAGAACTAAGCTGTTGGAATTAAAAATAACCCTGCAATTATAAATAACCTTCCTCCCCTACAGGTAAGAAGGAATGTTGCCTCCCTTGCATTATTTTACGAAGTTGCGTCCATTGTGCCACCTCTCCATGCCTTCCCTTGTGCTACACGGGCATCTGGTAACGCCCATGACTGGAATATCACACAGCCATATTGCAGAACTGCCTATCAGAACTCTTTTATTTCCCAAACAGAGAAAGATAATGTACACTTTAAGTGAGAATACTAAAATCACTACTGTCCCGTAAAGTTCCAGGTTCAAAACAAAAGAGTTAGGTAAAATTACAAGTTAAAGTTTAATGCTCAAATTAACAACAAAACATTCAGGACTCATAAGGATAATGTAATGGCAAAAACAGGTTAAATATATGGTTAACTGCAATAGCCTCTATTAACACGAAATTAGCATGAGTAAATTTATCTAAGTCAGCCCTGTTAAAATGAGATACCAGATAATACTCAGTGAATGCCAGATATATTATTACAGATACAAAATATTATTAATGATGGCTGATAGTAAAACTTTACACTAAGCTCAAAAACCTCACTAGGCCTAAGAATTAACACCTTATGCTACACAGTACAAGAAAAAATGTAATAACACTTATACTCAAATTACACAGCTGCTAGATGGATGGAGACTTCCTGAGCACTCACAATAATAACTGTACAGGGGAGGACAGAGATGTGAACAAAATGAGGAGCAGATCTAAGTGGCAATAATGCTGAGACTGAGCTCATTATATAGGGGCCGGCAGAGCTTGATACAACTTGTAAGAAGGACGCGCAAATGAAGCCATGGGGACAAAGAGTTGACAATCCTGCTCTGAACAACAGAAAGGACGACTTACTCTACTATAACGGTAGAAGGGGGGACTGAGGTAGAACATGCTCGTGATCAAACATGCAGCATACTGTGCGTTAAAATTACACAAAGGATGATGAAATCATAGGCTATGTAACAATATAAATATATATATATATATATATACCCCCCCTGGGGGTAGGGGGGTTTTCAAGAATACTCCCCCAGTATCCCTGCTTGTCGTAAAAGGCGACTAAAAGGGTTGGCGGAGGGTTAGTGCCCCTCCCCGGAAAACAACTAACTAAAAAAACAAACAAGAAGCCTCGGACAAGGACTGACCAAACGTTGACGACCCAGGACCGGACAAAGGACTTGGTAATGTGTACATGGAATGTAAGAGGAGCGAATGATGAGGTGAAAGAGAGAGAGATTGTCCAGGTGCTTGAGGATGCGAAAGTGGATGTATGTGGAATAACTGAAACAAAATGGAAAGGAGAAAGTGTGAGAGAATGGGAGTATGGATGGGGTATATGTGCAGGAGTAGATGAGAATGAGAGGGCAAAGGAAGGAGTGTGTATAGTTGTGAGTAAAAGATGGAAGAAGAGCATAAGACAGTATGGATCAGTTGGGTCAAGGATTGTGTTGAAAGTTGGAATACAAATGTGGGCGATTGTGTGTGTGTATGCGCCAACGCAAGATCGTGCTAGAAGAGTGAGAGAAGAGTTCTGGACAAATGTGGAAGTGTGCATGGAAAAGTTTGGAAGGAATGAGAGAGTGTTTTTGATCGGTGATATGAATGGTAAAGTTGGTAATGTGAAGGTGGATGGAATAGTTGGTGAGTGGGGTGTGCCTGCTGAGATAGATGAGAATGGGAGTGCGTTAGTGGACATCTGTGCTGGGAGGGGGTTGGTAATAGCCAATACCCTCTTCAGGCATAAAATGATCCACAGGTATACATGGCGAGTGATGAGAAGGGTGGGTGGTGAACTGAATGAAAGGAAGGCAACGATTGATTATGTGTGTGTGGATGAAAGGATGCGAAGATGTATATTGGATGCAAGAGTTTATAGAGGTTGGGGGAGTGGCCTTTCTGACCACTACTTGGTGGTGGCCAGAATTAGGATGCAAGTAAGATGGAGGAATAGAAGAAGGGAAAGACGAGAGGAAGGAGTAGTTGCAAGGAGAGTGGAAAGGTTACAAGAGGATGAGAAAAAGGCAGAGTATAAGAGAGAAGTGGAGGAACGATTGGGCAAATATGAATTGGAGCAGATGGGAGACGTGGAAGGTGTGTGTAAGATATTTACAGAAGAAATATGTGCAGCATGTGATGTGGTGTGTGGAAGGAAGAGAAGACGGAGGGGGTGCAAGGAACAGCGTGGTGGACTGAAGAGGTGAAACAGGCTGTGGCACAAAAGAAGAAAGCATACAATGAATGGATGAGAAATAGGGGCGTGGAAGAAGTTGAGAGGCAGAAGAGAGAGTTATATGTGGAAAGGGAGAGAGAGGTGAAAAGATTAGTAAGAGAGAGTAAGAAGAGAGTGGATCAGGAATTTGGAAGGAATTTGAGTGTAAAGTGGAGGGACTGTAAGAAAATGTTCTGGAGAGAAGTGAAAAGAGTAAGACAGGGTGGAAGTGAAGTTAGCAGGGGAGTGAAAGATAAACATGGTAGATTACTAGTGGAGAAGGGAGAAAAAGTGAGCAGATGGAGAGAACACTTTAAGGAATTGTTGAACGTAGAGGATGGAAGTAATGCGAGTATAAGTGGCTGGGGAATGGCTGGGAGAAGGAGGGAGGTGAGAAGACAGGTAGAAATCAGTAGGATAGAGGTTGTGGAAGCAATGAAGAAAGTTAAATCGGGGAAAGCCCCAGGAATTGATGGAGTGTGTGGTGAGATGCTGAAGCATGGGGGAGAGATAGTAGTAGAATGGATGTGGAAGATGTGCAGATTGGCCTGGGAGGAAGGTAGAGTCCCGGAGGATTGGAAGTCAGGTATAATTATTCCCTTGTACAAAGGAAAAGGGGAAAAGAAGTGTGTGGTAATCATAGGGGCATTTGTCTTCTTAGTATAATAGGAAAAGTGTATGGTAGGATACTTATAGACAGAGTTAGAGAAAGAACAGAGAAATTAGTTGGAGAAGAACAGGGAGGCTTTAGGAAGGGAAGAGGTTGTGTAGATCAGATATTCATTCTTAGATCTTTAGTGGAAAAGTTTCTAGAGAAGGGAAAGAAGTTGTATGCGGCTTTCATGGATTTGGAGAAAGCATATGACAGGGTGGATAGACAAGGATTGTGGAAAGTGTTAAGAATATATGGAGTAGATGGGAAGTTGTTGAATGCTGTGAAGAGTATGTATGATGGTGCTAAGGCTGCAGTGCGTGTGGATGGTGAACTAAGTGAATTTTTCTCTTTGAAAGTTGGTTTGAAACAGGGATGTGTCATGTCTCCATGGTTGTTCAATCTGTACATGGATGGGGTAATAAAAGAGGTACAAGGTAGGGTAGTGGATGTTGGAGTGGCCCTGGTGAGAGAGGATAGTGTTTGGAAACTCCCTGTACTGTTGTTTGCAGATGATACTGTGTTGTTGAGTGAAGATGAAGGGGAGCTGCAAGGCTTGGTGGATGAGTTTGAGAGAGTGTGTAAGAAACGGAACCTAAAGGTGAATGTAGGGAAGAGTAAAGTGATGGTCTTTGAGAGAGGTGAAGTCAGTGAATGTATAGCGAGGTTGGATGGTGAGGAATTGGAAAATGTGAGTAAGTTTAAGTATTTGGGTAGTGTGATGAGTAAGGATGGAGGTTTGGAGGGTGAAGTGCTTGAAAGGGTACAGCAGGGAAGAAAGGTTGCTGGTTCCTTGAAAGCAGTGATAAGAAACAGGGAAGTGAGCATGGAAGTAAAAAAGTTACTACATGACAGTATTGTGATACCAACTCTAACGTACGGAAGTGAAGCTTGGACGTTGTTGGAAGGACACAAGTCAAGAGTGAGAGCAGTGGAAATGAGTTATTTAAGAGGAGCTTGTGGAGTCACGTGGAGAGACAGGCTGACGAATGAGGATATAAAGGAGCGTTGTGGTGTTGATGTGGATGTGATAGGAAGCGTTGTGAGGAACACACTGAGGTGGTTTGGCCATGTGGAGAGGATGGAGGTGAAAGACTGACGAAGAGAGTGTATGTGAGTGAGGTGGAGGGTGGAAGAGGGAGGGGGAGACCGAGGATGAGATGGAGGGATGGGGTGGAGAGGTATATGAGAGAGGGGGGTGTGAGTTGGGAGCAGGGTAGTGAAATGGCGGGGGACAGGGCGACTTGGAGGCGATTTGTTTGTGGCCACCCCAAACGGGATTGAGGCGTCTGGCAATAGATAGATAGATAGATTTCATTTGTTTTTCCTTCCTCTGTTATGTTATTAAAAAGGAAAAAAATATCAAGAATATTATATATAAATAAACAACTTTATGTCCTATACGCTAATAACCCATTCCTGCGAGTAAGGACATAAATAATGGTTCATTTAGGCTCATGCCAGTATATATTTATTCAGCTGAGAGACATATAGACGATGAAAGGATTAAACAACCGCAGTACAACACCTCATTTTTCTTTTCTTTTTTAAATTCTTCATTTTCAGTTTCTTAATTCCATTACTTGGAGGACACATTTCCTATTTAGTTCTACATAAAGTCAGATCACTGTATTCAGCCTGATAAGGAGGGATTATTTAAAAATGTATCTGGCTTTTCATTCTCAAAAGGTCTTCAATATAATCGTGAGGTGATAGTAAGATGATAACATAAGATGTAGCATGAAAACTAATCTGAACTGTGGCGATTTAGTCCACGGTTTCTTAGTTTGGAAGTTTCTGTCACTATACCACCGAATATTTTAGTGCAAAACGGAAAAAATCCATTGTAAACACGTTCTATTTTCTCTCCGTAATATATGACAGTAATGCCTGTAAGTACTATAAATTCACTCCGAATGGCATGTAACCGACTTAGTTCATATACCAGGGGTCACTGTTCAAATAGCCATTGTGGCCTGTATTATCATTGGCTAAGGAAGCTCCTTAACATCTTTTCTTAAGCGATTTATTATGCTTATTACGCCTTATTGTTATACTCCATGTTATATCAATCCTCCAAACATCGTCGTACTCTGCATAAATAACGTACAAAAGGTTATTAACCAGCTACATCCAAAAGTAAATCGCTACATATGAGGTGCTAGGGAGCCTTCTTACCCAACAAGAATACGGGCCTGTGTCTAAGAGAGGTGCACTGCTTTGGGGAACAGACTAAACCTAAAACATGTCCTTTTTCGTTTTTCCAGAAAACTGTATCAGTTTGTTTACATGGATTTTTTAAAGCTCTCAGAGCATTATGTTAAAGTTTTGGAATTTCAAAGTCATAGGCAAAAATGTTTTTAAAATATACTGTGAAAAATTACAGAAGAGAAAAAATCTAAAGTTTTGCTCAATTATAATTTGTGTTCCTCCAGCTTTATTTGTTTTCAAACTATTGTCATGACTCTTTGTGAGGTCAAAAATACCAAACAAATTATCACCATATAGAATTATAGTTTGTCGTCTCCGGACAATAAGTAATTGTTTTAAGTAATTACATCACAGGGAAGTCACTGGTATAAATGGTCGAGAATAGAGTCGACAAAAGCACTAGCGAGACCCCTACGTTCTACTGTTACCTTCAGTCTGGTGACATTTGACTTTTCATCCATGCTGTCTCCAAGCAATGTCATTCAGGTCT
Organism: Coenobita brevimanus; assembly: GCF_032717465.1. NCBI lineage: Eukaryota > Metazoa > Arthropoda > Malacostraca > Decapoda > Coenobitidae > Coenobita > Coenobita brevimanus. The sequence goes on along the minus strand of NC_136986.1, from coordinate 10,054,191 downwards.
GGAGAGATTTTTCCAAACAAGTTAGGACGGATCTGACATCCATTTACCCCTTTATGACAAGAGATCTGCCAAAAGCCGAATAATGTCGTCTGAGGAAACATGAATAAATGAAACAAATGCATTCGAGGACCGAATGCTAATCGCCTGCCAAAATATGTCGTTGGATAAGATACAAATTACCTACAAAATAAATTTGAAGAAGATTCACAAGACTCTAAGGTTCAGTCACCACGCTTCGGAAAAAGTCCGTCCACATTAAAAAACATATGGCGGCTGACATTCGGCCGTCACTGATCAAATCCACACCAAAAGTAATAGGATTCTGTACATCCACAGACACACAGACACTAGAGAAAAGATTATCTCTCCACCTTGCTAAATGTGGATGGTAATGAGGTTAAAGAAACGGACTCTGGGTGATAATTATCATTATCTATCGGTGGCTGAGTCAATAGAAAGGTGTCCTCATATCCTAGTGGATGCTGGTTCATATCCCTGCTGGGACAGGGAACAGTGTATGGAATTGAGTTTCGTTAAAAAGCTGACTTTACTGACCTGCTATCAGACCCGCTAACATGTCAAAACGACAATCTCGCTGATACCAGTACACCAGTCCTGTGTGAGACAGCCTTAGCATGTTTTAAATATGGATGGCGGATGTTAGCACCAAAGTGGTGACATGTGAACGTGTATAGAACAATATGTAGAGGGACTGCTGGACTTCAAGGAACGGGCAATGTTAAGTGAAACACCGAGAATTTCAATACGTTTGGAGATAGGAATATTAGTAGCATTGAAGATAATATAGGAATCTGGCAATATCTGTCTATTAATAAACTGTATATATTTGGTTTTACTAGCATTAAATGAGACAAGGTTATTTTGTCCCCATACAGTCATCTGAGATAAGTCTTTATTTATGGAGATGGCTGTACTGAGTTGTGAGTTAGAGATATTAAACTTTGTGAATGGATGTTTAAGTGTGAATGAACTGTGAAGTGTTGAGTCATCTGCATATGCATGAATTGGTTATGAGTGACAGATAAGAGATCATTAATATGAATTTAAAATAGGGTTCAAGCCAGAAATGGCCATCGTCACACCGTTGGTCACTGAGGGATATTTGAATATAAATCATCTAATTTTACTCTTCTGGACCTCTCATGTCAGATCATTTGCTAAAGCTGCCTCAGAGAAATTTGGGTTATTGTACAGTGTTCGTAGCTTCTTCACTGATGAGCAGGTAGCTATAGTTCATAAGAGTCATGTGCGCTCCCAGCTGGAATATTGCTCACCCTTGTGGAATGGATAGGGACAGGTTGCACTAAAACAACTAGACAATATTCAGAAAAAAGCTGATAGAATTATCAGTATCCTTGATATTACAGACTTCCTCCCCTACAGGTAAGAAGGCGTACTGCCTACCTTCCATTTATTTTACAGATACTTTTATGGCATATGTTCAGACGAAGTTGCATCCATTGGGCCACCTATCCATATCTTCCCCTGTTCTACACAGGCATCTGGTAGCACTCATGACTGGAATGTCACACTGCCATATTGCAGAACTTCCTCCTATCAGAAGTCTTCTAGTCCCTGAACTGCATCTCTTTGCTACTCACTTCTCCACAGTTGTTTCCCCCCCAGCTTCAACTTACAGCTTTTCATGCACAACTGTTACAGATTTTTATGGATCGAGGACATCAGTAATTTGGTGTATGGATTTTTTCTTTTTCTAGTCATTTGTTTTTCCTTTCTCTGTTCTGTTATTAAAATATATATATATATATATATATATATATATATATATATATATATATATATATATATATATATATATATATATATATATATATATATATCCCTACCTGTCAAGTGGGGTTGGTGGAGGATTAGTGCCCCTCCCTGTAAAACAATTAACTCTAAGCCCTTGGCCACCCCGTTTGGGATACATGGCGTCTGGCAATGAATGAATGAAATGAATATATATATACATATATATATATATATATATATATATATATATATATATATATATATATATATATATATATATATATATATATATATATATATATATATATATATATATATATATATATATATATATATATATATATATATATATATATATATATATATATATATCACTGTAAGTAAAACTAACTCACTTCATCTTCAGAGCTGCATTGATTCCGTCCGTAACATCTCTCTCGACCATCATGCTCCCAAGTTCTTTAAAGGCACTTGATTCAGAGTTTAAAAAGAAATTCTTGTATGAACAATTAGAAGATCTTATTGTCACCCTGGAAATCAGAGGAACAAAAGATTAGTCCATTGCAAGGGAGTTTAGATAGCAGGGAATGATGGCACACTCTGTCAAAAGCTTTAGAAATATAAAAGGCTACTGCATCACTTTCTCCATGTTGGTCAACTGATTGATGACTGGTGTGAGTCAGGCGATTGGTATATCACTAGTGAATCTTTCGTGGCGAAACCCATACTGTCTATCACTAGTTAAGTTGTTGAATTCAATATGTTTGATTAAGTGCTTATTCATTGCAATCTCAAATACTTTACCAATAGAAGACCTGGTAGATATTGGTCTGTAATCGGAGGGGTCAGAGGAACTTCTTTTTTTTTCAGAACTGGATTGGTATTGGCTTCTTTCCAAGAATTAGGAAATGAAGAAGTACTGTACATAAGCATAGCCTGAATAATTTAGCTAGAACATAAGCAAGCTCTGGGGAGCACTTTTCAAAACAACTGGAAGAATTCGACCTGGGCCTGGAGATTTGTTGGTTGGTAAATTGTCTAGGATGGATTGCATGTATCTAGTCTGTATTTTACAGTAAGCTGAGCAATTTCGGGAGAGTCAAGTTCTAGTACTGGGACGTTCTAACTGACTTATTGTGACGTAGCATGTCTTGCAGATGTACTAGTAAGGATATTCGCTTTACCACGTGAGTCATTTGTAATATTATCGTCTGAAGATTTTATTGGGGGAATGGGTGATGACTTGTTACATAATTTTTTGGTATTTCGAAGATATGTTGACTGACATATGATAATTAAAGTTACTGGGATGCTTGCATGAATAAATCTGATTCTTTTATGTATGTAAATCTTTTGTCATATACATTTGCCGGAGAAAAAAAATAGTTATTGTACTGTATATGAACAAATGAAAAAGAAAAGAAAAAAATATCAGCATTATCAATTATTTACAAATATTTTGTGTTCTGGTTTACATACCTTACCGTTTATTATGCATTGTCTTACTTTACTTTTTAAAGTGACATAATTTAATATCATGGTTTCTTAATTAGTATTACTACTGAGGTCCCTAGAATATAACAACACCAAAACTTAACTTCAAGATACATTTAGTATTTTTTTGTTAATATTAAAATTGGCCTAAAATTGCCATATTTGCATCTCGAATGCTAATTTGTGACAATTAATTGAAACCAATTTATGATGCTAGTCACGAAGAAGTGCTGTGGAAAGAAAGCAAGACGTATTAATGTCTCTTTCTGCCACTGAGTTTCGTGAAATAAGCTACAAATGAAAAAAAGAAAATGGGGCAATTTAAACTGCAAGACCTATAGAGCTATAGTGTTGTTATTTGGTCTTTCTCTATACTGTTTATTACAGCACGTTTCTTGCATTTATCCTACTGTAGTATAGGAATAATAATAATAAAGTTACACAACTGTCTGAATATACGATAAGCAATGAACTGAATAATTTTCAAAGTGCTACAGGATGTGCGGATCTAGGTCATGTATTAAGGCAGACAGTGGAGGAAGCATAAGCGAAAGACTGTGCGTCTCTGGAGGACAATGCGTGTGGAAGTGAACAACGTTACGAGAGCGGTGAGCACAGATGTAAAAAAAAAAAAAAAGAAAAAAAAAGAAAGCCGGAGATCAATATTGAAAGATGGAATATTTCAAGTATGGTTATGTGGATGATGTATTACGTGGTACTTGAGAACATCATTTCTTGATTTTTTCGGGGTTGCACTAGTTTTGAACAATCAGGGTTGAAAATACCGTATCAAAGGATTTGAATAAAACACCAGCTGCTGGGTGAAAACTAACTCCCTGTGTGATGTGTTGGTGAATGAGGAGAAAAATAGAACTGAGGGTTTAAGAACTTTGATGCAGTGATAAAGCATAACCAAAGAGCCCAGCATTAGCTTACGTTTCAGTTTCATCCAGCACCTTCGCATCCAAACGTTTGTTCTTCGATGTCTCACCTGTCAACTACTTTGACCAGCTCCTCAACTGTCTCTGGTCTGGGTGGCAGCCTTGGGAGGGTGAGGGAAGCGATGAGGCTGGCGCGATATGCTGTACCCATCACCACACCGAAGAACAACCAAGTGCCAACCAGGGTGTGGTTGGAGTGGCTGGTTGAGATGCGTCCGTACAGTCCCTGGCCCAACAGGGTGCCCACAGACTCCAGCACCACCGACCCAGTACTCAGCACTCCATGCCGCGTTTGCCACGTTTTCCTCCTCGTAATCTGTAAAACATACAAATACAATGCTACACATATATAATGATATGAGTGCATAGCTGTTCCTTAATTGTGTCACAGGGGCGAGCAGTGATGTTTCGGACAGTGGAATGGTTTTGATAATACGAGCCATGAAAGAAAGTGCACCTCCTCTCATCTGCTACCGTTAGGAAGACACACAATTCTAATGAAATCATTTGCACCATATTTTTGCGGAGCTGCTTGGTATGTCCAGTTTCGTAAAGTAATTGTTTATCTTTTTCTGCTTATTTTTTTCGGCTACATATAGCACGCTCTAAAATAGTGAAAATGTCATGGAATAATCACATATTGGTTACAGTGAAGGTTTCATGTATCATTAATTTTTTTTAGAGTTCATTTCATCAGGAACGGCTAAGATCTTTGTTCGTCGAAAAAGGCGGACCAAATTAAAACTCTATGAAAGTAGAATTAATTAACAGTTCCATGCTATGGTTTCAAGAAATCAACACTTGTGAAGTAGCCTACCACTTACATGACAGTGGTGGCTGTAGTTGAGGCTCGAGGTGGAAGTAACAATCCGAACCCATTCTTCACTCATCTATACCATCTATACCATAAATATACATTCCAGCAAAGTGTTTAGGGATATGTTGTATAAAAACAGCAATATATATATTCTTTAACTTCTAATTGCATGAATCTAACATCATCCAAGAAGAGTCATTGAACTTATACCTGTAAAATGAAACTAATATTGTTTCTATTATATTTCTTTATCGTTCACTCTGATTTTCCCCTGTGAGTCTCATGTTAAAACACTCACTTGAAACTATCGTCTGCTGTTAACTGGAAAATCTATCTATCTATCTAGCAATTGCCAGACGCCATAATCCCGTAAGGGGTGGCCATTTGACTCTGAGTTATGGGTTTAATGGGGAGGGGCACTAACCCTCCACCAACCCACATGTTGACACGTAGGGAGCACATATGGTTTGGTTATATGGTTACCACTCAGCATTGTAAATGGTTTCTTGGCTTACAGGAAACCATTTGGCTTGTCACTCAATGTAAAGCCACCTGTAAAGGAAAGAAAAACAATAAGAAGTGACAGGAAAGATGGGAGAAATAGGAAGAGAGGAAGGCAGGCACAGAAAAAGAATGATAAAGGCTAAGGAAGAAGTAGCAGCATTACATCAAGTGAGTGGATGATGGTCGCCACCACCTACCACGAGATAATAGAATTAACCTGACCAAGGAAGTGTTCATGGTACCAGAATAGCAACTCTCTCCATTGTCACATTTACCTAAATAAAAATTATTTACCGTTGGCTCATGTTATATAAAAGGGAAGAACATGAAAACGCAACCATGAGAGGGTTAAATGGATAATTGTCCTCGATGATTATAAAACAATAAAGAACAATGGCAATGGACAGATGTGGCACCACACGGGACTTCGCTAAAATGAAGAACCATATTGTGCTTCGCTAGAGTAAAGCACATTTGTGTACAAATCCTGAAGGAGCTAAACAGAAGCATCTGCCTTGTGAAAATATATTTAGGTGTGTGACTAACACTGGAAGACTCCTCCGGGCTGCTAATTGAGAATGTCCCACGTCTGAATTAATTATGATGATAAACACCACCACCACCACCACCACCACCAACAACAACAACAACAACAACAACAACAATAATAATAATAATAATAATAATAATAATAATAACAACATAAGGAACCAATTTCTGCTGCCTGTTATTACTAATACTGGATGAGCCCGTGCCTGACCAGTTGCATGTTTACCTTGACAAGTGTGAAGCAGACAGTCAGCGTACAAGCCAAGACACCGATCCACACTTGGCCACTCAAAGGATAGTAGAAGCTCAGCCAACTGGGTGTTATGACCGGCGTGGCCATGGCGAATTTAACAGCAATTTGTTCATAGGCGAAAGTGAAATCCCATCTGGAAACATTGTTAGAAATAAAGAGGCTACCTTTGTAGATGTTATAGCCATTTGTTACATCTAACCATAGGAAAGAATTTGCTCTCGAACAATAATAATAATAATAATAATAATAATAATAATAATATTAATACCCTGTAATAAATCAATAAAATAATACTGATAATAATATTATCAATAATAACATTAAAAACAATAATTAAGAATGAAAGGAAAGCATTCGGAATCCGGATGCTAATCGCCCACCAGAATATGCTGTTGGCCAAGTCCAAGATTTTGGCCATATCTTGATTTGCTGAAGGTTTCCTGTTCATAGCTCAAGCCGTTTATGAGATATAATTGTGCCATAGGCGGGCTATAAGTAATACTTGAATTTTGGCAGCCATGTTTCTGACCTAAACCTGGATCTCGAGTGCCCATTTTTTAATCTGGCCAAGATTTTGGCACTCTCAAGGATTCCTGTTGATAGCTCAAGCCGTTCATCAGATATAATGGTGCTAAAGGCAGGCAATAAATAGTTGACTTTTGGCAGCCATTTTGGTGACCTTGACCTTGACCCTGAGTGCCCATTTTTGAACTCGGCCAAGATTTTGGCCATATCTTGAGGCCCTGAAGGTTTCATATTGATATTTCAAGCCGTTCAAGTGGTATAATGGGAAAACACACACACACACACACACACACACACACACACACACACACACACACACACACTGAGGCAGAGAAAAACACTATTACTCTGCCTCGTAACGTGGCCCATAACTAGAGGTCCTCCCAACGGGGGAATCATACCAGCCACAAGCCAGTAGGCCTACATATCTAGAGCAGCTTGGAATATGACCTTGGCCTTGACTTACTTTCACCAATTTCTAACTCGTAGATTTTCACACCTACAACATACCTGTAAAATTTTGTGATGATATCTTGAACGGTTGCAAAGTTATCATGGTAACAGACACACAGATCTTGACCTACTTGCATCAATGTTGAACTCGTTATCGATTTATTATCTACTATAAACCTGTAAAATTTTGTAATGATATCTTGAGCGGTTGTGAAGTTATCGCGCCAACAGAAACACTGACAGACGGACAGATTGAAAACAATACCAGCTTCACTATCACAGCTAATAATAATAATAATAATAATAATATTATTATTATTACAGCTGAAACTGAAGTCACATCTGGAAACTACCGGAATATATTACCGATTTTTTACATTTCCAGCTTCAGGAAGGCCTGGCCGCAGGCGAAAATCATCTAAACTGCGCATACGCCGGAGAGTCTCGTCGCTGATTGGGCCGTGTTTTCTCTTAGCTGGCGCATGTTTCGCCTGTGGCCAGGCTCTTCCCTTCAAAGCCTTCCCCTCTTCAGGGAAAGGCAGCCTGAGGGCTGAATACACAAATTAATAGCATACTGCAAAACAAACAAAAATGTTCATATCTCCACTAATAACGAAATTTCTAAATGATGCCCATTTCTAATGCCTTTACCCCCGCATCAAGGCCTGCCTACTTAGCCTGCTGTAAAAGCAAGTCGTTATTGTATGTGTGAATATATCAGTATATAGGGTAAAACCTCATATTCCGCAGATTAGACACTAAAACCAGAATAACAAAAACAAGTCCCAGCTCCTGTAGAATTGGCTAAGAGAAACTCAAGTCCAAATCTGTCGTTTGCAACACGATTATCAAATTCGTTCATAAATCATCGAATACTAAAAGGGTAAATTTCCAGAACCACAACCATCTAACTTTGAAGCTTAACTTTATCTTTTTTTAATGTTTTATAATGTGATTAGTTCAAAGCTGAGATTCATTTCTGTCAGAAATGATAAAAATATTACTCCTATACTAACCTAACCTATGTAACCTATTGTAGGAAACATCCAAATACACAAAAAAATATAGAATGACTTGAAAACAAATAACAGTATAGGCCTATAGGGTTAAACCTCATATTCCGCAGATTAGACACTAAAACCAGAATAACAAAAAAAAAACTCCAGCTCCTGTAGAATAAGCTAGGCTTGGAGAAACGTGCATGAGATATTTAGCCTAAGACAATTTTTGTCGCAAAGAAAAAATATATACTTCTAAGCCAATCTGACAACCAAAGCTGGGAATAGCGCTGCTATTAGTAGCAGTGCTACATAGCGCCGCTACTATTTTAACCCGCCCCGTCCCGATCACTTTTTCACCACTGGTATCCCCCAATCCTGACCATTTTTGGACCCAAATTTTTTTTGCTCAAACTTTCGCTTTTGGTCAGAAACAATGGTCAATCACCAAGAAAGTGTTCACCGGGGTACATAAGTGGCCTAAACAGGTATACCTTCGTTACACCTGGTACTGTGTTCTGTGGAGGTGGTCTGTGGCTCTCACGTTTTCTATGGTATTATAAGTCTGGGAAACCAATAAAAGTAAGAAGATATGTATTTATTAAAAACAAAAAAAACATGTGATACAAGAGTATATTGGATTTTATACAAAAATTTAGGTGAAATAAGCATTGTACCATCAGGCGAACCGAGCGAAATTGGCCAAACTGTTCACTGATGAATCTCCAACATTGCTGATTCATCGTACATATCATTTTTTCTACTAACATACTACATCTCCAATAACATTATACCATTTTACATTTTATTGAACTGTTTTTACGTATTCACAGGCTTTTCCATAACATTTAGCGTAATGTTAGTGCATATTTACGTAGTGAGTGAACTCGCTGTGACTGTTGTTTCAACTCGCATTGTGTTTTTTCAACCTACATAATACTTCCCTAATAACATTATACACTTTTCCACTTTAGACAACTGTTTTGAGATGGTTTCAGGCCTTACGATAATATTTAGCGTAATAATAGCGCATAATAACACAGCGGGTGAAGTCGCTATGACTATTATTTCAACTTACAAACTATTTTTGTACTTATATAATACTTCTCCACTAACATTACACATGTTTCCACTTTATATCATTGCTATCACATAATTGGAGACCTTACTATTCTACTGAGCGTCATATTATCGCATATTTACACAGTGAGTGTTATCGCGATATCATTTGTTTCAGCTTACACTATTTTTCAACTTATAAATTACTTTCCCACTAACATTACACCCGTTTCCACCTTATATCATTGCTATCACATATTTACAGACCAGACTGTTCTACTGAGCATAACATTTTCGCAGATTTACACAGTGGGTGTACTCGTGATATCAATTGTTACAACTTACACTATTTTTCAACTTATACGTTTTATTCATGCTAACATTACACCCGTTTCCACTTTATATCATTGCTATCACATATTTAGACCAGACTGATATACTGAGCGTCATATTTTCGCAGATTTTCACATTGGGTGTAGTTTTGATATCACTTCTTTCAACTTACACTATTTCTCAACTTATACATTACTTTCCTGCTAACATTACACCCGTTTCAACTTTATATAAAACTTATCACATACTGACTGGCCTTACCATTATACTGAGCATCATATCGCCATCCCACACAGTTTCAGTGGTGTAGGAAGTTATGATACTCTTTGAAATAGGGCTGAAGGCACAACGCAACATTGCACTCTGCACACTTGTACCTTGTGTCTTTTCTCTGAGTGGCTGGTCTGACTATCGAGTGCTTGCATATATGGCAGTGGCGCTGGGGTTTACGATGGTTTGGTTGGGAAGGGATTGTGCTTGGGTAGTGGCAGCCTGCGAGGTGTAGGGGAGTCTGGGCAGCCATGGGGGTGCGTGTGCGGTGTGTGAGCCTGTCCTGTGCGTACCTGGCGATAATTTCACGTGACAGCTCCCTCACAAACCCCTCAAAGGTCTCAGAGATTCCTGTTGTCATGGCGTGGAGGTAGTGTGCGTTGAGGACCGTGATGTCGAGCAAGTGGAAAAAGAGCTTTTTGTACCACTTCATTGTGGTCCTGGCACAGTCCACACTGGAAATCATGGAGTCTGACTGATCCACTTGCCTCATGTTCAGATTATAGTCAAGTACAGACTCAGGTTTCCAGACGTGGCACCTCCTCTCGCTATGGCGATCAACAGAGTCTGTGCAGTGCATCAAGGGGCTGTGTACAGTCGATAGGAGGCAAACTTCCCTGTTGTGGTTCCACAGGGTGGCAAGGATGTTATTTGCCTGGAAGAAAACCACCTCGTTCTTGTCAAGTTTCCTCCCTATCTTGACCATATGGCGACAGTTTCTCTTTACTGTACCACAGACTCCGGTGTCGTGTTGGTGGAGGAACCGAGCGAGAAGAGGGCTAGTGTACCAGTTGTCCAGGAACAACACATGACCACGATGAAGGTACTCCTCTATCATTGTCTTCACCACGGCCCCTGTGAGTCCAATACTACGATCTTCTGTTATGTCTGTCTGTGCACCCATGTACAAGACTATGTCTTGCACATAACCAGTCTTACAGTCACACATAACAAAGATCTTGAACCCGAAACGGTGTCTCTTGCTGGGTATGTACTGGTGAAAGGAAATATTGCCTCTCCACAACACAAGACTCTCGTCTATGACGAGGTCTCTGTAAGGATAAAATGAGGAGCAGAACGTTTCCCGTAGGTGATCAAATACAAGCCTAATTCTCCTCATTTTATCAGTGTTATTTGCATTAGCTGGATCTTCTGCATCAAAAAAGTGGAGGCGGCCGAGAATCTGCTGAAATCTATTACGACTCATGACCTTTGCAAACAAAGGTGTGATGGTCATTGGGTCAGTGGTCCAGTATGCCGGTATTTGATTTTTCCTGACAACACCCATCAAGAGAACCAGGGCAAAAAATAAGAACATCTCAGAAATTGTTACAGGATAGTCATATTGCTGGGAGTGCCTGCTAGCTGTACCCAGACCTTCAGTTTCATGGCGCTGTGTTCTTGAAAAGAGGTTTGTCTCCTCCACTATGCACCCCACAAACGCCTCCCCAAAGAACAGGTGGAAGAAATCCACCCTAGTGGAGCCCGCATGCACACCTGGAGCCGTGCAACCAGACTGCCACTCCTCTGTGAAAGGGTGAATGATGGGAGTAAAATTACTCCCATCTTCCCAGTTCCACGAGACACTACCGTCTCCAGCCTTGTCGCCATCGTCGCCATCGTCAGGATCGGGAGGTGAGGGTGTTGGGGGAGGTTGGGGAGGTGGAGAGCAGCGCCCTTCATCACTCGCACTTCTCTTCCCTCTCTCTTTTCCTTTATCCTTTCCCTTCCCTTTCCTTCCTTTCCTCACATCCTGCCCCCCCGTGGGCAGCCACCTTGTCGTGGTGGGGGGGCTTGCATGCTCCGGTGATCCCACAAGCCTGCCCGTGGATGTAACGACATCTGGCAGAGTCTCCCATGCGGGTAGGGTTGTGGGTGAGGGGTCTGACTAAGCGCTGCCCGAAACGTAGGTTACCCGTATGGGTCATCGGTTCCGCCCTCCAGAGGGATCGCGTTAGTGCTGTCCTAAGTTGGTTGGTTGGGTGTCTGGGCTGGGGGGTGTTGGGGAAGGGGGTCTTTGCACTGATGGGAGCAAACTTTTGTAGCATGGGGTGTCCTTTTTGGGACACCCTCTGGGGACGAGGTACCCCGCTCCCATCAGACCGCGCTCAGTCCCCTCACTCCCTGGTAGGCGGTTTCCCTTGGCTCCTGGTGCCATTTTGTGTAAAGCATGTGTATATGGATACATCGCAAACTCCTTTAACCACTCGTGTGGTCGGTGACCAGCCGCACGAGTTGGCATCACCTGGTCACTCTCTGGCCGATGACCCTGTACCCCCAGGGTCATCTGCCAAAATTGCAAATGAAGGCGCCCTTCCTATCGAGGTGTTACCTGGTGTGTTTGCTAATAACTCTTACACAAAATACGTTGTCCTTAAGGTAGATAGTGGTACTTCTTTCAGGAACCTGAATCATTTTCAGATTCACAGTGGTCTAGTATCAGCATGTGGATTTACCCCCAAGGTGTCTTTGCAGGGCGATGGCTGTCTATTGTTAGAAGCCAGGAATGAACAGGAGAGTTCATGCATCCAGTCTCTAACTGTGGTCGCCGGATATCCTGTATCTGCCTCTCGTCATTTGGTCCTGAACCAGTCCCGAGGGGTTGTGTATTCTCGTGACTTGATCTCATATTCTGATTCCTTCCTCTTAGAGGGGCTGGCTTCTCAGGGTATTGTAGGAGTACAGAGAATTATGAAGAAGGTTGATGGGGTTTTAACTCCCATGCCCACTCTTATCTTGACATTTGACCGTCTTACCTTGCCGGAGGTTATCACTGCTGCGTGGTGGAAGCTAACGGTTAAACCTTATGTTCCCCGACCTAGAAGATGCTATTATTGTCAAAGATTTGGTCACGTCCGCCGTTCTTGCAGGTGGGAAGTGCCTGGCCTTCCTGAGGTCTGTGGAAATTGTGGTGGAATTTCTCATGGTATAGATGATTGTTTTCAACCCTCTAAATGTTTGAACTGTGGAGGAGCACATGCAGCCTCCTCAAGGGATTGCGAAGTATACAAATATGAATACGAGATCATTTCTGCCCGAATGAAGGAGAAAATTTCCTTTTCTGAGGCAAAGGCCAGGGTAAGGGAGTGGTTTATTCGCCCTGGGGTTACCTTTGCTGCTGCGTTGTCTTGCCATAAAGCTACCCGGCAGGTACCCCTGCCATCACACAATGCCTCATCAAATTCTCGGGGTTCTACTTCCCGGCCTTCTCGCCCGGGGGGTTCCACTGAGGGAGTGCAGCCTGGAAGCAGCTGTGCTTCCTCCAGGGAGGTGCCTCCTGTCTCTGGGAGTGTCCCCTCTGCAGTGGTTCTTCCAGCATCTGGGAGTGCCTCCCCCATCCCAGTTCCTCCGGTTCCTCCTGTGACAAACACCCGTGTTGATGCTACACTTTGCTTTGACACATCCAAAACTCCCAATGTCCTTCCTGTGCATCCTTGTCCTGACATATAAAAAAAAAACAGCGTCTCTCATACTTCTGTATCAGCTGCTACTCCCGTACCGACTGCTGCTCCTGTACCATCTGCCCGCTCTGCTACTGTTGCTCACTCTTCTTTACAGTGTGGCACTATAGTTCCTAATGCTTTAAGTTCTGGTGCAGATATGGAGGTTGCATCTGCCAACCTCAAACGAGTGAGGAGTGAGGAGTTTTTGGGTGACTCCCCTCCTTCTAAGGTTCAAACTTCTGTACCACATGAGGATTCTGAGGGGGCTCTTCGCTCGACAACCCAGCCAGTGGTGGCGTCTAAGTCTGTGGGTGTTCATGATGGCCCTTCTAAGATTCCCGTCCCTGCCTCTTCCTCAGGTGTGGTGGGGCCTGGGTCTTTAGATACTCATAGAGCTCAGTCGCTTGCTCCCTCTGATCCGTCACCCAGCGGCCAACCTTTGGATGATTTGGTTGGGGGGGGTTCGGTTGGCCCCGAGGTGCCAGCTGAACCCTCACATGGGTGTGTGGACGGGGCACGTGGGTCTTCCAAGATGGTCTCCGTGCTTCGGACTCATTCTGGCGATGGGCGGGACATGTCTCGGGGTAAGGGTACTTCCACCCATGGAAACTCTAAATCTTCATTGCCTTCTCGGTTGGTGAAGCAGAGCTCCACACCTAGGAAGAAGGGCTTTCACTCCCTTCCCAACGAGGTTGCTACATAAGCTTTTTAAGTTCATAATATTTAATACTAATCACTATGGCTCAATCGGTACCAATCTGTCTTCAGTGGAACTGTAGGGGTGCCATGGCAAATTGGGAGGAATTGCAGTTATTACTCTCTGCTCTGAACCCACTATGTGTGTGCCTTCAGGAGACAATGGTGGGGGACAGACAGTTCCCTTTCATTAGGGGGTATAAAGCCTTCCATGCATCTCCTCCTGGTGGTCACAGCGGTGGATGTGCAGTTTTGTGCCGTTCTGATGTCTCATTTATTTCCTTTGAGATTCAGTCGCCCTTTCAAGTTCTAGCAGTACAGATGCATGTGGGAGGTGCTATACCATCTGTTGTCTGTACCTTCCACCCTCCGTTCCTGTTATACATGCTGATCTAGAAACCCTTATCAGCCAACTTCCACCCCCTTTCCTACTCCTTGGTGACCTTAATGGCCGCCATCCTTTGTGGGGTGACTCACTTTCAAATCCCCGGGGTGATCTTCTTGCCTCTTTGGTTGAGGATTTAGATTTGGTTGTCCTAAATGATGGTAGGCCGACCTATTTTCATGTTCAGACTGGCACGTATTCTGTCATTGACCTTACCATCTCCTCCTCTAACTGTGCCCTTGATTTTTCTTGGGAGGTTTTGGATGATCTACATGGTAGTGACCATTATCCTGTAGTGGTCCAGCCTACTCACTCTGTTCCTATAGCCCATCTGCCATGCTGGTGTCTGGACAGGGCTGATTGGTCTCTCTTTGAGGAACTATGTGTATTTGCCAACAGGATTACTGATTTTTCAACTATCGATGATGCCGAATGTTATTTTACTAAGACCATTTTCTCAGCAGGGGTTCATTCTATCCCACGGACTTCTGGTGTTTTTTCCCAGAGACCTGTGCCATGGTGGAATGATGACTGCTCCATAGCAAAGGGAACTTACAAAGCAGCTGCTCGTCGGTATTTTGCCAATCGTAATGTTGTTTTTCTAAAAATACAGTTTCGCAAAGCACATGCTCAATATAGTTGGGTCATGAAGTATGCTCACCGTAACTCGTGGAGGTCGTATGTTTCTACAATTACATCTTCAACTTCAATGTCTGTGGTGTGGAAAAAGGTGCGCAAGATTTCTGGTAGGTTCTGGCCCCCCTCCCCTCCGGTGTTGCGCCTTCACGGAGAACTTGTGTCTGCACCAGATGCAGTAGCCTCTGCTTTTGCAGATCAGTTTTACGCTGTCTCCACAAAGGATCTTTCTCAGCCATTTGCCACCTTTCGTAGGAATCAAGAGAGGCTGGGTCTTGACTTTTGCTCTCGTGGCGGAGAGCTGCATCATTTAGATTTCAGCCTCCGTGAGCTACGTGCTGCCCTTTCAGAGTGTCGTGACACTGCTCCTGGGCCTGACGATATTCCATACGCTATGCTGCGTCATCTTCTGACTGATTCACTTCAGTTTTTATTGGACCTTTTTAACAGGGTTTGGAGTGAGGGCTCTATTCTGAGGAGTTGGAAGTTGGGTATTGTCCTCCCCTTTCCTAAGCCTGGTAAAGACCATTCCCAAGTCCCCAATTATCGCCCTATCATTTTAACATCGTGTGTGTGCAAGCTGTTCGAAAAGATGGTCAATGTCAGGTTTATGTGGTTTCTGGAGAAGGGTTGCTTTCTCTCTCCATTGCAGAGTTGTTTCCGTAAATTACTGTGCACTTCAGACAACCTTATCAGGCTTGAGGCGTCAAGCTGTGAAGCTGTTGCCTCCAAGCAACATCTTGTGGCTGTGTTTTTTGACCTTGAGAAGAGTAAGAAGAGAGTAGATGAGGACTTTGGAAGAAATTTGAGTGTAAAGTGGAGGGACTGTAAGAAAATATTCTGGAGAGAGGTGAAAAGAGTAAGACAGGGTGGAAGTGAAGTTAGCAGGGGAGTGAAAGATAAAAATGGTAGATTACTAGTGGAGAAGGGAGAAAAAGTGAGCAGATGGAGAGAACACTTTAAGGAATTGTTGAACATAGAGGATGGAAGTAATGCGAGTATAAGTGGCTGGGGAATGGCTGGGAGAAGGAGAGAGGTGAGAAGACAAGAAGAAATCAGTAGGATAGAAGTTGTGGAAGCAATGAAGAAAGTTAAATCAGGGAAAGCCCCAGGAATTGATGGAGTGTGTGGTGAAATGCTGAAGCATGGGGGAGAGATAGTAGTAGAATGGATGTGGAAGATGTGCAGATTGGCCTGGGAGGAAGGTAGAGTCCCGGAGGATTGGAAGTCGGGTATAATTATTCCCTTGTACATAGGAAAAGGGGAAAAAGAAGTGTGTGGTAACCATAGGGGCATTTGTCTTCTTAGTATAATAGGAAAACTGTATGGTAGGATACTTATTGACAGAGTTAGAGAAAGAACAGAGAAATTAGTTGGAGAAGAACAGGGAGGCTTTAGGAAGGGAAGAGGTTGTGTAGATCAGATATTCATTCTCAGATCTTTAGTGGAAAAGTTTCTAGAGAAGGGAAAGAAGTTGTATGCGGCATTCATGGATTTGGAGAAAGCATATGACAGAGTGGATAGACAAGGATTGTGGAAAGTGTTATGAATATATGGAGTAGATGGAAAGTTGTTGAATGCTGTGAAGAGTATGTACGATGGTGCGAAGGCTGCAGTGTGTGTGGATGGTGAACTAAGTGAATTTTTCTCTTTGAAGGTTGGGTTGAAACAGGGATGTGTCATGTCTCCATGGTTGTTCAATCTGTACATGGATCGGGTAATAAAAGAGGTACAAGGTAGGGTAGTGGATGTTGGAGTGGCCATGGTGAGAGAGGATAGTGTTTGGAAACTCCCTGTACTGTTGTTTGCAGATGATACTATGTTGTTGAGTGAAGACGAAGGGAAGCTGAAAGGCTTGGTTGATGAGTTTGAGAGAGTGTGTAAGAAACGGAATCTAAAGGTGAATGTAGGGAAGAGTAAAGTGATGGTCTTTGAGAGAGGTGAAGTCAGTGAATGTGCAGCGAGGTTGGATGGTGAGGAATTGGAAAATGTGAGTACGTTTAAATACTTGGGTAGTGTGATGAGTAAGGATGGAGGTTTGGAGGGTGAAGTGCTTGAAAGGGTAAAGCAGGGAAGAAAGGTTGCTGGTTCCTTGAAAGCAGTGATAAGAAACAGGGAAGTGAGCATGGAAATGATAAAGTTACTACATGACAGTATTGTGATACCAACTCTAACGTACGGAAGTGAAGCTTGGACGTTGTTGGAAGGACACAAGTCAAGAGTGAGAGCAGCGGAAATGAGTTATTTAAGAGGAGCCTGTGGAGTCACATGGAGAGACAGGTTGACGAATGAGGATATAAAGGAGCGTTGTGGTGTTGATGTGGATGCGATAGGAAGCGTTATGAGGAACACACTGAGGTGGTTTGGCCATGTGGAGAGGATGGAGGGTTAAAGACTGACGAAGAGAGTGTATGTGAGTGAGGTGGAGGAGGAAAGAGGGAGGGGGAGGCAGAGGATGAGATGGAGGGATGGGGTGGAGAGGTATATGAGAGAGGGAGGTGTGAGCTGGGAGCAGGGGAGTGAAATGGTGGGGGACCGGGCGACTTGGAGGCGATTTGTTTGTGGCCACCCCAAACGGGATTGAGGCGTCTGGCAATAGATAGATAGATAGATAGAAGGCTTATTACACTGGCTGGCGCCATGGCATCCTCCAACAACTTCATGCCTTTGGTTTACGTGGTCGCTTGCCTGTGTTACTTGGAGACTTCTTGACTGATCATGTATTTCGGGTCCGTGTGGGTTCTACCCTCTCTGCGCCACTGTGCCAGGTAGAAGGTGTCACGCAGGGGTGTGTCTCAAATGTTTCCCTGTTTGCAGTGGCCATTAATGGTATCATTGACGCTATGCCTGCTGGGGTATCCTCATCCCTTTATGTGGATGACTTAGCTATATGGTTTTCTGGCTCCCGCATGTCTGCTATTGAGCGGCGGATGCAACTTGCCTTGGACAAGATTTCTGCCTGGGCCACTTCCAAGGGTTTTCGGTTTTCCCCTTCAAAGACTGTGGCTATGCACGTCTGTAGGATGAGAGGGGTACACCCGGACCCTGATCTCCAGCCTTGTGGCAGGAGACTCTGTTGTGTGACAGAGACGAAATTCTTGGGCCTGACTTTTGATTGTCGTTTGACATGGGTCTCACTTGGCAAATCTTAAAACATCATGTATGAAGGCTCTCAATCTATTGAGGGTTCTGTCCCATACCTCTTGGGGTGCTGATCGAAGGACACTCTTGCATTTGTTTCAGGTATTTGTAACCTCTAAGCTGTCATATGGCTGTGAGGTATATTCCTCTGCCACAGAATCAAGACTAAAAACTCTAGATGCTGTCTATCATACTGGTCTTCTCCTTGCAACAGGGGCTTTTCGGTCCTCTCCAATTCCCAGCTTATTGGTGGAAGCTGGTGTGCTTCCCTTAGATCTACTGCGTCAGTCTGTTGCAGTACGGTGCTGGCTCTGGATTCGTCGCCTTCCAGACTCACTTGTCTGTGAGGGTGTGACGAAACAGTCTAGTCTTTTGTGTTATAGTAGACACCCTCACATGCCTCGTCCATTTGGCTATAGGGTTCAGGATAATTTTATAATGGAGGGGTTTGGTTTGTCGGCAGTACTTGTCAGTCCTGTTCGGATCCCGAGGGTTGCGCCTTGGATATTGCCCAAGGTAACTTTCTGCAGGCCTATTGCAGGTTCAAAGGATTTTGTCACTCCTCTGTCTTTTAAGGTTATTTTTAGAACATTCTTCTAGTCATGGTGGTTCTGTGCCTGTGTATACTGACGGCTCTAAATCCGCATCAGGTGTTGGTTTTGGGGTGGTATTTCCCAATTTTAGCCATGGAGGTAGTTTTTACTGCGGAGTTGTCAGCCATCATTTTAGCCTTGAAGTTGGTGTTTGTTCATCCTGACAATTATTTTACTATTTTTAGTGACTCTCAAGGGGCGCTTTTGGCCCTGAACTCTTCTCATCCCTTAGTTTTAGCTATTTTGGAGTGGCTGTTCCTCATTCGTCGTCAGGAGAAGAGAGTGGATCTTTGCTGGGTTCCCGCACATGTTGGTGTGGTGGGCAATGAGACTGCGGATGCATTGGCCAAGGCTGCGGCTACTCAACAGCCCCCAACAGAATATCCGCTTCCTGCATCGGATCTAACACCTTACTTGCGGGACAGAATGCATGTGTGTTGGCAGAGACGCTGGGATGGTGTTGCTCATAATAAGCTGAAAGAGGTCTTCCAGAGAGTGGTTGTGCCAAGGGTTCTCCTTTCCATGCCTTGGCGATTGGAGGTAGCTCTTGCTAGGCTTCGCATTGGGCACTCTCGGCTTACACATGGGTTCCTGATGAGTGGCGAGACTCAACTGTACTATGATGATTGCTTTGTTCCCCTTACTGTCCGTCACTTGCTGGTCGAGTGTCCAAGTTTGGGGGACCTGCATCGGAGATTCCTCCATAGGCATACAGGGGTAGATGGGGCCTACTGTCTCTCCTCGATGCTTGGGGGAACCCATAGCGTTTTTACTGATGTTTTTGGTTTTCTTCAGGAGGCGGGCCTCCTTCCACTTTTATAAGCAATTGTTTTCTCTTTTAACTATTCTTTTATTATTTTCAGTGTATTATTTCTAGAAAAAGTTATTAACTATGCACAATTTATTTGCCATGTGTGTTTTAGCTTGTTGTCCGGCGGCATATGACATTAGCAGTTGCGCCGCCAGTTTCTACTACAATCAATCAATCAATCAATCCCCACATCCTGGGGCTGTGAGGAGGAAGTTTGGGAATGTTATGGGGCAAAAGACGTGCTGGGGAGCGGCTCCACCTCGTCTCCCCTATGCCCACATACACCACATGCTCATGCTGCCTCCCTCACACCACTTTCCCTTTCACCGCTCACTCCCACCACACCACTTTCCCTTTCACCCCGCACTCCTGCCACACCACTTTCCCTTTCACCCCGCACTCCCGTCACACCACTTTCGCCTTCCCCAGACAAAACACAAGGACCATACCTGATTTGCCTTCTCTCCCCACCTTCTGATTCTTGAGGTGAGATTTTCTCCTTCCCCAACCACGAGGCAACATCACGTCCTAAGCCGCCGTCCTCGACCTAGTCCTCGTCCTTGTCCTCATCAGAATCTCTCTCTAGGGGATGGAGAGAGGTCCATGCAGGTGTTTTGGGTGCAGGCTGGCCTTCCCTCGCCTTACGATATGTAACATACCGCTTTTTTCGAGGCGAAGGGACCTCCTCATCACTGCTTGTTATTTCCTCCTCAGGCTGCACATAATCACGATCCTCCACATCATCATCAAGTGGAGAATCACTATCTCCAGTGAAGGCATCCAGGGCGGATTGTATCTCGTCCTCAGAGAGACCTTTACGCGCCATGTCTGACCTGGGTCACTGCTAACAGGTGAGTGACCGAGACAATAGCGCGCGCGGGTCACACAGGGTCTGGAAGGCTGCCCGCCTGGTGGCAAGTAGGGGAGGCTTGGGTAGGTGGGTGAATCGAAAATCTCGCGTGAATTTTGAAAATTGTGAAAATTATGGACCTTGCAATTGCAGAGCGTTAAAGTACGTTGACGGGATTGGCAGTAACAAAACGTGAGGACGTTAAAGAACATCGACAGGACACCGCCGGTTAATAGCGATGGTGGTAACGGCATTACTTTTTTTAGCCAGTAGTGGAACTTAGAGCACCGCTGCTTTTTGGTTGTACTCACGCGTTACCGTGCTCCTCGCTACTCAAGCGACGAATACAGGTCCAGAGATGGTTTGGTTGTATTTATTAATGATGAAAAATAATACTTTCGTCAGTTCTGTCAATTAACGATGTTTGTTCTACATTACATCAGTATTTTATTAATTATTATTTATTAGTAATGTGCAATAATTAGACAGGAATTTGCTAGTTACTTATCGATCATTTAAATTAAATAAAGATAAATAAGGATGTCAGCTAGATGTAGGCAACACACACACACACACACACACACACACACACACACACACACACACATCTCTAACTATCCCCGTCTCTAACTCCCGCTCTCTCCCCCACTCACTCAGACTAATTCTTACTCATTACGTTATTATTTTGTAACAGTATGTTACTTTCAGTTTAAAGTAATGGAAAAAACATTGCTATTGTATAATTAGCCTTTTAAAGAAAGCCGAGTTCATTTTTACTTTCGTTTTCGTACATATCTTAAATAGGTATCATTGAAACTATAATAAATCTATATAATATATATCAATGGTAGGCCACATTTTTTTTGCCTTTTATTTACGTATTTTACTCTCAGTAGGTATATTATGTAACAATGTAAAAGAACATTTGTTATATAATACAGCAAATAGCTTTTTCCTGTACCTTCGGCTCTAAGCTTCATTAAAGTGACACCGACATGTATCTGATTATTTTTTTAAATTTTCAATATAAGTATATACTGACATTACTGGTACACAACATATCCATTCAGATTGACTAATAATATCGAAAACAGTATATAGTGTACTGCTATATCACAGATTTTTGATAACCTTTCCTTTGTCTACCTTTTTCTTATCCAAAGTAGCTTGAGCAGGAGCGCCGCTACATTTCGTATCAAGTAGCGAAACCAGTAACGCCACTACTTTTTCGAGCTAGTAACGGGAATGGGAGCGTCGCTACTTTTTATTAGTAGCGTTCCCAGCATTGCTGACAACTCAAGTCCAAACCTGTCATTTGCAACATGATTATCAAATTCGTTCATAAATCGTCGATTACTAAGGGAAATATATTTTCAAACTTCCAAAGCTGTGTGTGAGTAACAGACACTACAATAATATTATAATAGCCTACCCATCTAAAGCTGTGAGAAGCAAAAGGTGCAAAATTTTGTTAGTTTCTACTATTGCATTTGTTTAAAATTCTGTTGTTTACATCTGCTAGCTGAGAGAAAACACGGGCCAATCAGTGACATAACTCTGGCGCATGCGCAGTTTAGATGATTTTCGCCTGCGACCTGGCCCTTCCCAGCTTCGTCATCTTCCCACAGCTCCACTCATAGCCTACCCTCCAGCTCATTTCCTTTACCGTCGAACATTGTCATTCTACAAGAAGCTACAGTATATTATTTACAATTCCATCATCATCTTCCCATCCATCTATCCTTCCTAGTTCTGTTTATTATGTTGGGAAGATGAAAATAACCAAGAATTAGGCGCAGGTAATATATTTTTCTCTTAGATGAATCTATAGCCCTTCTTGGGCATACTGCCAGACTATAACATGTTGGTACTGACTTTTTTTTTTTTTTTCGTTGGCTAAAATGAGATTATTTTTAAAAGATGAGTTAACCGAGCCAGTTTCTAACCCCTTCATTATGGGATGGACTTTCTTAGGCTTACTAATGTTGCTTAGTAACATAATTGAACCAAAAGAAGTGTCATTATTGTGAACAAGCAAAAGAAGGTAATATGTGCAGAATTCAGTTCCACATTTGAAGGCAGTCATTAGAAGAATGCTCTTGACTTCTGTGCACTGAAAGGATCATTTTCTAGTTACTCCACTTTAGCAAGTAAAACAAAATTCAAAAATTATTTTCCTCATCACTTACGTTGCCCATAATTAATAAGACATTAAGTAATTTCAGGTTTGATAGGCTATCTCTATCTTTTGACAATGAAGAGCTTTTCTTTGCTGCATAAAACTATCCGCAGTTAATCGGATAATCAGTAAAAACAGTGAACTCTGCAGTGCAAAGGTTAACCCTAGCTTAGACTCTCACCTCTCTAGTTCTTGTGGAATAACAGCATATACCACTGTTGCCATGAATGCCTTACGAATCCGCAACTGATCTGTCACCTGCAAGTAAATATAACATTGAAATAAAGAAATGAAAGTCCCAGTTATTTTTTTTTCTTGTGTGTCATTTTTACCATAAACTCTTTCAGGGAAATTTTCGAACTAAAAGTTATGATTTAGTATTCCTTAAAGCTTACCAGAAGGATGCCTTCCTAATTTGAAAGAAACTGATCATTTTAGTGCATAATAAAGTAAGAGCCAAAGGCTCTAAGTATAATAATGTATTGTACTTCCTAGGAAGAAAAAAAAAAATCGTCACGTTTAGTTCGAGATGTCTAGTATGGACATATAGCCTAGTTTGAAAGAGTAGAGGTCATAGGCAGCGTGAAATACAGAATGATGACAGTTTCTAATTTGACCATTTGTATACATGAGGATTGAGAACATCTGCTAACCCTTGCAAGAAAGAGCTGGACAGGAAAGGGGACTAGGGTTCACTGCTTGGCGGATGCTATATGGCTTCCGTTATTGGGGAGGGACAGATGCATTCACTAAAGAAGAGTAATGATCTTTGAAATGTCAGTAAAATATGTCAGGATATGAAACGCTTCAGTGAAGTGCGAGAGGCACGATGCCACAAAGAAGCAGGGGGATGGCAGGAAGTTATTCCTTTACCTCCACTGTGTTTTGAATACGAGAGAGAGAGAGAGAGAGAGAGACTCCTAACAGTCAAAATGATCTCTTGGACAAAGCCAGCAAACTGTCCAGGGAGTATGGACGAGATAAGGAAATTTTGTTTTTATTTTCTAGTTTTACCAGTTAGGGAACAAATACTCGGAATGAAACATAAATTAATGCTTTGGGTACTAAACTTTTTGAAAATAAATATAATATCATCCTGTAAATAATAAATTTAATAACATCCTGTAAATATTGAGATATATATCAAAACGGAGTCGAAAGAAACTCAACAGTGCATATCAAATAAAGAAAAAACTACGTCTCTCACGAACAGCGGTGCACTATGGTTGAAATTATCTATATTCATACGTAGGGTTCATAAAAGACACCAAATAGGATATCCCTGGGGTTTATCATGCAGTTCTAGATGGCACTGACGAGACTGATGCCAGCGACAGTTTGTACTGTACATTTCACTGATCAACACCGATCATCACTGAGGGCAGTGGAGAGGTTAAAGTGCTGTTTCAGTATGATTACACATGTCATCTAGGATGATACTGTAGAACACTGATATGCTGGAGCTGAATCGAGAGTGAATAACACCTTAAAAGAGATGACATGTTATTTGAAATTAGGTTTCTGGCAGTAGCAGCCAAAATGAGATCAAATCCAAACCCTTGCAGTGAATACTTTCTGAATATTGATTTTGTGGAAAATAATGCAGTTTCTGTAGAGATCGCATTTTAAATAATCGTTAACATCACAATAGGAAGTGAGTTGGCTGCTAAATATTGCAGAACGATGCTGATATTATATTCGGATGTTATATTCAAATTAATTACTTTTCAAGAGCAACAGATAGTAACAGCAAAAGTTTTAATGCAGACAAGCATATAATTCTCACCTCGTTCCAGCTGCGTGATGGAAGGACACGGAAAGTAAAATTGAGGGCCTGGCTAACTGCAACCAGCTGGTCGTAGTCAGTGCCTGAGTACCTGGTGGTGTTGCCCTCAGTGGACTTTTGCCAGTAGGGCTCATATGGGAACGCTGTCACGTTTATCGTCGTGCCATAGAAACTGCCAAAAATAATGTACTATTCTGAACAGGCGGAAGTTGCAGTCAACATTAGGTGGAAGTAACTTTTTATTTAGCCTATGATAATCCTGTAAGAATAAAGGCTATTGCATATTATTCAAAGCAAGTATATGTATTCCATGACAAATTTTGTTCATTATTACTGGATTACTAATATTAATTCAATTTAAGTAATTATTTCTTGGCTCGATGCTTTCTTTAATTACATTGTCCATAACATGTATACCATCAGTCACAAATTATACCTGTTTTACACTGATCTGCACTAGATTTTCAACCATTCACAACACATTTCACATAGATCAGATGCAGAAAAATTCAAAGCTATGGTTCTACTTCATTTCCATAACACTTTCTCATGACTAGCACCATATTCTTGTGTTAATCTCTTGTTAAACCCATTCAAGATCAAGAGATCACAGTTTTAAGCCAGGTTAGAATGAAATAAATATAACCCAGTCTGGAGACCTATAGAAAGAGAGACTGGGCAGTCAATATTTTCTGCTGCTCGCTTATTGGTTGGATTTCATGGGTGCCATGATGGGTACAATGTCAAGAAGCCTGTCTGCGGATTTGTCATAGGGTATATCTCGCCACCTACTGAGGAATGTGACTAATTGCCTAACAAGATGTCGTTATAATTATAAGGTATATTCCTTATTTGAACAAATGAAGATTTATGGTAAATATAAATCTCTACACATCTATTGTATTTGATTGCGTCTGTAAAAACGGTCATAAGTGCCGAATGGTAATGTTGACACATCAGACTATTGGTTGGTGCTATATAAGGCATGATGTGCTGTGTTGTTGGCGCTTTTGTGCCTGTAAAAATGGTTGGTTGTGTTGCATATGGATGTACAAACAGAACTGGACCTCATATGCGTCTTTTCTGACTCCTTAGAGATCCGCAAAGAAGGAAAATATGGGAAAATAAGGTCGGAAGAGCGAACTGGTCTGCCAGCGACAATCATCGACTTTGCCAGGTAAGGTATATTCATTTTACATGTAGTTTTCCCTTTAACCCCTTAACCGCGGAGTTGTTGGGAGTGTGCCGTGCGTGTCCCGTGCGGATACTCGCGCTCCGACTGACGTATTAAAAATATTTGCCAAAAATCAGTTAATAGTCCTAGAATATTATAATTTTATAAGCACATGGCATATACCTTCAGCTTTCTCCTGGGATGTTCATTGAGCCTTCGTCATCTACCGTAGGACTTGTGGAGACTTCTCAATTTGGGTAACGAAGTCTCCACTTTACACTTCCCGATACCCCGTATTATGATTACCACTGGCTGATGTTATAACTACAAATACTATTCTATGAATTTCAAGTAGTTTGGAATCCATATTCCAAAAAAGAAAAACACTGTGAAAGCAATGTGAATTACGAGCGAATACAAGCTTCCTCCCGTGCTCATTCCCCGATGGTATTCTGAGGCGGAGCTGTAATTTATTATAATCACACTCACACTTTATATTCCTAGTACTTTATTACACTTATTTATATATACGGTATTTATCTATAGGTTTCTTTCAGTACTAGTAGTTTATTTTCAGTCCAGGCATTCACTTTCTCATTCTGTAAACTAGAATAGAGAGCGAAGCTGTCACTTTCACTTTCATTACTCCTAGTATTTATACATGTTAGAGCGAAGCTGTCACTTTCACTTTCATTACTCCTAGTATTTATACATGTTAGAGCGAAGCTGTCACTTTCACTTTCATTACTCCTAGTATTTATACTCGTATTCTTATATTATTGCTTATTTACATTTCTATTTACATTCTCTATTTTATTTACATTATTTACATTATTATTGTATTTACACTATGATATGCACTGTCACTTGCAGTAACTTATAAAACTATTTTCCACTGTTCAGTTATATTTACATTCATTGCTTTCACCTGCTGTTTACACATTATTTACATTTCCACTTGCACTGTTTTAGTCACCAGAAAGATCGTAATCACTGTCCATCATTATCATTGATAAATTTGCCAATTCACGTTCCACAGCAGTCACTTAGCCCTTTACCACTTCCCACACGAGGTTTAGTAGGGGTAGAGGTCACAGGGCCCTTTGCATGGGGCAAAAAAGCGGCAGAATTGGACAGGCGTGAATCGGACGTAGTTTCACCTTGAAAGACGACAGTAAACTGAATGCTGTGGTGGCCTAGGGGCAGTGAAGGGTTGACAATGTCAGTGTGGTAACAGCTTCTAATTTATACGCTATGAAAAGATTGGCAGGAAATCTAGACAATACATAATAAATTAGGTAGTTCCAGGTGAATGTAAATATCACTTAGGCTTCTCCCTTCCTTTCTTATATATGTTTTATTATGAGAACAGGTCATATGGCATATTTCAAGGGGAAATAAATGGAAACTTAGCGAACGAGTGCACGTGAGGTGTTGTCAGGTGATGATTAGCCCATTCCAAATGAATGGCAGTATGAATTACCTTTTCTCTTTCTTTTATATATTATTTTGTATAAGAATAGGGCATAGGGCACATTTCAATGGATAAAATGAGTGGAAAAATCCGTCCAGGATTTGTGTAGTGCAGCAGAGTTGGTCAGGCAGAAGGAGAGGGTAATGGAGGGAAGGTAAGGAGGGGAGTCAAGGACAAGAGAAAAATGGCTAAATTGTCAACAGTGGATGGAAATACAGATGACATTAGCAGGACTTAGTATAGCAGGACACTGGTAGTACTGATAGATGATACAAGCCACCACTTGAAAGCCCAGGCGAATTCAAAATAACACAGAATCACAAAAGTAATGCCTGGCAGTATGATCCCTTGCTCCCGAGCGTCACGAGAGTGAAGTCCCATGGTTAACCCGCCCAATCCCGACGTTTTCTGAGCTTTGGTCCGCCCCAGTCCCGGCTTTTTTGGACCATTTTTTTTTTTTTTGCTCAAACATTCGCTTTTGGTCAGAAACCAAGGAAAATCACAAAGAAAGGTGTCCCTTGGGTCCAGAAATGGCTTACCTGGAGCACGTAAGTTTGACAGGTACTGCCATGCTCTATGAGTAGTCTTTTCGCCGTACACTTTCTATGGTGGCACGGGTACTCTGAACTGATGCAGTATATGTTTATTATCATGTATTCATATGTTGGAAATATGTATACCAGAAGTATATTGGGTTTTATACAGAAAAAAATGAGAAATAAGGTATGTACCATTGTGCGACCCTAGCAAAATCGGTCGATTATGTCACTGATGGATAACAAACATCGTTATTTCATCAGCTATTGTATTTTTTCATGTTCCATATTACTTCCACAATAACATCATACCATTTTCAACTTTACATAATTGTTTGTACATATTTTGAGGCATTATGACAAGAATTAGCATAACAGTAGCGCTTATTTACCAAGTGAGATCATTTTATTTCATGCTTTTTTCGACTCAGATTCTATTTTTTCACCTTTTAGATTACTTATAATATATAACCCACTTACATGTTATACAATTAGTTTTATAGATGTACTTGCTTTACGAAAAGAATTAGCATAAGAATAGCGCTTATTTACCAAGTGACAACTTGGTCTTTCATGCTTTTTTCAACTCAGATTCTATTTTTTCACCTTTTTGATTACTTATAACATAACATATTACCCATTTACATGTTAGACAATTGCTTTTACAGAAGTACATGCTTTATGAAAAGAATTAGCATAGAAGTAGCGCTAATTTACGTAGGTAAATCATGTCATGTCATTATTTTTTCACCTCTGAATTTGTTTTCTCCCCTTTTATAGTACTTCTAACATTACATTCTGGCCTTCTTAATGTTAGACATTTGCTTTCACAGTAGTACACGATTTACAGTAAGCCTTATCCTAATAGAGAGAGAGAGAGAGAGAGAGAGAGAGAGAGAGAGGTGGGATGGTGGTACACTGGGAGACAGCTTATTCCATAATTGGTGGCTAAATTTAGAGCCCTTGGGGAATTTCCCACTCCTCTTACACCGTGAACAGAATTACTGACTGTATGTTCTATGACTTTCAACTTAGACTATTTTTCGACTTACTAACTTTACAGTAACTATTCCTTTCATGCTTTTTTCAACTCAGATTCTATTTTTTCACCTTTGTGATTACTTATAATATATAACCCATTTACATGTTAGGCAATTGCTTTTACAGAAGTACATACTTTATGAAAAGAATTAGCATAGAAGTAGCGCTAATTTACGTAGGTAAATCATGTCATGTCATTATTTTTTCACCTCTGAATTTATTTTCTCCCCCTTTATAGTACTTCTCACATTACATTCTGGCCTTTTCAATGTTAGACATTTGCTTTCACAGTAGCACACGATTTACAGTAAGCCTTATCCTAATATATATATATAGAGAGAGAGAGAGAGAGTTGCCTCCCCCACACCACTCTCGCTTTCACGAATCTGTCTGCGCTCTCCCGCCCCAACATTTTCACTTTCTGCTGCCCTAACCATCCCCACATCACTACTTCCTGCCACAGAACACATAGAAGGAACATACCTGTGGAACAGTCGCGATGTGACGTCTGTCCCGGTCCCACGTGGCGATATCTTTTCCTTCCCCAGCCAGGAAAATACACCACCATGTACAGCTTCCTCGTTCTCGTCCTCATCTGATGGTATGTGTTGCTGCCAAGATGCAGCACGTGGTGCAGGCTGGCCGTCCCCTGCCCTCCTATATGTTATATATTTGACCTTCCTTGGGAAAGGGACTTCCTCATCACTGCTGCTGGTAACCTCCTCAGGCTGCATGTAATCGACATCGAGGGTGTCATCGTCCAGTGGGGAATCACTATCCCCTGTAAAGGTATCCAGGGCGACTTGTATCTCCTCGTCTGACAGCCCACGACGCGCCATGTCTGACCTGGGTGACTGCTGACAGGTAAGTGGAGGATCACAGGGTCAGGTGGGGTTAATCTTGGTCTAGGGGATCATCCGCCTGCCGGTGAGTAGGTGAGGCTTGCGTAGGCGGGCGAAAAAAAAATCAGGCGCGAATTTTGAAAAATGTGAAAATTATGCAACTTGCAATGTTGCCGGGACATGAGTGCACATCGTGTGCGGACGTTAATTCACGTCGCCGGGACGGCGCGGGTTAAGGGGTTAATAAAAAGACCTGCCATACTGTAATATACACTGAAGGAGATAGTGTTAAGGAAACTGGATATTTTCATAAATACAGTGGAAGCAAAGTACATTAGATGACAAGCTGGACCACGTGTTTTGCCTCGAGGTAAAACACTAAGATTGATGGCCTCATATTCCACTTAGAAGTCTTAGTTAAGGATTTTCAGCAAACAGTAACCTATATAGAGTGATTATCTACTATAGGATTTCCTGCTATCGCTTCAGAGCGAGGTACTGGAGCACTGTTAGTGTTGAGCTGTTAGCTAGGCAAAATATGTAAACATTCGGTAGGCTATTCATGTATCTAACGTCATCTGCAAACTCACGCACTCATCCTGTATGCTTGGATATTATTCTGTGTAATGTATAGAGGAATGTATCATATTGCTGCATCTTTATGTATTAAAAAGACAACACCTAGTGCAAATATAGAATTAAAAATATTCAAAAACCGTCAATAATACATGAACAATAATTAACTGACTGATGGTATCTAGCACCGCACCACTGGTCTCTATATGAACTCGAGAGAGCGACCCAGACGTATACACGTTGACACATAATGGTGACTGTCCAGTCTCTCTTTCTATAGGGTCTCTAGCCCTGTCTATACTCGTGAGCAATTTGGATACATTAATAATATATTATTACAAGGTAGGGTAGTGGATGTTGGAGTGGCCCTGGTGAGAGAGGATAGTGTTTGGAAACTCCCTGTACTGTTGTTTGCAGATGATACTGTGTTGTTGAGTGAAGACGAAGGGGAGCTGCAAGGCTTTGTGGATGAGTTTGAAAGAATGTGTAAGAAACGGAACCTAAAGGTGAATGTAGGGAAGAGTAAAGTGATGGTCTTTGAGAGAGGTGGAGTTAGTGAATGTACAGCGAGGTTAGATGGTGAGGAATTGGAAAATGTGAGTACGTTTAAGTATTTGGGTAGTGTGATGGGTAAGGATGGAGGTTTGGAGGGTGAAGTGCTTGAAAGGGTTCAGCAGGGAAGAAAGGTTGCTGGTTCCTTGAAAGCAGTGATAAGAAACAGGGAAGTGAGCATGGAAGTGAAAAAGTTACTACATAACAGTATTGTGATACGAACTCTAACGTACGGAAGTGAAGCTTGGACATTGTTGGAAGGACACAAGTCAAGAGTGAGAGCAGTGGAAATGAGTTATTTAAGAGGAGCCTGTGGAGCCACGTGGAGAGACAGGCTGACGAATGAGGATATAAAGGAGCGTTGTGGTGTGGATGTGGATGTGATAGGAAGCGTTATGAGGAACACACTGAGGTGGTTTGGCCATGTGGAGAGGATGGAGGGTGAAAGACTGACGAAGAGAGTGTATGTGAGTGAGGTGGAGGGGGGAAGAGGGAAGGGGAGGCCGAGGATGAGATGGAGGGATGGGGTGGAGAGGTATATGAGAGAGGGGATGTGAGTTGGGAGCAGGGCAGTGAAATGGCGGGGGACAGGGCGACTTGGAGGCGATTTGTTTGTGGCCACCCCAAACGGGATTGAGGCGTCTGGCAATAGATAGATAGATAGAATAATATATTATTCCAGTTTTCTAATGCCCAGTAATTTCAACAGAGTACATAAGATACTCCATTTCTGAAATGGCCAGTAATCTGTACACATTACTTGGTGTATTTCTCCGGGAAAAGGGTGGGAGGTGTGAGATAGCGTAGACCTGATGTGGGGGTCCAGGAAGCCACTTGCACCACCCGGGCACCGTCAGGACTGTACGGCAAGTGAACCAACATGCTGTACCTGCACAAAACGTTTATAGTTTTCAGGTAAAATGAATTATCTTCCTTAACTCGACACTGCAAGGGTATAATTTATCATTTCCTGTAGCTAATGAAGGGACAGTTTCATTTAGTTTTTGGAAGTTATATCTGATCGAGGCTATACCTCTTTGCTAAGAGAAATATAACTAACCCCTCAGTCTGAACATTGTCTCCTGAGTGAAATTTTCTGGCAGTAGCAGGAATTAACAAATATATATATATATATATATATATATATATATATATATATATATATATATATATATATATATATATATATATATATATATATATATATATATAAAGTTAATTCGACATAGTCTGTTCATCACATAGGGCCATCTTTTCGATGCTTTGGATGTTTTCTAGTAATAAATCTTTTCCAGTTAATTGCTTCTACGTGAGCCATTGGTTCTATATACTTGTCACTGTTTTTCTCTCGCCGAAACAAAGTCTTATGCCGAGTTTCTCACGGAATAAAGACCACTTACTCTACTCTTTTCACTTTAACTTGGCCTAATATTATCACCTCTCGATCGTTAATGATAACCTGTAACTAGATATCAGCACTGTGACATGTTGCTAGGCATGAAAATTGTCAATGAAAGGATATATAACCACAAAATTTTTATTCTGCCACTTAGCTGTGTGAAATAAGATGCAAAAGGAAAAAAAATGGACAAGTTATAATGAAGGGGAAAAAAGGAGAATATGGACGGACAAGTAATAATATCATTGTTCATTGGTTTCTCATCAATCCAACAACGCTTTGAACTACCAACTCAGCACTGGACAGCAGGCTTTTAGTCGGTGAGGACCTCTGTCTACGATTTCCATTTACTTGTTGGGAAAATTAGATGGTTGGCACATACTATCGCTCAAAACTGTACACCCACCAAAAAAATTATCGTTACCTCTGGGTGCGATGAACTCTGAAATAATTTGTAAGGGTGAAACTGTGTTCATTTGGTACTGGTAGTAGTTCAGAACCCTTGGTCGTTATGTTATATTGTATCACACCACAAGGGTAGCGATTTGTTTTCTTTTTTTGTGGATGTACATGTATATTAGCCACCTAGATATTACAGCGTCTTTTATTTATTAATTTTTCTTTTTTGGGGGAGGGGGATTCCAACAACCCTAGATGATTTTATTCATCTTTGGAGAGTTTTTAAATACAGGAGTGAAAATTAGCCTCCATCAAATCTTTCACAACGAAAACTTCCAAAACTCAATTTAAATTCTTAGGTTTTATTTTTCATTAAAATTTATGAGATGTTACGGTTCTGAAGGTGCTAAGATCTCGTCTAGGATTACGTGTACGTCGTTGTTAAAGCTATTTAAATGCCACACGAGCGCATAATTAGTAATGATAAAGAATAAGCCTACTCTGGTAAGGCAATGGGGACTCGACACAAATGACAGTACACTTAAATTACAAAGGGGAATACGGACTCCTGAAGAATAACAGAGATTTACTCATGTCTGTGGCCGAGGTGTACGTGGTGCACGTGCCTATTGCCCTAGTTCCCGTAAGCCACGTTTGGGTACAATCAAAATTCCTGTGTGAAAGGAGGGGAAAGGGTTTCGGCCCGCAGAGGCTGCGTTTGATGATCCTCAGGCAGGTATTTGGTCACATTTTCCGGGGACAGGCAATTCGTGCATCGTGGATTTTTCATGGTATATATTTTTTTCACTGTCCGTGAAAGAATACCTGGACACAGGATCATTATCACTAAAAACTCTCCCTACACCGGATTATCCCTTCCTGTGACAAGAGTAAACATGACGGAATGGTATCCTGTTGAAGTCGGTGAATTATACGTGTGGCAAGCTGTGACCTTAATG
The DNA here is from genome assembly GCF_032717465.1 of Coenobita brevimanus. Classification (NCBI taxonomy): domain Eukaryota; kingdom Metazoa; phylum Arthropoda; class Malacostraca; order Decapoda; family Coenobitidae; genus Coenobita; species Coenobita brevimanus. Next base: position 10,020,747 of record NC_136986.1, on the reverse strand, counting down.
ATGGCACATATAAAAAAGGCATGCCATACAGGACTATTAGATCATGGACGACCTCACAGCCACACCTGTCTTTGGGAGGTACATGGCACATTACACAGTACTTTGCCATACTATGGTTCCTGCACTTTTCTCCCAACGTGGGACCCTTACCCAATTAAAAGGTGTGGAAAATCCGCCCAATTCTGACCCTGCTTAAAGGTTCTTCCACTTTTTTCGCCTTTCCATAGAGCTGTGGTGGTTGAGTTGCATGTATTGTTCTGGGGTTGACTGGCATTTATCCAATACACATCGTCCAAACGTCATCTCTTATGCATCATAGTCTTTGTTGCTTGTGACTGCAAGATTGGATATATGCTGGACTTTGTAGTTATCGCCCATCTAGCGAGACGATAATGTAACCGCCTGCGTTTCTCTTTGCATAATGTAACTGCCAAGTTTATCCTTGAAGATGGGACAGGACCCAGCGGTACTGTCAAGCCAAGTAGGAAGCACTACCCTGTTTTCCCTGCCAAGACCGAGAATTTCTCATCGAGAAATGTGGTAAAATGTCGGTCATCCACTGGCATGACAGGCGGGATGTGCTGCAGGTGGTATAGTCAGCCAAAAAAGTCGTGTCTTCCTTCCGAATCCCGCAAATATTCAAACAGATAAGTCGAAGCAGAAGGGATAGATTCGCAAGTCTGGCAACTGTGTCAAACCAGACGATGGTGGGGGTGAGTAGTTTGGGGGTGAAGGTGGGGTAATGAAGGATATGTGTGCTGTAGTTGTTGTTGGCAGTGTAGTCTAGCATTACACCGCATAGTAAAGGTGCTAAACGTGATATTACACATGATTTTAATACCTGTAAATAATGAAATGTATCGTCAACCAGAAATAATGCCTAGATCGTGTAGCCAATCAAACGTTAAATGAAACGACGAGGTGCAATCCCGCCCCCTCCCCACTTTCCTCCCACACCCCCTCCGCCGGGTATCAACAAGCCACATGACATCGGAATGAAGGACAGAAAGCTGTGTTTTTACCGTATGTTTACCTTCTGAACATGGCAGGATATACTGTATATATACCATGTGTGGTGTGGTAGACGTATGCGGTGCCTTCACAGTAATAACGAGAAAAGCATTTCACAAGTGGTTAGTGTTTTGGTAAAGGGGTGAAGGAAACCCATAGATATAAATAAGTCTAGATGCCGCGTGACATTAATTGAGATGCTTCTGCCCGGCCGCCATCTTGGAACGGTTGAGGCAGACGATGTCGTGTTCCTGACAATGGGCAAAGTTGACCACCATTTACCTAGAAATGCCGCAACATTGCTGCTTTTGGGTGTGGAAAGCGTCGGAATATATCAAGAGTGACACCAATAGAAATGAGCAGCTCAACTGTCTGGTTATGCAAACGTCCCTCAGCTGCTTCCCTATCCCCCGAAAGGAGGATGGTGGATTGCAGAAGGGAAATTTAAACCTGCATGCAGTCAACCGAGTTCATATTTCAGATGAACCAGGAACTACAACCATTACTACCACAACAACAACCACCACCACAACAACCACCACCACCACCACAACAACAACAACCACCACCATAATAACGACAACCACCACCACCACCATAACAAAAATCACCACCACCACCACCATAACAACCACCACCACCACCACCACCACAACAACAACAACCATCACCACTACCAACACTACCACAACAACAACAGCAACCACCACAACAACACACGACCACCACCACCATAACAAAAACAACCACCATTACAACAACAACAACAACAACCACAACAACCACCAGCACTACCACCACCACCACAACTACCACCACCACCACCATAACAACCACCACCACCATAACAACAATAACAACAACAACAGCAACAACCACCACCACCACAACAGCAAAAACAGCCACCACCAACATAACAACCTCCACCACAACAACAGCAACAACTGCCATCTCCACCATAACAATCTCCACCACAACAGTCACCACTGCCACAACAACCACCATCACCACCACCACAACACCACCACCACCACCACAACAACACCACAACCACCACCACCACCACAACAACAACAACTATCACCACAACGACAACCACCACCACCACCACCAAAACAACAACCACCACCACAACAACAACTATCACCACAACAACAACAACCACCACAACAACTATCACCACGACAACAACAACCACCACAACAACTATCACCACAACAACAACCACCACCACAACAACAACCACATTCACCACCACAGCCTTCACCACCACATCCACCGCCATAACTACCATAACCACCACCACAACAAAAATAACCACAACCATCACAACAACAATCACCACAACAACCACCACCACCACCACAACCACCACCACCACCACAACAACAACCACCACAACAACAACAACCACAACAACCACCACCACAACAACAACAACCACCACCACAAGAACCACCACAACAACAACAACCACCACAGGCGGCTGAAGAGTCACACTATCCCTGACCTAAAACAGGATACAAAAACCCACACAGCCAGACGGAAACACTGCCAGTGTGGGTTTTGTATCCTAACCACCACCACAACAACAACCACCACCACAACAACAACCACCACCACCACAACAACAACACCACAACATCAACCACCACCACAACAACAACACCACCACAACAACAACACCACCACAACAACCACCACCACCACAACACCACCACCACAACAACAACCACCACAACAACAATATCAACCACCACCACCACAACAACACCACCACAACAACAACAACCACAGCAACAACACCACAACAACAACCACCACAACAATATCAACCACCACCACCACCACACCACCACAACAATATCAACCACCACCACCACCACAACAACAACTACCACCACAACAATAACAACCACCACCACCGCAACAACAACAACCACAACAACAACAACCACCACAACAATCACCACCAACAGAACAATCACCACCATCACAACAATTACCATCACCACCACAACAACAACAAAACCACCATCACCATCACCATCACCACAATAAAAATCACCATCATCACCACCACCACAACAACAAAAACCACTATCACCACCACCACCATAACAGCAACAACCACCACTACCAATACAATAACCACCATTCCACCACCACAACAAAATCACCATTACCACCACAACAAAATCCATCATCACCACCACCACAACAATAACCACCATCACCATCACCACAACAATAACCACCATCACCACCACCACAGCAATAACCACCATCACCACCACCACAACAATAACCACCATCACCACCACCACAACAATAACCACCATCACCACCACCATAGCAATAACCACCATCACCATCACCACAACAATAACCACCATCACCACCACCACAGCAATAACCACCATCACCATCACCACAACAATAACCACCATCACCACCACCACAGCAATAACCACCATCACCACCTCGTCCACAACAACATTCATTCTCATAGTCTGAATTTACTCTAAAACAAGCTCCACTATTACATGCTTGACCGCTCCAAGATGGCGGCTGCACAGACGCACCGCTGCTGTACTGAAGAATGGGCGATGCGGCATCTAGTCTTATTTATATCTGTGGGGTAACCCAGCCACAGGTGTTACGCAAGGTGATGAAACCAAGATATACACCCACCAGCATATAGTCATATCTTCAAAGTCATTCAGTTACCTATACTGGACGACGAGAAAGAGAGGGGAGATTCTAGTTATCACTATTAAATGCTGTTTTATATCATAATCGTGACGTTTCATTGAATTCCACACACTTGTTATGAAACGTATTCCACCGTTATTCCATCTTCTGAAGTATTACAAATATAAAAGATGAATTGGACATAACCCATGAATATGAAACTGCAGTATATTTTGATTACATGTAAACTCATGATGATGCATATGAAGACATTTAGTGATATAATAGTGATTAAAGTTGACCATAACCCTATTACCCAGTATGTTATTCCCAACAATTTCCACCCGACAGTAATACATGGCACCCCAAACCACTCACCCCACCACCGTCTGGTCTGACACAGTTGCCAGACTTGTGAAGCTATCCCTGCTGCTTCGACTAATCTGTTCGAATATTTATTGGGTTCGGAACGAGACACGACTTTATTGGCTGACTATACAAGGTGTTCCTACACCTTTCTGCTATCAGTGTTGTGAATGCATTCATACTGTTCAGACAGGTTGCTGGCATAACTGCTGCACCAAGGACGCAGTGCTTTAGTAATGCCTGACAGGGTCACCCAGGCAGACTACCTCACGTGTCACCGCATGATGAACCTGGGGACCTTCTGGTTAAAAAACTGCATAGGTAGTGCCACATCTGCCTGAACTGTCAGTGACGGCAGCAGGTTCACAAGGAACTGCTCTGCCAGTGCAGTGAGTTAATTAAAGGAGATTTCTTCAGTCACTGGTGTGTGGGAAAGTGTAAATAGTGTATATACAGTAGTAATCGTACTATATAATAATTTATAGTTTAAAATATAAGAAAGGTATGAGTTTAAGAAAGCACTCAGGTTACACTGCTAGTGAAAATGCATACAACTGCAAATGTGTGTTGTGGTAATACAGTGCCATATACTTGCAAATTGGATTTGTTGTAATAATGAATGAGTAAACGTTGTGTGCTATTACTCTAGTACACTAAGAAATTAACCTAACAAGTAATTTTACCACAGAAGAATTCAGTATATAAGAAATGTACTGGTGTAAGGAAATTATTTCAGGATATGGTGGATGAACTCGCAATACAAGTCTCAGGAATAAAGTATTTTCAGGTTACAGTGGACGTGAACTTGCATTACAGATGCAAATATCTGCTACGGTAACATAGTGTAATATTAGTGTAGACTGGTTTTGTTGTGATATTTATTTATGCTCATGCGCACCCTTTCCTTTAATTTTATCTCTGCTGAACGCCACCTCGCTTCCTCTAAACGTCACCTTCTGCTCAGTACTGAGACTCAGCTGCATAAGGCGACTTAAAGCTTCTCTGTGTCCTCCTACTTTCTCTATACTCACTTCAAAGCAAAAAGTGGGTGTTGTGTAAATGTAGATAACAACACATCGTGTAAGTACTAAATGCTCTCAACTCTCCAACTCGAATTCTTCCCGCTCCTTCTGGCACCTTGCCAAAAATCTTTCTAACAACTTTACCTCATCATCCTTCCCGCCTCTTTTCTACTCTGATGGTTCTGTAGCTATTTCTTCTACTGATAAAGCAGATCTCTTCGCACAGACTTTCTCCTCCAATTCCACCTTAGACGATTCCGGTGCTGTTCCTCCATCACTTCCCCCCTCTGACTTCCTCATGGCTGACATTAAAATTTCTTCAGTTGATGTATTTTCTGCCATTACTGGCCTCAGTACTAACAAGGCATATGGGCCTGATGGGGTCCCTCCTGTTGTTCTCAAAAACTGTGCTTCTGTGCTTACACCCTGCCTAGGCAAACTATTTCGCCTTTGTCTGTCAACTTGTACCTTTCCTTCTTGCTGGAAGTTTGCTCTCATTCAGCCAGTCCCAAAGAAGGGTGACCACTCCCAACCCTCCAACTATCGTCCAATTGCTTTAACGTCCTGTATTTCAAAAGTTTTCGAGTCAATTCTTAATAAAAAAAAATTTTAAGGCATCTTTCCTATCACAACCTTCTTTCCGATCGTCAGTATGGGTTCCGTCAGGGACGCTCCACTGGCGATCTTCTCACCTACCTTTCAGACTCCTGGTCATCCTCCTTTCGGGACTTTGGCGAAAGCTTTGCCATTGCACTTGACATCTCAAAGGCTTTCGATCGAGTCTGGCATAAATCTTTAATTTCCAAACTGCCCTCCTACGGTTTCTATCCTTCTATCTGTGCCTTCATCGCTAGCTTCCTTTCTGGTCGTTCTATAGCCGCTGTCGTAGACGGCCATCGTTCTTCTCCTAGATCTATCAACAGTGGTGTTCCTCAGGGCTCTGTCCTATCACCAACTCTCTTCCTTTTATTCATCAATGATCTTCTAAGCTGTACATCTAACCCTATCCACTCATACGCTGATGACTCCACCCTTCACCTTTCCATTCGGTTCCCACAACGCCCATCTCAACAGTTACTTCAAGAAACAAGGGATGAGGCTATGGCACACCTAATGTCTGACTTGGCTCATATCTCTGACTGGGGTAAAAATAATATGGTTGTCTTTAATGCATCAAAGACTCAGTTCTTACACCTATCAACCCGACAAAATCTTCCACAGATATACCCACTAATGTTTAATAATATTCAGATTAATCCTGCATCATCCTTGAACATGCTTGGGGTTTCATTTACTCGGGACTTATCTTGGAAAGATCATATTACATCTCTTGTAAAATCTGCTTCCAAGAGATTGGGTGTGCTAAGCCGACTCCGCTCTTTCTTTACTTCCTGCACAATTGTTGACTCTATACAGGGGTTTTATCCGCCCCTGTGTGGAGTACAACTCTCATGTGTGGGGAGGCTCCCCACATACAGCTCTTCTCAATAGGGTGGAGTCAAAGGCTTTTCATCTCATTAACTCTCCTCCTCTTACTGACTCCCTTCAACCTCTGTCTCTTCGCCGCACTGTTGCATCTTTATCTCTTTTCTATCGCTACTTTAATGGTCACTGCTCCTCTGAACTGTCTGCTTGCATTCCTCCACCTCTACGGCGGGCGCGTAGCACCCGTCTGGCAGCAAACTCTCATCCCTTTTCTGTCCAACTCTCTAATGGAAGAGTTAACCGTTACTCCCAGTCTTTCATTTATGCATCAGGTCAGCTCTGGAACTGTCTCCCTCTGTCTGTATTTCCTCCTGCCTATGATCTCCAGTCTTTCAAACGCAGTGTGTCCAGGCATCTCAAAATGATCGGATCTTGAATTTGGCTCTCTATTGTATTTTGTTTTTCTCTTGGAGGGAACTGTTACTGCGGGCTCATGGCCTTTGGTTCCTTCTTCCTCGCATAAAAAAAAAAAAAAAAAAATCATGTTCCTGTACTTCAGTCTTCTGATTTCTCTAGTCTCTAGCATCGGCTATCCTTCCATTCTCTGACTAAGTATATCTGTGTCATTCCTTATCTGCTACTTCTGCTGATGGTGAGAAATTCTTTAGACAATTTTATTTCTAAGATGGAACATCTTGTCAGTTTCTTCTTTCCCTGAAGTACTAGGTGATTCAGTGTTCAACACCACCTTTGGCTCTCCTCTTTTATCACTGATCCACCTACAAGGCTTCATCTTTTCTATCCTTAATGACCAAGAGCAGCTTGGACAGAACCCTACCAATATTGCTAACAGTCTTGTAGAGAGTCCCAACAAACCTGACCTGTTCCTTGCACCTAATCCTTCTGCTTATGCTGTTAATGCTTTTTCTCCAATGGGCTCCTCTGATTGCACACTTATCACCTTAACTATCCTGTCACCTCAGTAAGGCCTGTGAACCATCCCAATAAGCGGCGACTTTGGCATTTTGAAACTGCTGATTGGGAGGACCTCAGAGAGTACATATTTTTTTTCCCTGGAATGATATTTGCTTCGATGGCCGAGAATCATATGAGTGTGTCTCACGCATTACATAGGTTATTCTCTCTGGTATGGAAACATACATTTCTCTCTTTTATCCTGTGACTAATGAAAAAGAAAAATCTTTAATTACGCTTGTTCAAATGCCACCCACATCAAGGAGAGGGCCTTCAAAAAGGTGCCAGAGACAACCCATCCCTGGAGCTCATGGCTTTTACGTTTCTGGCTGGAATCGTGTAAGTCCGTCCATCACTCTGCTAAATATAATATCAGTTGTACTAACTCAAATTCCTCCTCCTCCTTCTGATACTTGCCAACTACCTTTCTAACAACTTTACTTCGTTATACTTTCCTCCTATTTTCCACTCTGACGACTCTGCAACTGTTTCTTCTACTGTAAAGCAGAACTCTTTGCTCAGATTTTCTCCTTCATTTCCACCTTAGACGATTCTGGTGCTGTTCCACTATCACATCCTCCCTCTTACTCCTCAAGGCTGACATTAAAATTTCTTCAGTTGATGTGTTTTCTGTCAAGGCATATGGGCCTGATGGGGTGCTGATGAGGTCCCTTCAGTTGTCCTCAAGTACTGTTCTTGTGTGATTGCATCCTGCCTAGTTAAACTCTGTCGCCTTTGTCTGTCAATTTATACCTTTCCTTTTTGCTGGAATTTTCCTGTTATGGAAGGTTGGTCATTTTCAGTCTTCTAACCGTCTTCCTGTCTTTCTAATCCAAGGAAGAATCAACAAAAGGCAGGAACCTGTAAATTTCTCCTTCCAAGAAAAAATAAACACAAGATAAGAGAGTCAGATTCAAGACTGTTCCTTTTGAAGTCCCTGGACACACTGCGTTTGAAAGACTGGAGATTATAGACAGTAGAAAGTACAGACAGAGGGAGACAGTTCCAGAGGTGATCTGTTGCATAAGTGAAAGACTGGGAGTAACGGTTAACTCTTGCATTAGAGAGTTGGACAGAAAAGGGATGAGATTTTGTCATTAGACGGGTACTACGCGCCCGCCATAGTGGAGGGGGGATGCAACCATACAGTTCAAAGGAGCAGTGACCATTGAAGTAGCGACTGAAAAGACATAAAGATGCAACAATGCAGCAAAGATACAGAGGTTGAAGGGAGCTAGTAGGAGGAGGAGAGTTGATGAGACGAAAAGCTTTTGACTCCACCTTGTTGAGAAGAACTGTAGCCTATATGAGGAGTCTGACCACACACTAGAATTGTACTCTACACAGGGATGAATAATGTCCGTGTGTGAAGTCAACAAGTATGTAGGGTTAAAGAAGGCACGGAGTCGGCTTAGCACACCTAGTCTCTTGGAGGCAGATTTTACAAGAGAGTAATATGTTATTTCCATGATAAATCCCGACACAATGAGGCCCCAAGCGTGTTTTAAGATGATGCAGGATGAAGCTGGATATTGTTGAAAAGTAGATGGTACTCATGTGGAAGATTTTGTCGGGTTGATAGATGTAAGAACTTAGCTTTTAATGCATTAAAAACAACAAGATTACTTTTACCCCAATCAGATATGAACAAAGTCAGGCATCAGGTGTACCATAGCCTCATTCCTTGTTTGTTGAAGTAAGTGCTGAGATGGATGCTGTGGACAGTGAATGGAAAGGTGAAGGGTGGAGTCATCAGCATATGAGTGGATGGGGTTAGATGTACAGCATAGAAGGTCATTGATGAACCAAGGAAAGGGAGTTGGTGATAGGACAGAACCCTGAGGAACACCACTATTGATAGCTCTAGAAAAAGATCGGTGGCATTCTACAGCAGAGCTATAGTACGAACAGACAGGAAGCTATAGATAATGGCACAGAAGAATAGAAACCGTTAGAGAGCAGTTTGGAAATTTAACATTTATGCCAGACTCGATCAAAAGCCTGTGAGATGTCAAGTGCAATGACAAAGCTTTCGCCAAAGTCCCGGAAGGAGGGTGATCACGAGTCTGAAAGGTAGGTGAGAAGAACAACAGTGGAACATCCCTGGCGGAACCCATACTTACGACCGGAAAGAACGTTGTGAAAGGAAAGATCCTTTAAAAATTTTTGGTTAAGAATAAAGTCAAAAACTTTTGAAATACATGCTGTTAAAGAATTACAGTAACATCCTGTATTTCTAAAGTGTTTGAAACTATTCTGTAATAAAAAAAAATAAAGCACCTCTCCTATCATAGCCTTCTCTGGTTGTCATTAGGGGCTCAGGCAGGGGTGCTCCACTGGCTATCTTTTCACCTTCCTTCAAGACTCCTGGTCATCCTCCTTTCGGGACTTCGGTGAAAGATTTGTCATTAAGGTTGACATTTCAAAAGCTTTTTATCGAGTCTGGCATAAATCTTAAATTTACGGCCCTCTTACGGTTTCAGTCCTTTATGTGCCTTTACCTCTAGTCGTTCTATAGCTGCTGTTGTAGACAGCCACTGTTCTTCTCCTCGAGCTATCATTAATGGTGTTCCTTAGGGCATTGGTCTGTCACTAACTCTCTTCCTTCTATTCATCAATGACCCACCAAGGTTTCGTGTAACCTTAATCACTCATATACTTTACCCCTCACCTTTCCATCTACTTCCCGCAGCATCCATCTCAATAGTTACCTCAACAAATGAAAGAGGAGCCTATTGGGCACTTAATATCTGACTTGGCTCATACCTCTGATTCGGGTAAAAGTAATCTTGTTTTTAATGCATCGAAAACCCAGTTCTTACATCTTTCGACCCATTAAAATCTACCATAGGAATATCCTCTAATTTTTAACAATACCCATATCATTCATGCATCATCTTTGAACATACTTGGTGTTTCATTCTCTCGGGATTTATCTTGGAAAGATCATATTACCTCCCTTTATAAAATCTGCTTCCAAGTGATTAGGTGTGCTATGTTGACTCTGTACCTTCTTTACCCCTGCACAGTTGTTGACTTTAAACAGGGGTTTTATTTGTCCTTGTGTACCCCGCTACTTTAATGTGTGGAGAGGTGCCCCACATACTACAAATGTCAAAGACTTCATCTCATTAACTCTCCTCCTCTTACTGGCTGCCTTCAACCCCTATCTTTTTGCCGTGCTGTTGCATCTTTGTCTCTTTTCTTTCGTTAACCCTAGAGTACTAAACTTGGGTATAGTATACCCGATGCGTATGATGTCATTCGCATTACACAGTGATCCCACCAAGCCAGTGTGCTGGAACCTTCAGTACCCTCAGGGCTCCCCGAGTGCTCAAGGAGGTAGGTCACGTTGTGCTGCTGCTTGGCTTGGAATTGTCCATAGTGATGGGTTCAGGTATAGTGTAAACAAGTTTAGTGATAACCAACCAGTGACATACTTGGGTATATTATACGTGAGTTTGGTGCTAATAACCCCCTTGGAGCAGAGCCAGCAGTGCTTGGAGGGTTTGGGGAAGTTTGGGGTAATTTGGTGGAGTATTTATTTTTATTTTTTTAATATTTTCCAAAAAATTGGTGACAATTTTAGTGTTGGATGTTTTTTTCTAAACTTCCCTAAAATATCTCATTCATAGTAATTAAGAGTTACTAACAGTTTATGTAATATTAAGATGCCTTAAATTAAGTGTGTAAGGGATAGCTTTAATAAATTTGCATATTTACTATGTTTTTTCCAAACTCGGGTATAATATACCCATGTTGAGTTGCACTGCAACAGGCACTGAAGTTTAGTGGTCTAGGGGTAATTCAATGGTCACTGGTCCTTTGAATTCTCTGCTTGCATCCCTCAACCATTAAGGCAGGCAGGTAGCACCAGTGTAGACACAAACTCTTATCTTTTTTCTGTCCAACCCTCTAATGCTAGAGCTAACTGTTAATGCCAGTCCTTTATGTGTACAGCAGGTCAGCTCTGGAACTGTCTTCCTCCGTATGTATTCCCTACTGCTTATGACCTCCAGTCTTTTAAATGCAGTGTGTCCAAGAATCTTGAGCAGACCTTCAATTTGGGAACTTATTATCGTGTATTTATTTTTGTTTTGATGTATCGGTTTGCAGGCTTGCAGCGTTTTTTTTTTTTCTTACATTAGAAAAAGGAATTGCTGCAATATAGTGCATGATACATGAAAACTAGGTTTGTTGTGATAGTAAACTAGTATTTTTTTGTGTGCAGTTCCTCTTGTGCAGTAATACCTTAGCCAAATAAGTGCTTTAGAAAAAAAAAAAGAAGAAAATGCGTGTCAGAAATGGACATGACCACAGGGATAGTTCAGGTGATTCATGTGACACAGAAAAAGTACTCGCAGAGCAAGTAAAAGAAATTGTAATGGCTAGTCATGTGTGATAAACCTTGGCGTTTCTTTTCTCTCTCCCATCCAACACACTGTAATGCACATTGTCACTCTGAATAAACAGGAAAATTTGGGCAAATAAACTGAGTTAGCCAAACGTATAAGGGGTGATGAGTCATTCATGTGGCAGTGGCTGGGGGCTGTGGAGAGGAGTGTCAAGGACAAGTCGGGCAAGGGGGTGCATGAGTGTATGGGAGCACGGAATTCCTCATTGTCCCAGCTAGGGTGAGGGCTGTGGGCTGTAACTACTGACTCACCCCTCTATAAAAACATCCTTTCGTGATTCCCCAAATTACCTCTATTCATCACCTCCTACCTCCACAAAGCCTCCACATAAAGCCAACCTGGAGACATTTACAATGGAAAGATGAGGGACAGATGAATAATCTGGTCCTTAACTGAAAGTTCAGTATACTGTAATTATGCAGCTATGACTGGTTGAAAAAGCCTACTTTCAAGAAAAAAAATTCATACGCGAAGGGCTTGGCTTGTAAGACCCCCAAGATTCAGGGATTATGATTGAAATGAGCGTAATACTTGGGAAACTACATTCTGAAGTTGTTGGAGATATGATAGTGAACAGCAGTGGTACCGATGATGACTGAAGCCCTGTTTGGGTGGGAGGGGGCTTGAGTAGATCTACTTTTTTTGTAGACTGGTACTGTAGAATAGGCAGTGCTGGCAGTTTATTTAAGATTTTGATTAGAAACTCTTTGTGAAGCACAGGAAGCTAAAGAGGGTTGTGTGAGCTGAGACGAATGATTAGAAAAGATTAGAATATTTAAGTGTTGAAGAAGGCTGGGTTTAGTACATAAGGTCAAAGTTAGTATAAGATTAGCAAAAGATTTAATCAATTTTATTTTTATGGAAAATGAAAAAAAAAAGTAAGCATGTGCCAATTTCAAATACGTGGTGTCCTACAAAAAACTAAAACTGGCATTAGAGGTACATTCTTCATTGCTGAATAACTTACCGTTTGTCAGATGCTGAGGTTTCATCATTTACAACCAAGGTGTTCATCATGGAAAAAGTCCAGTGGGAAACGAGTAGAGCCCCGAGGTCTTCCCTGGGCAGGCGAGTGACCACCAGGAGCCTCGTCGACCACACCAGGAGCCGGCCATTGAGGGACCAATCAGCGAAGGCAGTGAGGAAGGCTGGGTCGTCACTCACCACCACCACCATCACGCACCACGACACCTGCCGCAGCTGCTGACACCACCTTGGTATAAGTTAGCTGTGTGACCTACCTGCCTCAGCAGTAATGAGACTGACCAACCCACCCCAGCATTAATGTGAGAATAACCTACCCACCTCAGCACTGCAATGAGAGTGACCTACCCGCCTCTACACTAACGTGAGAGTGACCTATATGCCTCACCAGTAATGTGAGAATAACCTACCCACCTCATCAGTAATGTGAGAGTGAACTACCCTCCTAAGCAGTAATGTAAGAGCGGTGAACCCACCTCAGTGGTAATGAGAGAATACCTGACTGACTCAAGAGTTATGTGAGAGTGACCTACCTGCCACAACAGAAGTGTTAGAGTGACCTCACCTGAGCAAAAATGTAAGAGTGACCTACCCGACGAGCCTGGCTGACCACCGGGGAGAGCTGTGCCTGTGTCACGTTAGTGTCCTGACCGTCCACACCCACCTCAAACACACCCACACCCCGTGCTGCTCCAACATCACCAATACTCTAATAAAAAACAGTATATAATTATGCAGAGTAGATTAGTTTTCATAGGGTTAAGATGCCTGCGAGGAAAGTGTATTATTACTTTAAAATTTTGTATTAATTTTCTATCTGTCTATAGTCAGACGTCTCAGTCCTGCAAAGGAAGGCAGCAAACAAATCGGTTCCATGTCGCTCTGTTCCTGGCCATTATGCTGACTTCCCCCTCTCTCATATACCTCTGCACTCCATCCCTCCATCTCATGCTTGGTCTCCTCCTCCCTCTTCCCCCCCCTCCCCCTCACTCACATACACTCTCCTTGTGAGGCTCTCGTTCCCCATCCTCTCCACATGGCCAAACCACCTCAGTGTATTTCTCCCGATGTTTTTTATCTCATCCACATCCACACCACAACGCTCCTTCATTTCCTTATTTGTCAGTCTGTCTTTCCATGTAGCTCCACATGCTCCTCTCAGATAACTCATTTCCGCTGCTCTCACTCTTGATTTGTGCCCTTCCAACAAGGTTCAAACTTCACTTCCATGTGTTGGAGTTGGTATCACAATCCTATCATGCAGAGGCTTTTTTATCTCCTTGCTCACTTCCCTATTCCATATCACTGATTTCTAAGAATCAGGGACCTTCATTCCCTGTTGTACCTTTTCATGGGCTTCATCCTCTAAATTTCCATCCTTACTCTTCACACTACCCAAGTACTTCAGTAAACTCACATTTTCCATTTCCTCATCATCCAGTCCCATTGTGCATTCAGTGACTTCTTTTCTCCCGAAGATCACAACTTTACTCTTCTCTGCATTCATCTTTAGATCCCGTTTCTTACACATTCTTCCAAACTCAGTCACCAAGCCCTGTGATTCCCCTTAATCGGCATTTAACAAAACAGTATTATCTCCAGACAATAGAACAGAAAGTTTCCAAACGCTACCCTCTTTCATTAGGACCTCTCTAACATCCACTGCCCTACTTTGTATCTCTTTTATAACTCCATCCATATACAGATTGAACTACCACTGATACATGATAAATCTTTGTTTCAATCCAACATTCAGTCAGGAAAATATACTCAGTTCACCATTCACACGTACTGCAGCCTTAGCGCCCTTATACATGATCATCACGGCATTCAACAGCTTCCTACTTACTTCATGTAATCTTAATATTTTCCACATTCCTAGCCCATCCACTCAGCCATCTGCTTTCTCCAGATCGATGGAGATCATATACAACTTCTTTCCCTTCGTAGACTCTTTTCCACTGAAGATCTTAGGACGAATATCTGATCTACGCAACTTTATCTCTTCCTAAAACCTCCCTGTTCTTCTCTAACTTATTTTTGTTATTTCCTTAACGCTGTCAGTAAGAATCCTGCCTTATAATTTTTCTATTACATGTAGAAGAAAAATGCCACTATGATTACCACACAATTCTTTTTCCCGTTTTCATTTATACAGGGGAATAATTATTCCTGACTTCCAGTCCTCCGGGACTCTGTCTTCCTACCACGCCAATCTGAACATCTTCCATATCCACTTTATTAATATCTCTCCCCCATGCTTCAGCATTTCACCACACACTTGATCAATTCCTAGGATTTCCGCATTTTGACTTTCTTCATTGCTTCCATCCTTTCCAACCTACTGATCACTTCGTCCCGTACCTCCATCCTCGTCCCAGATACTCCCCAGCTGCTAATACTCACACCAGTTTCACTCCCTGTGTTTAACAGTTCCTTAAAGTGTTCTCTCAATATGTTCCCTTTTTCTCCCTTCACCTCTAGCAATCAGTAATTCTTATCTTCCACTCCCCTACTTTCTTCTTTATCACTCAGTCTCTCTTTACCTCCTTCCTAATTATCAAGGTATTTAATATGGTACAGTAATATCCTTGATATAATGAAAAAAATTGTCTTTTGTGTATTATTGAGTACTAAAGGAAACTTTCAGTGTTAAAACTCCTTTCTAGCTGTGAGACCATCGGACTGGTAATGACCTGAGATATCAAAGTATGGATCTCATCCAGTACTGGAGCGTAATTTAACATTCATCTTTAGTATTACCTTTATTATGGTGCTATTTGCTGCTAAGTTGTCCGTGAGCAGCATTGGAAAACAACTGCCTTGTAGCCAAGGTTCCAACACTGATCCAACCATCGGTACCGATTCCCACAGACGATCTCTAGAATCTGTAATGAAATAATGACTCTCTCTCTCTCTCTCTCTCTCTCTCTCTCTCTCTGTATAAACACTATATATATCTATATATATATATATATATATATATATATATATATATATATATATATAATATGTAAGTATGTATATATAAATATAAATATATAAATATATATGTATGTAGATATTTATAAATATATATATATATATCTATCTATCTATCTATATATATATATATATATATATATCTATTGCCAGACGCCTCAATCCCTTTTGGGGTGGCCACAAACAAATCGCCTCCAAGTCGCCCTGTACCCCGCAATTTCACTCCCCTGCTCCCTACTCACACACCCCTCTCTCATATACCTCTCCACCCCATCCCTCCATCTCATCCTCGGCCTCCCCCTCCCTCTTCCCCCCTCCACCTCACTCACATACACTCTCTTCGTCAGTCTTTCACCCTCCATCCTCTCCACATGGCCAAACCACCTCAGTGTGTTCCTCATAACGCTTCCTATCACATCCACATCCACACCACAACGCTCCTTTATATCCTCATTCGTCAGCCTGTCTCTCCACGTGACTCCACAGGCCCCTCTTAAATAACTAATTTCCACTGCCCTCACTCTTGACTTGTGTCCTTCCAACAATGTCCAAGCTTCACTTCCATACGTTAGAGTTGGTATCACAATACTGTCATGTAGTAACTTTTTCACTTCCATGCTCACTTCCCTGTTTCTTATCACTGCTTTCAAGGAACCAGCAACCTTTCTTCCCTGCTGTACCCTTTCAAGCACTTCACCCTCCAAACCTCCATCCTTACTCATCACACTACCCAAATACTTAAACGTACTCACATTTTCCAATTCCTCACCATCCAACCTCGCTGTACATTCACTAACTTCACCTCTCTCAAAGACCATCACTTTACTCTTCCCTACATTCACCTTTAGGTTCCGTTTCTTACACACTCTCTCAAACTCATCCACCAAGCCTTGCAGCTCCCCTTCGTCTTCACTCAACAACACAGTATCATCTGCAAACAACAGTACAGGGAGTTTCCAATCACTATCCTCTCTCACCAGGGCCACTCCAACATCCACTACCCTACCTTGTACCTCTTTTATTACCCCATCCATGTACAGATTGAACAATCATGGAGACATGACATATCCCTGTTTCAAACCAACTTTCAAAGAGAAAAATTCACTTAGTTCGCCATCCACACGCACTGCAGCCTTCGCACCATCGTACATACTCTTCACAGCATTCAACAACTTCCCATCTACTCCATATATTCTTAACACATTCCACAATCCTTGTCTATCCACCCTGTCATATGCTTTCTCCAAATCCATGAAAGCCGCATACAACTTCTTTCCCTTCTCTAGAAACTTTTCCACTAAAGATCTAAGAATGAATATCTGATCTACACAACCTCTTCCCTTCCTAAAGCCTCCCTGTTCTTCTCCAACTAATTTCTCTGTTCTTTCTCTAACTCTGTCTATAAGTATCCTACCATACACTTTTCCTATTATACTAAGAAGACAAATGCCCCTATGATTACCACACACTTCTTTTTCCCCTTTTCCTTTGTACAAGGGAATAATTATACCTGACTTCCAATCCTCCGGGACTCTACCGTCCTCCCAGGCCAATCTGCACATCTTCCACATCCATTCTACTACTATCTCTTCCCCATGCTTCAGCATTTCACCACACACTCCATCAATTCCTGGGGCTTTCCCCGATTTAACTTTCTTCATTGCTTCCACAACTTCTATCCTACTGATTTCTTCCTGTCTTCTCACCTCCCTTCTTCTCCCAGCCATTCCCCAGCCACTTATACTCGCATTACTTCCATCCTCTACGTTCAACAATTCCTTAAAGTGTTCTCTCCATCTGCTCAATTTTTCTCCCTTCTCCACTAGTAATCTACCATTTTTATCTTTCACTCCCCTGCTAACTTCACTTCCACCCTGTCTTACTCTTTTCACTTCTCTCTAGAACATTTTCTTACAGTCCCTCCACTTTACACTCAAATTCCTTCCAAATTCGTCATCCATTCTCTTCTTATTCTCTCTTACTAATCTTTTCACCTCTCTCTTCCTTTCCACATATAACTCTCTCTTCCGCCTCTCAACTTCTTCCACGCCCCTATTTCTCATCCATTCATTATATGCTTTCTTCTTTTGTGCCACAGCCTGTTTCACCTCTTCAGTCCACCACGCTGTTCCTTGCACCCCCCTCCGTCTTCTCTTCCTTCCACACACCACATCACATGCTGCACATATTTCTTCTGTAAATATCTTACATACACCTTCCACGTCTCCCATCTGCTCCAATTCATATTTGCCCAATCGTTCCTCCACTTCTCTCTTATACTCTGCATTTTTCTCATCCTCTTGTAACCTTTCCACTCTGCTTGCAACTACTCCTTCCTCTCGTCTTTCTCTTCTTCTATTCCTCCATCTTACTTGCATCCTAATTCTGGCCACCACCAAGTAGTGGTCAGAAAGTCCACTCCCCCAACCTCAATACACTCTTGCATCCTTTACACATCTTCGCATCCTTTCATCCACACACACATAATCAATCATTGCCTTCCTTTCATTCAGTTCACCACCCACCCTTCTCATCACTCGCCATGTATACCTGTGGATCATTTTATGCCTGAACAGGGTATTGGCTATCACCAACCCCCTCCCAGCACAAACATCCACTAACGCACTCCCATTCTCATCTGTCTCAGCAGGCACACCCCACTCACCAACTATTCCATCCACCTTCACATTACCAACTTTACCATTCATATCACCAATCAAAAACACTCTCTCATTCCTTCCAAACTTTTCCATGCACACTTCCACATTTGTCCAGATTTCTTCTCTCACTCTTCTAGCACGATCTTGCGTTGGCGCACACACACACACAATCGCCCACATTTGTATTCCACCTTTCAACTTTACCCACACAATCCTTGACCCAACTGATCCATACTGTCTTATGCTCTTCTTCCATCTTTTACTCACAACTATACACACTCCTTCCTTTGCCCTCTCATTCTCATCTACTCTTGCACATATACCCCATCCATACTCCCATTCTCTAACACTTTCTCCTCCCCATTTTGTTTCAGATATTCCACATACATCCACTTTCACACCCTGAAGCACCTGCACAATCTCTCTCTCTTTCACCTCATCATTCGCTCCTCTTACATTCCATGTACTCATTACTAAGTCCTTTGTCCGGTCCTGGGTCGCCATCGTTTGGTCAGTCCTTGTCCGAGGCTTCTTGTTTGTTTTTTTAGTTAGTTGTTTTCCGGGGAGGGGCACTAACCCTCCGCCCACCCTTTTAGTCGCCTTTTACGACAAGCAGGGATACTGGGGGAGTATTCTTGAAAGCCCCCCTACCCCCAGGGGTGTATATATATATATATATATATATATATATATATATATATATATATATATATATATTGTTACATAGCCTATGATTTCATCATCCTTTGTGTCATTCTAACGTTCAGTATGCTGCATTTTGATCACGAGCGTGTTCTACCTCACCCCCCCCCTCCTCCCTTATAGTAGAGTAAGTCGTTCTTTCTGTTGTTCAGAGCAGGATTGTCAACTCTTTGTCCCCATGGCTTCATTTGCGCGTCCTTCTTACAAGTTGTATCAAGCTCTACCGGCCCCTATATAATGAGCTCAGTCTCTGCATTATTGCCACTTAGATCTACTCCTCATTTTGCTCATATCTCTGTCCTCCCCTGTACAGTTATTATTGTGAGTGCTCAGGAAGTCTCCACCCATCTAGCAGCTGTGTAATTTGAGTATAAGTGTTATTGCATTTTTTCTTGTACTGTGTAGCATAAGGTGTTAATTCTTAGGCCTAGTAAGGTTTTTGTGATTAATGTAAAGTTTCATGTCATCAATTGTTCATAATATTTCGTATCTGTAATAATATATCTTGCATTCACTGAGTATTATCTGGTATTTTCATTTTATCAGGGCTGACTTAGGTAAATTTACTCATGCTAATTTCGTGTTAATAAAGGCTATTGCAGTTAACCATATATTTATCCTGTTTTTGCCATTACATTATCCTTATGAGTCCTGAATGTTTTGTTGTTAGTTTGAGCATTAAACTTTAACTTGTAATTTTACCTAACTCTTTTGTTTTGAACCTGGAACTTTGCGGGACAGTTTTCTCTGTTCCGTAACATAAATTTGGCGACCTCTTATCAGGATATTCAGGATATCATAAGGATATTGTTTGATATTTTGTGACTGTGATTTATTCATGATGTCTACTATTACTACGCTTGATGAAGCCAAAGATTTTTTGTCAAATGTGCAAACAGTGTGTGATGTAGAAAACAGAACAAAGAATGAACTTAAGCTTGTTGCTCAACAATTGGGAATTGCTGTTCGCTCTCATCATTGTGAAGATCAAATTGTTGACATGATTAATGAAAGCTTGTTTAATGTAACTCCTCCAAATGAGGAAACGCAGATTGAATTAGCTAAGTTACAGCTAGCCCTGCAGGAGGCTCGTGTTAAGGAGGCTGAATTTCAGGCAAATGCTAAGGAGGCTGAGTTTCAGGCACGTGCTAAGGAGGCTGAGTCTCAGGCTCGTATTCAGGAGGCACAAAATGAAATTGCTAGGATTCAGGCAGACCATGAGTATCGCATGAAACAAGGCGGAACTGGATCATCTAGCTCTGATGATTTTGATGTGGCTAAAAATATTAAACTTGTCCCTCCTTTTAATGAATCTGATTTAACAAAGTATTTTCAGTTGTTTGAGAGGGTAGGTACAGGTTTTAATTGGCCCAAAAAGTATTGGCCAGTACTCTTTCAAACTGTTCTCACCGGTAAAGCTCAAGTAACTTATGCATCTTTGCCTCAGGATCAATCTGATAATTATGATGTAGTTAAGAGCTTGATTCTTAAGGCCTATGAGCTTGTTCCTGAAGCCTATAGAGTAAAATTTAGGACAACTTATAAACAAGATAAGCAATCCCATGTTGAGTATGCACAAATCAAAGAAGATCTGTTAGAGCAGTGGTTAAATTCTAAGAATGTGGATTCTGATTTTGGTAAATTTAAGCAGATGATTTTGCTGGAGGACTTCAAAAGGTGTATTAGTAAAGATGTAAGCCTATATCTTGATGAGAAAAGAATAGATAATTTGTCTGATGCTGCAGTTTTAGCTGATGAATATGTTCTCACTCACAATAGATATTCTAAAGAAAAAAGGAAAGCTGAGAGTAAGTACGTTGCCTCTACTCAGAGTACAGGTAACAGGAAAGAGAATAAAGATGATGTTTCTCAGGAAGTAAATACCAGCTTCACCTCTAGATTTCAGAAAAGTTAATGTACTTATTGTAGTAAGCTTGGACATACTACGGAGAAATGTTTCAGGAGACAGCGTGACGTGAACAAAAAGGAGTCTTTAAATATTCAGTCAATTGGTCTAGTGTCCACCCTTTAGAGTTCCCAGAATTCTTTAATTGAGTTAACTGAACCTGCTTTGAGGGGTAACTTAAATTCTCATGATGGAGCTCCTCTTTTGAGCAGTAACGTGGGTGACACTCTCAAGAGTTCATGTGCTAATTTCCTGTCTGATGGTTTTGTCAGTCCTCTGGACAGTAATGACAGGAAATCAGTTCAAATATATCGTGATACAGGTGCTTGCCAATCCCTTATGCTGACCAGTGTTCTAGGCTCTAATGTTAATTCCTCTGATGAAACTGTAATCTTACAAGGTGTAGGGAATAATTACTTCTCTGTCCCTCTGTGCAGAGTGAATTTAGAGTCTGGTTTTGTTAATGGTTCCGTTATGGTTGGGTTGGTTGAGACACTCCCAATGTCAGGTGTAACTTTCTTACTTGGAAATGATATTGGTGGAAGTCAAGTGTGTCCAGCTCCTCAGTTGTCTAGTGTGCCAGTGGCTGCGGCCCAGGATTGTGATGTCCCTGATGTGTTCCCTGCATGTGCTGTCACTAGGGCTAAGTCTAAAGTTACTGGTGACTTAGAGGATAATGATGATGATGATGTTATCCTAGCTGACACTTTTCTTGCTAATTTGGACCACTCACCAGATGAGGCAGTACCCCGTAGTGTTGATAATTTGTCTCGTCAAGAGTTGGTTGAGTTGCAAGTTGCTGACCCTGAGTTGAAAGGTCTAGCTAACTCTGCTTGCAGTGAGGAAGAGTCAGCCGATGCTTCTACTTGTTCTTATATAAAGTCAGGAGTACTTATGAGGAAGTGGAGACCCCCAACAGCATCAGCCGACTGTGAATGGGAGGTTGTACATCAAGTTGTCAACCCTCGTGTTTGTAGGCAGGATATCATTAGAGTGGCTCATGATTCCAGTTTGGCAGGACACCTTGGAGTGAGGAAGACTGTGGCACGCATTTTGAAACACTTCTACTGGCCAGGTATCTTCAGGGATGTTTCCTGGTATTGTAAGTCTTGTCACACCTGTCAAGTTGTGGAGAAGTGTAATCAGACCGAAAAAGTTGCACCTCTAGTTCCCATTCCTCCTTTTGAGGCGCCTTTCACCCGTGTTTCGGTGGATATTGTGGGCCCTCTTCCTAAGACTTCTTCAGGATTTTCTTATGTGTTGACCCTGATTGATATGGCTACTCGTTATCCTGAAGCCATTCCACTTAGAAATATCTCAGCAAAGAACGTGGTTAAGAAAATGCTAGGGTTCTTCACAAAGTTTGGTCTGCCCAATGAGGTACAGTCCGACCGGGGAAGTAATTTCATGTCAAATGTTTTCAAGCAGTCTCTGAAAGAGTTGGGCATCACCCAGATCACGTCTTCAGCTTACCATCCCCAGACCCAAGGAGCGTTGGGGAGATATCATCAAACACTCAAATCGATGCTCAAGAAATACTGTTTGGAACATCAGAAAGACTGGGATAAAGGTCTTCCATTCGTTGTGTTTGCTGCAAGAGAATCTCCAAATGAATCACTGGGCTTCTCACCTTTCGAACTACTGTTTGGCCTTGAAGTAAGAGGACCCCTTAAGTTACTCAAGGAATGCTGGGTGTCGGAGGAAGATGACGTCAACCTGCTGCAGTAAGTGATGAAGTTCAAAGAACGGCTGTCCACTGCTTTACAGCTGGCGAGAGAGAATTTAGGAGCTGCTCAGGAGAAGATGAAGACTTGGTATGATAAGAAGTCCAAGTTACGCCACTTTCAGCCAGATCAGGTTTTGATTCTGCTACCGGTGCATGGGCAACCTCTTCAAGCCAAGTTTACTGGTCCTTATTTCGTGGAGAAGAAACTCAGTGATGTCAACTATGTCATCGCCACACCAGATCGTAGAAAGAACAAGCAACTCTGTCACATCAACATGCTAAAGTTATATCACAGGCGGGACGAAAATAATCCAGTCTTCACTGTAGCTGTTCCACCCGAGTTTGCAAGTGAATTTCTCCCATGCAGCATGAGCCCGAGTGATAGTTTGGGGAAGAATCCTGATATCATGAATGATCTCCAAACTAAGCTTTCTCATCTAGCTCCCGAGGAAAGGCAGGAGTTTTCGGCATTACTGCAGGAGTACCCGCAAGTGTTCCGTGCTACTCCAGGAAGAACCACTGTGTTGATGCATGATGTCGATGTTGGAGACGCAAAGCCAATTAAACTGCCTCCTTACCGTGTGAACCCAGTGAAAGTTCCTCTCATCCAGAAGGAGCTTGGCTACCTATTGGACCACAAGATGATTGAGCCCTGTAAGAGCGAGTGGAGTTCTCCTGTCACTCTGGTCCCTAAGCCAGGGGGGTCACAGCGGCTTTGCATTGACTACAGACGTGTTAATCAGATAACCAAAACAGACACTTACCCTCTTCCTCACGTGGAAGATTGCGTAGACAAGATCGGAAAAGCTAGGTACATAAGTAAGTTTGATTTGTTAAAGGGATACTGGCAAGTACCTATGACTGAACGTGCTAGGGAGATCTCATGTTTTGTAACACTAGGAAAGACTTTTGCATGTTCTGTAATGCCATATGGTATGAAGAATGCACCAGCCATATTTCAGAAGCTCATGAATGTTGTAACAGAGGGTTTGGCAGGGTGTCTTGTTTATATTGATAATGTATTAATCTTCAGTGACAACTGGAAAGATCACCTATGCCATGTCAGTAAATTTCTTGAGCGTTTAGTTCAGGCTAATCTTGTAGCTAATTTATCAAAGTGTGAGTTTGGTCAGGCTAAAGTTCAGTACCTTGGGTACGTAATTGGTGATGAACATGTTGCACCACCAGGAGCTAAGGTTCAGGTTATAAGTGATCTTCCCAGACCTAAAAGTAGGAAAGAGCTACAAAGATTTTTGGGAATGGTAGGTTATTACAGGAGATTTGTTCTTAACTTTTCAAATCTTGTATCACCACTTACAGACCTACTGAAAAAGGGAGTTAAATTTGTCTGGACCGATAACTGTGAATCCTCTTTCAACAAACTTAAAGCTATCCTATTAAGTCAGCCAGTGCTCGCTACTCCAAATTTTGCTAAGCCTTTTAAGATGGCTGTTGATGCAAGTGATACAGGAGCTGGGGCTGTTTTGCTGCAAGAGGATGATCAGGGTATTGAACATCCTGTATCTTATTACAGTAAGAAGTTCACTCCACCTCAAAAGAACTACTCAACTATTGAGAAAGAGCTTTTGGCCTTGATTTTGGGTTTACAGCATTTTTCATTTAATTTGTGTTTTGGTTTTGAACCCATAGTCATTTATACCGATCCTAACCCACTGAAATTCCTTATTAAATTTAAAGATAAAAATCAGAGATTGACAAGATGGAGTCTACTTCTTCAGGAGTATTCATTAGACATACAACATGTCAAGGGGAAAGAAAATGTTATTGCAGATTGCTTATCTAGACTTTAGACAGATTGTTTTAGAGTAATAAGAAATTTCCTTTGTAAATTTCTTTTTCTTTGTGGGGAGGTGTTACATAGCCTATGATTTAATCATTCTTTGTGTAATTCTAACGTACAGTATGCTGCATGTTTGATCACGAGCGTGTTCTACCTCACTCCCCCCCTCCTCCCTTAGAGAAGAGTAAGTCGTTCTTTCTGTTGTTCAGAGCAGGATTGTCAGCTCTTTGTCCCAATGGCTTCATTTGCACGTCCTTCTTACAAGTTGTATCAAGCTCTACCGGCCCCTATATAATGAGCTCAGTCTCTGCATTATTGCCACTTAGATCTACTCCTCATTTTGCTCATATCTCTGTCCTCCCCTGTACAGTTATTATTGTGAGTGCTCAGGAAGTCTCCACCCATCTAGCAGCTGTGTAATTTGAGTATAAGTGTTATTGCATTTTTTCTTGTACTGTGTAGCATAAAGTGTTAATTCCTAGGCCTAGTAAGGTTTTTGTGATTAATGTAAAGTTTCATGTCATCAATTGTTCATAATATTTCGTATCTGTAATAATATATCTTGCATTCACTGAGTATTATCTGGTATTTTCATTTTATCAGGGCTGACTTAGATAAATTTACTCATGCTAATTTCGTGTTAATAGAGGCTATTGCAGTTAACCATATATTTAACCTGTTTTTTGCCATTACATCATCCTTATGAGTCCTGAATGTTTTGTTGTTAGCCTGAGCATTAAACTTTAACTTGTAATTTTACCTAACTCTTTTGTTTTGAACCTGCAACTTTGCGGGACAGTTTTCTCTGTTCCGTAACAATATATATATATATATATATATATATATATATATATATATATATATATATATATATATATATATATATATATATATATATATATATATATATATTGCCAGACGCCTCAATCCTGTTCGGGGTGGCCACAAACAAATCGGCCCCACGTCGCCCTGTCCCCCACCATTTCACTTCCCCGCTCCCAACTCACACCCCCCTCTCATATACCTCTCCACCCCATCCCTCCATCTCATCCTCGGCCTCTCCCTCCCTCTTCCCCCCTCCACCTCACTCACATACACTCCCTTCGTCAGTCTTTCACCCTCCATCCTCTCCACATGGCCAAACCACTTCAGTGTGTTCCTCCTAACTCTTCCTGTCACATCCACATCCATATCACAACGATCCTTTATATTCTCATTTGTCAGCCTGTCTTTCCATGTGACTCCACAGGCTCCTCTTAAATAACTCATTTTCACTGCTCTCACTCTTGACTTGTGTCCTTCCAGCAGCGTCCAAGCTTCACTTCCATACGTTAGAGTTGGTATCACAATACTGTCATGTAGTAACTTTTTCACTTCCATGCTCACTTCCCTGCTTCTTGTCACTGTTTTCAAGGAACCAGTAACCTTTCTTCCCTGCTGTACCCTTTCAAACACTTCACCCTCCAAACCTCCATCCTTACTCATCACACTACCCAAGTACTTAAATGTACTCACATTTTCCAATTCCTCACCATCCAACCTCGCTGTACATTCACTGACTTCACCTCTCTCAAAGACCATCACTTTACTCTTCCCTACATTCACCATGAGATTCCGTTTCTTACACACTCTCCCAAACTCATCCACCAAGCCTTGAAGCTCTCCTTCGTCTTCACTCAAAACCACAGTATCATCTGCAAACAACAGTACAGGGAGTTTCCAAACAATACCCTTTCTCACCAGGGCCACTTCAACATCCACTACCCTACCTTGTACCTCTTTCATTGCCCGATCCATGTACAGATTGAACAATCATGGAGACATGACACATCCCTGTTTCAACCCAACCTTCAAAGAGCAAAATTCACTCAGTTCACCATCCACATGCACTGCAGCCTTAGCATCATCATACATACTCTTCACAGCATTCAAAAACTTCCCATCTACTCCATATATTCTTAATAATTTCCACAGTCCTTGTCTATCCACCCTGTCATATACGTTCTCCAAATCTATGAAAGCCGCATACAACTTCATTCCCTTCTCTAGGAACTTTTCCACTAAAGATCTAAGAATGAATATCTGATCTACACAACCTCTTCCCTTCCTAAAGCCTCCCTGTTCTTCTCCAACTAATTCCTCTGTTCTTTCTCTAACTCTGACAATAAGTATCCTACCATACACTTTTCCTATTATACTAAGAAGACAGATGCCCCTTTGGCTACCACACACTACTTTTTCCCCTTTTTCTGTGTACAAGGGAATAATTATACCTGACTTCCAATCCTCCGGGACTCTACCTGCCTCCCAGGCCAATCTGCACATTTTCCACATCCATTCTACTACTGTCTCTCCCCCTTACTTCAGCATTTCACCACACACTTCATCAATTCCTGGAGCTTTCCCGAATTTAACTTTCTTCATTGCTTCCAGAACTTCTATCCTACTGATTTCTTCCTGTCTTCTCACCTCCCTCCTCCTCCCAGCCATTTCCCCAGCCACATCTACTCGCATTACTTTCATTCTCTATGTTCAACAATTCCTTAAAGTGTTCTCTCCATCTGCTCACTTTTTCTCCCTTCTCCACTAGTAATCTACCATTTTTATCTTTCACTCCCCTGCTAACTTCACTTCCACCTTGTCTTACTCTTTTCACCTCTTTCCAGAACATTTTCTTAAAGTCCCTCCTCCTTACACTCATGTTCCTTCCAACTTCCTCATCCGCTTTCTTCTTACTCTCTCTTACTAATCTTTTCACCTCTCTCTTTCTTTCTACATAAAACTCTCTCTTCTGCCTCTCAAGTTCTTCCACCCCCCTGTTTCTCATCCAGCCATTGTATGCTTTCTTCTTTTGTGCCACAGCCTGCCTTACCTCTTCATTCCACCACTTTGTTCCTTGCACATCCCTCCGTCTTCGCTTCATCCCACACACCACATCACATTCTGCACATATTTCTTCTGTAAATATTCTGCACACACCTTCCATGTCCCCCATCTGCTCCAATTCATATTTGCCCAATCGTTCCTCCACTTCTCTCTTATACTCTGCATTTTTCTCATCCTCTTGTAACCTTTCCACTCTCCCTACAAATACTCCTTCTTCCCGTCCCTCCTTTCTTCTATTTCTCCATCCTAATTGGACCTTCATTCTGGCCACCACCAAGTAGTGGTCAGAAAGTCCACTCCCCAAAGAAAATCCACTCCCCCAACCTCTATAATCTCTTGCATCCATTACACATTTTCGCATCCTTTCATCCACACACACATAATTAATCATTGCCTTCCTTTCATTCAGTTCACCACCCACCCTTCTCATCACTCGCCATGTGTACCTGTGGATCATCTTGTGCCTGAAGAGGGTATTGGCTATCACCAACCCCCTCCCAGCACAAATGTCCACTAACGCACTGCCATTCTCATCTATCTCAGCAGGCACACCTCACTCACCAAGTATTCCATCCACCTTCACATTCCATATTATACCATTCATATCACCGATCAAAAACACTCTCTCATTCCTTCCAAACTTTTCCTTGCACACTTCCACATTTGTCCAGAGCTCTTCTCTCACTCTGCTTGCACGATCTTGCGTTGGCGCATACACACACATAATCGCCCACATTTGTATTCCAACTTTCAATCTTACCCACACAATCCTTGACCCAACTGATCCATACTCTCTTATGCTCTTTTTCCATCTTTTACTCACAACTATACATACTCCTTCTTTTGCCCTATCATTCTCACCTACTCCTGCACATATACCCCATCCATGCTCCCATTCTCTCACACTCTCACCTCTCCATTTCGTTTCAGTTATTCCTCATACATCAACTTTCGCACCCTCAAGCATCTGGACAATCTCTCTGTCTTTCACCTCATCATTCGCTCCCCTTACATTTCAAGTTCTGATAACCATGTCCTTTGTCCGGTCCTTGGTCGTCATCTTTTGGTCAGTCCTTGTCCAAGGCTAATTCTTTGTCTTTTTAGTTAGTTGTTTTCCGGAGAGAGAGAGAGAGAGAGAGAGAGAGAGAGAGAGAGAGAGAGAGAGAGAGAGAGAGAGAGAAAGAAAGAAATAGATAAACACCTATGTGATCAGGAACATCTTTATAAATTGATGACGTGTCGGCAACTCATTTCTCATTTTCAGTTTTAGGGAAAATACAATAAAAACCAAAGTAAACACCATGCCTATGATAAAAATATAAACACAATATGGTTATGATACCTAGGTTTCAAAATGACAAATGAGATGTCAAACCATTACATTATATGAAAGATGTTCCTAATCACGCTGGCGTTTATTTTCATATTAATACAACGCTTTCACCTTTGTGAATGTATTGCAGCCGTATATATATATATATATATATATATATATATATATATATATATATATATATATATATATATATATATATATATATATATATTGCCAGACGCCTCAATCCTGTTCGGGGTGGCCACAAACAAATCGCCCCCACGTCGCCCTGTCTCCCACCATTTCACTGCCCCGCTCCCAACTCACACACCCCTCTCTCATATACCTCTCCACCCCATCCCTCCATCTCATCCTCGGCCTCCCCCTCCCTCTTCCCCCCTCCACCTCACTCACATACACTCCCTTCGTCAGCCTTTCACCCTCCATCCTCTCCACATGGCCAAACCACCTCAGTGTGTTCCTCCTAACTCTTCCTATCACATCCACATCCACATCACAACGATCCTTTATATTCTCATTTGTCAGCCTGTCTTTCCATGTGACTCCACAGGCTCCTCTTAAATAACTCATTTTCACTGCTCTCACTCTTGACTTGTGTCCTTCCAGCAGCGTCCAAGCCTCACTTCCATACGTTAGAGTTGGTATCACAATACTGTCATGTAGTAACTTTTTCACTTCCATGCTCACTTCCCTGCTTCTTATCACTGTTTTCAAGGAACCAGCAACCTTTCTTCCCTGCTGTACCCTTTCAAACACTTCACCCTCCAAACCTCCATCCTTACTCATCACTCTACCCAAGTACTTAAATGTACTCACATTTTCCAATTCCTCACCATCCAACCTCGCTGTACATTCACTGACTTCACCTCTCTCAAAGACCATCACTTTACTCTTCCCTACATTCACCATGAGATTCCGTTTCTTACACACTCTCCCAAACTCATCCACCAAGCCTTGAAGCTCTCCTTCGTCTTCACTCAAAACCACAGTATCATCTGCAAACAACAGTACAGGGAGTTTCCAAACACTACCCTCTCTCACCAGGGCCACTCCAACATCCACTACCCTACCTTGTACCTCTTTCATTGCCCGATCCATGTACAGATTGAACAATCATGGAGACATGACACATCCCTGTTTCAACCCAACCTTCAAAGAGAAAAATTCACTCAGTTCACCATCCACATGCACTGCAGCCTTAGCATCATCATACATACTCTTCACAGCATTCAAAAACTTCCCATCTACTCCATATATTCTTAATAATTTCCACAGTCCTTGTCTATCCACCCTGTCATATACTTTCTCCAAATCCATGAAAACCGCATACAACTTCATTCCCTTCTCTAGGAACTTTTCCACTAAAGATCTAAGAATGAATATCTGATCTACACAACCTCTTCCCTTCCTAAAGCCTCCCTGTTCTTCTCCAACTAATTCCTCTGTTCTTTCTCTAACTCTGACAATAAGTATCCTACCATACACTTTTCCTATTATACTAAGAAGACAGATGCCCCTTTGACTACCACACACTACTTTTTCCCCTTTTCCTGTGTACAAGGGAATAATTATACCTGACTTCCAATCCTCCGGGACTCTACCTTCCTCCCAGGGCAATCTGCACATTTTCCACATCCATTCTACTACTATCTCTCCCCCTTACTTCAGCATTTCACCACACACTTCATCAATTCCTGGAGCTTTCCCGAATTTAACTTTCTTCATTGCTTCCAGAACTTCTATCCTAGTGATTTCTTCCTGTCTTCTCACCTCCCTCCTTCTCCCAGCTACTTCTACTCACATTACTTTCATCCTCTATGTTCAACAGTTCCTTAAAGTGTTCTCTCCATCTGCTCACTTTTTCTCCCTTCTCCACTAGTAATCTACCATTTTTATCTTTCACTCCCCTAACTTCACTTCCACCTTGTCTTACTCTTTTCACCTCTTTCCAGAACATTTTCTTACAGTCCCTCCTCCTTACACTCAAGTTCCTTCCAACTTCCTCATCCGCTTTCTTCTTATTCTCTCTTCCTAATCTTTTCACCTCTCTCTTTCTTTCTACATAAAACTCTCTCTTCTGCCTCTCAAGTTCTTCCACCCCCCTGTTTCTCATCCAGCCATTGTATGCTTTCTTCTTTTGTGCCACAGCCTGCCTTACCTCTTCATTCCACCACTTTGTTCCTTGCACATCCCTCCGTCTTCGCTTCATCCCACACACCACATCACATTCTGCACATATTTCTTCTGTAAATATTCTACACACACCTTCCATGTCCCCCATCTGCTCCAATTCATATTTTCCCAATCGTTCTTCCACTTCTCTCTTATACTCTGCCTTTTTCTCATCCTCTTGTAACCTTTCCACTCTCCCTACAAATACTCCTTCTTCCCGTCCCTCCCTTCTTCTATTTCTCCATCCTAATTGGACCTTCATTCTGGCCACCACCAAGTAGTGGTCAGAAAGTCCACTCCCCAAACCTCTATAATCTCTTGCATCCATTACACATTTTCGCATCCTTTCATCCACACACACATAATTAATCATTGCCTTCCTTTCATTCAGTTCACCACCCACCCTTCTCATCACTCGCCATGTGTACCTGTGGATCATCTTGTGCCTGAAGAGGGTATTGGCTATCACCAACCCCCTCCCAGCACAAATGTCCACTAACGCACTGCCATTCTCATCTATCTCAGCAGGCACACCTCACTTACCAACTATTCCATCCACCATCACATGCCATACTTTACCATTCATATCACTGATCAAAAACACTCTCTCATTCCTTCCAAACTTTTCCTTGCACACTTCCACATTTGTCCAGAACTCATCTCTCACTCTGCTTGCACGATCTTGCGTTGGCGCATACACACACATAATCGCCCACATTTGTATTCCAACTTTCAATCTTACCCACACAATCCTTGACCCAACTGATCCTTACTCTCTTATGCTCTTTTTCCATCTTCTACTCACAACTATACATACTCCTTCTTTTGCCCTATCATTCTCACCTACTCCTGCACATATACCCTATCCATACTCCCATTCTCTCACACTCTCACGTCTCCATTTCGTTTCAGTTATTCCTCATACATCAACTTTCGCACCCTCAGGCACCTGGACAATCTTTCTCTTTCACCTCATCATTCGCTCCCCTTACATTTCAAGTTCTGATAACCATGTCCTTTGTCCGGTCCTTGGTCGTCATCTTTTGGTCAGTCCTTGTCCAAGGCTAATTGTTTGTCTTTTTAGTTAGTTGTTTTCCGGAGAGAGAGAGAGAGAGAGAGAGAGAGAGAGAGAAAGTAAGAAATAGATAGATAGATAGATAAACATCTATGTGATCAGGAACATCTTTATAAATTGATGACGTTTCGGCAACTCATTTCTCATTTTCAATATTAGGGAAAATACAATAAAAACCAAAGTAAACACCATGCCTATGATAAAAATATAAACATAATATGATTATGATACCTAGGTTTGAAAATGACAAATGAGATGTCAAACCATTACATTATATGAAAGATGTTCCTAATCACGCTGGCGTTTATTTTCATATTAATACAACGCTTTCACCTTTGTGAATGTATTGCAGCCGTATGTATATATATATATATATATATATATATATATATATATATATATATATATATATATATATATATATATATATATATATATATATATATATATATATATATACAGTATATGGCTGAACAGGGAGTCATAGACAGAGGCATTAATGAACAGTACAGAACCCTCAAGAACAGTCTTTTGAGAGTTACTAATGTAATATGCGGTTGGACAAGATGCCCAACCAAGACAAAGAGTAACTTGGTGGTTGGATGAGTGTGTAGAAGCTGCAGTTAAGGCGAAAAGAAGGCTTTTCCGAAAATGGAAGAAGGGTGGTAACAAGGAGGAATACTTGCCTGCCAAGCGTAGGGCTCGACGAGAGGTATACATGTCGAAATCTGAGTCACTGAGACTTTTAATTGATAACCTAAATCATGGGGAAAGGAAAAATATGATATTTGAGGTGGCAAATCAGATGAAGGGGGATAATCGGGATATTACAGGTGAGCAGTGCGTGAGGCATGATGAAGAAAAGGTAGTGGTGAACAGTGAGGATAATAAAGATGAATGGAGAGAGCATTATAGCCGGTTGTTGAATGAGGATTTTCACTGGAACAGGGAAAGCTTGGAGCCAGCAGGTCCAGTGTTTGGCCCTTGCTGCTACCGTGAGTGAGGCAATAGGCAGGATGAAGGTGGGGAAGGCAGCAGGTGTGTCTGGGTTGACTGCCAAAATATTGAAGGCCTCAGGAGATATAGGGGTGAGGTTAGTCACTGACCTAATAAATATGATTATTTATGAGTGTGTTGTCCCAGATGATTGGCTGAAGAGTGTAATTGTTAATGTGTATAAAGGGAAGGGCGATGCTCTGGAAAGAGTTTTAGAAAGTATGAATAGTGAAAGAGTGAAATTGATGAGATGCAGTTTGGGTTTATACCAGGTAGGGGGACCACTGATGCCATATTCATTATTCGACAGCTTCAGGAAAAATATATTGGTAAGAAAAGGGATCTGTATTTTGTTTTTCTTGATTTAGAAAAGGCCTTTGATAGAGTTCCTAGAGCGGTGGTGATGTGGACAATGAGAAAGCTTGGCATGGAAGATTGGCTGGTTAGGGTGGTTATGGCTATGTATGTGGGTGCTCGCACCCAGGTAAGAGTGAGTGGAGATTTGAGTGATGAGTTTTCCATGAACATTGGTGTGCATCAGGGGTCAGTTTTGAGTCCTATGTTGTTTATCATGGTATTTGAAGCCCTCTCACGTGACTTCAGAAACAGACTCCCGTGGGAGATGTTGTATGCTGATGATTTGGTGTTGTTTGCAGAGAATGAAATGGAGATGGAGGAAAGATTTAGGAAGTGGAGAGATGGCATGGGGCACAAGGGCTTAAGGGTAAATGCAGATAAAACAAAAGTGATGATATCTAGGGTTGGTGGCGGTACCGTCAAAGACAAGGGAGAGTGGCTATGTGCAGTTTGCCACAAGGGCATGGGAAGTAATTCTATCCTGTGCGGTGCTTGTGATAAATGGGTGCACAAGAGATGTAGTGGTATCAGAGGTAGACTGTGAGATAATGCTGATTTTATGTGTACAGCATGTCGGAGAGAGCAGGAGGAGATTGTCAGGAGTGAAAGGATTGAACTTGCTGTTGAATTTCTTGAGTGTGTGGAAGAGTTTTTTTCATTTCAGAGACAAGTTTTGTGCTGAAGGTGGGGCTGGAGCTATCTCTGTGGCTAGGGTGAGAAGTGGTTGGAAGAAGTTCAGGGAGCTGTTGCCTCTCCTGACATTGTGAGGGCTTTCCCTACATGCTAAGGGGTCTTTGTATGCAGCATGTGTTAGGAGTGTAATGCTCTACAGTATGGCAGTGAGACCTGGGGAGTAAAGGAGGAGGATATTCGCGGGCTCAAACGTACAGAAATGACAATGATTAGGTGGATGTATAGTGTGTCACTGTGTGCAAGGTCTGGGGAGGCTGCGTTTATGATGGAAGAGTTGAGAGGTAGAATGGGACTGGAGTGTATTGGTGTTGTGATGAGGAGAGGTAGATTGAGGTGGTTTGGGCATGTGGAGAGGATGGGGGATGATAATTGGGTGAGAAAGATGAGAAGTTTTTATATTGAGGGTGGGGTTATGAGGGGTAGACCGAGAGAGACATGGGACAAGGTCATTAAGTGTGACCTCAGGATTAAGGAACTGAACAGGGAGGCTGCAATAGATCGTGCAGCATGGAGAGCTGCCATTAGGTGACCAAGGCCGATGCATGCAAGCTTGTTGGAAATTTTGAAAACGAAACGAAACGAAACTATATATATATATATATATATATATATATATATATATATATATATATATATATATATATATATATATATATATATATATATGGATGTTGGAGTGGCCCTGGTGAGAGAGGATAGTGTTTGGAAACTCCCTGTACTGTTGTTTGCAGATGATACCGTGTTGTTGAGTGAAGACGAAGGAGAGCTGCAAGGCTTGGTGGATGAGTTTGAGAGAGTGTGTAGGAAACGGAATCTAAAGGTGAATGTAGGGAAGAGTAAAGTGATGGTCTTTGAGAGAGGTGAAGTCAGTGAATGTACAGCGAGGTTGGATGGTGAGGAATTGGAAAATGTGAGTACGTTTAAGTACTTGGGTAGTGTGATGAGTAAGGATGGAGGTTTGGAGGGTGAAGTGCTTGAAAGGGTACAGCAGGGAAGAAAGGTTGCTGGTTCTTTGAAAGCAGTGATAAGAAACAGGGAAGTGAGCATGGAAGTGAAAAAGTTACTACATGACAGTATTGTGATACCAACTCTAACGTACGGAAGTGAAGCTTGGACGTTGTTGGAAGGACACAAGTCAAGAGTGAGAGCCGTGGAAATGAGCTATTTAAGAGGAGCCTGTGGAGTCACATGGAGAGACAGGCTGACGAATGAGGATATAAAGGAGTGTTGTGGTGTTGATGTGGATGTGATAGGAAGCGTTATGAGGAACACACTGAGGTGGTTTGGCCATGTGGAGAGGATGGAGGGTGAAAGACTGACGGAGAGAGTGTATGTGAGTGAGGTGGAGGGGGAAAGAGGGAGGGGGAGGCCGAGGATGAGATGGAGAGATGGGGTGGAGAGATATATGAGAGCGGGGGGTATGAGTCGGGAGCAGGGGAGTGAAATGGCCGGGGACAGGGCGACTTGGAGGCGATTTGTTTGTGGCCACCCCAAACGGGATTGAGGCGTCTGGCAATAGATATATATATATATGTATATGTATATATATATATATATATATATATATATATATATATATATATATATATATATATATATATATATATAGTGTAAATAAATAAATATATAAATATATATATATATATATATATATATATATATATATATATATATATATATATATATATATATATATATATATATATATATATATATATATATATATATATTGTCATCTCACAAGCCATTTGAGTGTCCACTGCAGGACCGGCCTATCCCTACTGAAGTGGGGACGATACAGCCAATGTATCTCTACCAAGTGGTTTAGGCTGTCTAGTAGAGATTGTATGTAGGGTGAGAAGTGCTTGTAAGTGTAATTGTAGTGTTGGAGTGGCTTTGGATATGTGTGTGTGTGCTGTTTGTGAACCAAGTGTAATCAGCCCACACAAGCCGACTGGGTGCAAGCATACCTTACAGTATGTGACTTTGGTTCAACCACAGCACCCGTTATGTCCGCCAATGCAGTATGTGGCCTGAAGAACGCTCCCAAAGTTTATTACCCTGGCGGGGCGCGAACCCTCGTTCTGCAGTGTACGAAAACACAAACTGCCACTGTACCACAGAGGCTCCATATATACATATATATATACAAGGTGTTTCAAAAGTCGTGTCCGTAAATTGAAGAATGAAGAAAGTAGGAAAATGTAAATATATTTTATTTTGTGACATGTTTGGAAATTTGTCATATTTACCATGCTATTACAAATTTTATGTTTAATAGGAAGCTCTAGCAGATGAAAACGATTATAGTCTCACCAATCTAAAACGAAGGTTTGGGTGGAGTCCAGCCGGGGATTTCCCGGTGTACAGCGTTGCCTTGTTTCCTATACTCTGATTGGCTAGTGGCTGACCTGACACCGTTAGAGTTCGTCCGCTCACACCTCGCCACCTGGCCTGACATGACATCACCCACTTCTGTGTGTGTGTGTTTATGTGTGTGTGTGTAAAGACAAACTAATTTAAGTTATAAATATAATTTAAGTTAAATACTGTATATAACAGAAAGTGAACAGTGGAAGCGCGTGACAGAAGCTTAAATCTCCCTCCAATGGATCTGGATGTTGCCGCTCATGAGTGTTTTAACTTATTTATTTCTATTAAGAAAATAGCGTATGTTCTACTGATTCCTTCATATTATTATATTATAAACGTAATTGTTACATTACTTACCCAACTTAGAACTACCGTGAAAGTCGGTAAAAGTAACTACATTTTTTTCAGCACCACTGTAAAATATGTATGCCACGTTTCTTTACTGATGTACAAGAGCCATATGCATTACAAGTTTACCTTCCTTTGATATGCTAGAATACTTACGTTTTTATTGTATTAGTATGTGTGTACCTATCTGTGATGCCTATTACATATATAACAGAATCTACTCATCGCTCGTTTAGGAAGTATGGCATGGCTGCACCCAGCGCCAGACCCCACCCAAACCTTGGTTTTAGATTGGTGAGACTTTAGTAGGTTACGATCACCTCAATACGCCCTAATCCCGCAAAGGGTGGCCGCAGACAAAACGCCTCCAAGTTGCTCTGTCACCCACCATTTGACTACCCTCCCCCCAACTCACCCCCCCTCCCTCATATACCTCTCAACTCCATCCCTCCACCTCATCCTCGGTCTACCCCTCCCTCTCCCTCCCTCCACCTCACCTACATACACCCTCTTAGTCAGTCTTTCATTCTCCATTCTCTCCACATGTCCAAACCACCTCAGTGTATTTCTCCTAATCTTCTCAACCACATCCACATCCACCCCACGACGTTCCTTCACTTCTTCATTCGTCAACCTGTCCCTCCATGTCACTCCACATGCTCCTCTCAAGTAACTCATTTCCACAAGTCTCACTCTTGACTTGTTCCCCTCTTGCAAGGTCCACACATTGCTTCCATACGTCAGGGTAGGGATCACAATACTATCATGCAGTGACTTCTTAACTTCCATACTCACCTCCCTATTTCTCATCACTGCTTTCAGTGAACCAACAACCTTCCTTCCCTGCTGTACCCTTTCATGCACTTCATCCCCGAAAGTTCCATACTTACTCATCAAACTACCCAAGTAGTTGAATGCACTCACACTCTCCATATCCTCACCATCCAACCTCACTGTACATTCTGTGACTTCATTCCTCTCAAACACCATAACTTTACTTTTGTTTACATTAACTTTCAGCTTCCTTCTCCTACACACTCTACCAAATTCATTCACCAAACCTTGCAACCCCTATTCATCTTCACTCAACAATACTGTATCATCAGCAAACAGCAACACCGGAATCTTTCAAATCTCACAATCATTCGTTAGAGCCACCCCCACATCCACTGCCCTACCCTGCACCTCCTTTACAACCCCATCCATGTATATATTAAGCAGCCATGGAGCAATCACGCAACCCTGTTTCAGTCCCACATTGAGATAAAAAAATTCACTCAGCTCACCATCCACTCGCACCGTAGCCCTAGCTCCTTCGTACATACTCTTCACAGCATTCAGCAATTTCCCATCCACTCCATATATTCTCAATACCTTCCACATACCTTGCCTATCTATTCTGTCATAAGCTTTCTCCAAGTCCATGAAGGCACCATACACTTTCTTTCCCTTCTCTAGATACTTCTCCACTAAACATCTTAGAACAAATATCTGATCTACACACCCTTTTTCCTTCCTAAATCCCCCTTGTTCTTCTCCAACTATCTCCTCTGTCATATGCCTAACCCTATCAATGAGTATTCTGCCATGTATTTTACCAGTCACACTAACCCCTACACCGCGGGCTTGTTTACCAATGACTTGGGTGTGCCGCGGGGTTATTTGGGCTCCGACAGACTCTCAAAAAATATTCGCCAAAAATCAGTTATTAGTCCTAGAATAATAAAATTACATAGACTTATGGCACATACCTTCAGCTTTCTCCTGGAATGATTGTTGAGCCTTCGTCGGTTACCGTAGGACTTGTGGAGACCTCTGAAGTAGGGTAACGAAGTCTCCACTTTACACTTCCCGACAACCCGTAATATGATTACCACAGCCCGATACAAACACTATAAACACTATTCTACAATTTTCAAGTAGTTTGGGATCCATACTCAAAAAAAAAAAAAACACTGTGAAAGCAATGGAAATTACGAGCGCG
The DNA here is from genome assembly GCF_032717465.1 of Coenobita brevimanus. NCBI lineage: Eukaryota > Metazoa > Arthropoda > Malacostraca > Decapoda > Coenobitidae > Coenobita > Coenobita brevimanus. Next base: position 9,981,858 of record NC_136986.1, on the reverse strand, counting down.
TCTGATCGTCGCACTGGCACTAGTTCGCTCTTGGTAGTCTGTCATTTATTATTCATAAAACCCCTCACATTTTATATTTCTATTACTATATAACACTTATATATATCTACAGTCTTTATCCATAAGTTTCCTTCAGTAGTATTAGTTTATTGTCACTGTAGGGATTCAATTTCTTTCAGTAAAATATGTAGCATTCACTTTCTCGTCCTGTATACTGGCATTGAGAGTGAATGTCACTTTCATCTTCACTCTCATAACTCATAGCATTCAGACATGCTAGAGTGAAACTTTCACTTTCATTACTCCTAGGGTATATACTCGTATTCTTATAATACTACTCATTTACATTTCTATTTACGTTCTCTATTTTATTTACGTAATTTACATTTCTATTTTATTTACACTGTGTTGTGCACTGTCACTTGAAATAACTTATAAAACTATTTTCCATTGTTCACGTATATTTACATTCATTACTTTCACTTGCTGTTTACACATTATTTACACATTATTTACAATTCCACTTGCACTGTTTTACTCAATAGAAAGATCGTAGTCACTCTTTTATCAATTGTCAGCCCTTTACCTCTTTCCACACGAGGTTTAGTAAGGGGTAAAGGTCACAGGGCCATTTGCATGGGGGTGAAAAAAGGCCTTGAAGTCAGCAAGAAGAAACATACGCACTCTCCCTTCGGAAGATGAGAGTGAACTGATAACGGAGGACCAGCGTGGAGGCCTGCTAGGGGTTATTCAGAGTTACCAATATTACTTCTTGAAACAGCTAAGTCTAGCACTGATATGATTGGCAGGAAATCTAGACAATACATTATAAATTTGGTAGTTCCAGGTGAATGTAAATATCACTTAGGCTTCTCCCTTCCCTCCTTACATGTATATTTATTACGAAAATAGATTAGAGGCCTACTTAGGAGATATATATTCAGAGCTACCAATGTTATATCTTGAAACAGCTTTGTCTAGCACTGATATGATTGGCAGGAAATCTAGACAATACATTATAAATTAGGTAGTTCCAGGTGAATGTAAATATCACTTAGGCTTCTCCCTTCCCTCCTTACATGTATATTTATTACGAAAATAGATTATAGGGCATATTTCAAGGGGAAAAAACAGCAAAAATTAGCGAACGAGTGCACGTGAGGTGTTGTCAGGTGATAATTAGCCAATTCCAGGTGTATGGCACTCTCACTTACCTTATTTCTTTCTTGTATATATTATTTGGTATAAGAATAGGACATAGGGCTTATTTCAATGGATGAAATCAGTGAAAAATTCCAGGGAAGATTTACTTAGCATAGCACGGCCGGGCAGGCGAGAGGATAGGGTAATGGAGGGGGGGTAGGGAGGGGAGTCAAGAACGGGGAGAAATGGCTAAATTGTCAACAATGGATGGGAGTACAGATGAGATTAGGAGTGCTGACTAGTGTTGGACATTGGCAGTACTGATAGATGATACAAGCCCCCACTTGGAAGCCCGGGTGAATTCAAAATAACACAGAATCACAAAAGCGACGCCCAGCGGTATGATCCCTTGCTCCTAAGCGTCACGAAAGTGACGCGGTTAAGGGGCTAAGAAGGCAAATACCCCTATGGTTACCACATACTTCTCTCTCCCCTTTTCCTTTATATAAAGGAACAATTATACCTGATTTCCAGTCTTCTGGAACCCTTCCCTCTTCCCAAGCCAATCTACACAACTTCCATATCCATTCCACAACAATCTCACCTCCATACCTCAGCATTTCACCACACACTCCATCAATTCCTGGGGCCTTCCCCAACTTGATCTTCTTCATTGTTTCCGCTACTTCTGTCCTACTGATCTCTTCCTCCCTCCTCTCATCTCTCCTTCTCCCTACCATTCCCCAACCACTTATACTCGCACTGCTGTCACTCTCTACATTCAACAAATCCTCAAAGTGCTCCTCCCATCTCCTCAATTTCTCTTTCTTCTCCACCAACAATCTATTATTCCTATCTTTCACTCCCTTACTATTTCCCCTTTCACACTGCCTTACTTTCTTTACCTCCTTCCAGAACAATTTCTTACTCTCCCTCCATTTCACACTCAGATTCCTCCCAAACTCTTCATCCACTTTCTTCTTACTCTCCGTCACCAGTCTCTTAACCTCCCTTCTCCTACTCACATATATGTCTCTCTTCTCTCTTTCATCTTCTCCCCTACCTTTACTCGCTAACCATTCACTATATGAAGTTACCTACAGAAATCCACTCGCCGGGGATAATCACATTCAGTCAGTGCATGGATGGGCTGGTGATGATATGGGTACAGGCTTTGTCTGTTTACAATCCTCCATACAGATGCATAAGCCACACCGAATCATGAAGCAAGTCGATGTGTACTTGTAGATGGTTCATCTCCGATGGCATTGAGAATATCCTCTTCTACATAGAGTAGGTGCTCAGCATGAGGCCTTCCTCTGTTTACTGCACGTGGATTCAGTGTGCTAATGAATGTGGTATAGTCGGGGAAAGTTCTGCATTACCCACCTCCCGAAGCACTGGTGTGAGACAGGTGAATGTGAAGAGGCAGCCAGACCTTATATATCTGGTGACTGTGAGTGTGAAAGAGGGGGAGGCGGGGGATTGGGGGCAGAGGAGGGTTTAGTGATAGAATGGGAATCACATGTAGGTCAGCAATGTATGACTTGGACGGTGTGGTTGAGTTACCGGTACTTTTGTAAGGATAGATGACAATATAATTCTAGCATTTTATGATAAAGATTACGTAGATGTCCGTAAAGTTGGTGTTGTCAGGAAAGTTACGCAAGTATCCTGGGTTCGGACAGAGGTTTGAATGCTTTCATTCCCTCTCGATTTTAAAATGAGACGTTTCCCCAGGAAACATTAGTAGCGATATAACATATATTCACAATATGTGTTGACTAGAAAACAAAACCCCTATATTATCTATCTATGTAACCATCTCTATGTTATTTCTTATAAATTTATTTATTTATCCTCTGTCATCGCAGTGTAAACATCCGCCTGCAAACAGTTCCAGTGTTATTCTGGTAATTATCTCGAACTTAGACTCTAAGGTAATGTGTAATAATAATAATAATAATAATAATAATAATAAACAATCTCTATGAGCGATTAACAGATTCTTCGCTTTCCTTTGGACAGAATGACATAGGAAGTCCCAATTATCAGATCGATCTCTGTACTGTGACATAAGCAACTCTCCAAACCCTTCCATCCCCAGCCACTCTCCCTCTCACTCACAGTTACCAGACATATGGGGTCTGGCTGCTGCTCCGTGACCATCCATCGACCACCAATGCTCCGAACAGTGGGTAATGCGGAACTTCCCCTGACTGTACCAATTTAAAGCTGAATAGTTGCTCTTTATCATAGTATGGTTGAAGAAGGCAAGTAGCTAAAAGGCCAATACAACGAGTAGAAGTTAGCCGAAAAGGAAAAAATCGCACACCCTTCTGTAGAAAAATATTTGTAAAAAAAAAAGTATTAGAGTTACATGAAATTTGATTGCACCATGTCAATCTACAGTAAATTACCTTTCCATTGATATATAGGTTATGGCAATTTACGTTAGTTTTCACAGAGAAAATCGAAAGCTTTCGCTGTCACACAAGCAAATATCCATGCTGGTAATACTGATATTATTCATGGTAAAAGCGAATTTATTATGTATATCTGTCTGATGTACTTGTCTGTGTAAATCCAAATAGTTGGAAAAGGATAAACAGGATAGTGTATGTAGAACAAGCCCAGTTAGGATATGCAAAACGTGCAAACAAACAAATGTTGTTTCATATGACTCGAAATCGAGTCATCAGAATCTCAATGGTTGGATTTATAATGACTCGATATCGTGTCTTCAGAATCTCAAAGGGTTCATCTTTTCTCTCCGTTGGGCTCCTCCATCACAACCTTATTACCTTCACCTGTCCTGTTGCTTCAGTACGGCCCGTGGACCCTCAAAAGAAACGTCGATGTGGCACTTTGGAGCTGCAGATTGGGAGGCCCTCAGGCAGTACTTCATTGATTTTCCCTGGACTGATTATTGTTTCCATGGCCGGGAGCCATCTGAGTGTGCCTTGCGGATTACAGAGGTTATTCTCTCCGGCATGGAAGCATACATTCCTTTCTCACATCCTTTGACTGATGCAAGAAAGCTTTAGTTTAATCACGTTTGTTCTAATGCTGTCCACAGTAAGGAGAGGGCCTATAAAAGGTACCACAACAAGGCTACCCCCGAATCACATCTTTTTATGTTTCTGCCCAGAATCATGCTAAGTCTGTTCTTCTCTCTGCTAAAAATAATTCCATCCACACTAAATGCTCTCAACTCTCCATCTCAAATTCTTCCTGCTCCTTCTGGCACCTTGCCAAAAACCCTTCTAACAACTTTACCTCATCATCCTTCCCTCCTGTTTTATACTCTGATGTCTCTGTAGCTATTTCGTCTTCTGATAAAGCAGATCTCTTTGCTCAGACTTTCTCCTCCAATTCCACCTTAGACGATTCCGGTGCTGTTCCTCGATCACTTACTTTCTCTGACTTCATCATGGCTGATATTAAAATTTTTTCAGGAGATGTATTTTCTGCCATCACTGGCCTTAATACCAACAAGGCAAATGGGCCTGATGGAGTCGCTCCTGTTGTCGTCAAGAAGTGTGCTTCTGTGCTTACACCCTGCCTAGGTAAACTCTTTCGCCTTCGTCTTTCAAACTGTACCTTTCCTTCTTGCTGGAAGTTTGTTCTCTTTCAGCCAGTTCCAAAGAAGGGTGACCGTTCCCAACTCTCTAACAATCGTCCAGTTTCTCTAACATCATGTTTCTCAAAAGTTTTCGTTAACAAAAAATTTTAAAGCATCATTCCTATCACAACCTTCTTTCTGATCGTCAGTATGGGTTGCGTCAGGGATGCTCAATTGGCGATCTTCTCACCTACCTTTCAGACTCCTGGTCATCCTCCTTTCGGGACTTTGCCTAAAGCTTTGTCATTGCATTTGACATCTCCAAGGATTTCGATCGTCTGCAATAAATCTTGAATTTCCAAATTGTCCTCCTATGGTTTCTATCCTTTTATCTGTGCCTTCATCTACAGCTTCCTTTCTGATCGTTCTATAGCCGCTGTTGTAGACGTCCATCATTCTTCTACTAGATTCATCAACAGTGGTGTTCCTCACGGCTCTGTCCTATCACCAACTCTCTTCCTTTTATTAAACAATGATCGAAGCTATATGTCTAACCCTAACCACTCGTATGCTGATGATTCCACCCTTCTCCTTTTCATTCGGTTCCTGCAACATCCATCCCAGCAGTTATTTAAAAAAAATAAAAAAAAGGATGAGGCTATGTCACACCTAATGTCTGACATGGATCGTATCTCTGATTGGGGTAAAAATAATATATATATTTTTTCATGCAACAAAGACAGTTTTACACCTATTAACCTGACAAAATCTTCCGCACGGAGACCCACTAATGTTTAATAATATCCAGCTCAATCTTCCATGATTCTGGAACATGCTTCGTTTTTCATTCACTCGGGATTTATCTGAAAATATCATATTACACCTTTTGTAAAATCTGCTTCCAAGAGATTAGGTGTGCTAAGCCGACTCCATACCTTCTTTACCCCTGTACAGTTGTTGACTTTATACACAGGTTTTATTTGCCCCTGTGTAGAGCACCCCTCGCATGTGTGGGGGAGCTCCCCACATACAGTCCTTCTCAATAGGGTGGAGTCAAAGGCTTTAAGTCTCATTATCTCTCCTCCTCTTACTGGCTCTGTTCAACCTCTGTCTCTTCGCCTCACTGTTGCCTCTTTATCTCTTTGCTATCGCTACTTCCATGGTCACTGCTCCTCTGAACTGTCTGCTTGCATCCCTGCACCTCTACGACGGGTGCGTGACACCCTTCTAGCAAGAAACTCTCTTCCCTTTTCTGTCCAACACTCTAATGCAAGAGTTAACCATTACTCCCAGTCTTTCACTGATGGAACAGGTAACTCTGGAACTGTCTCCCTCTGTTTGTATTTCCTACTTCATATGAACTCCAGTCTTTCAAACTCAGTATCTTGAATTTGGCTATCTTTTGTATTTTTGTTCCTTTTCTTTGGTTTCTTGTTTCTCGAAAAAAATTATATAGAAAATATATATATATATATATATATATATATATATATATATATATATATATATATATATATATATATATATATATATTGCCAGACTTCTTCATCCCATAAGGCGTGGCCAAAAACAAATTGCCTCCATGTCCCCCTGTCCCCCACCATTTCATTGCCCTGCTACCAGCTCACACATCCCTCTGTCATACACAGTACCTCTCCACTCCAACCGTCCACCACATCCTCGGTCTCCCCCTCCCTCTCCCTTTCTCCACCTCAGTCACATACACTCTCGTCAGTCTCTCACTCTCTATCCTCTCCACATGACCAAACTACCTCAGTGTGTTTCTCCCAGTGCCTCCTATCACATCCATATCCCAACCACAACGCTCCTTCACTTCCTCATTTGTCAGTCTGTCTCTCCATGTGTTCCCATGTACTCCTTTCAGATAGCTCATTTCCACTGCTCTCACTCTTGACTTGTGTCCTAGCCCAAGGTTCACTTCCATTACGTTAGAATTGGTATCACAATACTCTCATGCAGTAACTTTTTTACTTCCCTGTTTCTTATCACTGCTTTCTAGGAACCATGAACCTTTCTTCCTTGTTGTACCCTTTCAAGCACTTCACGGTCCAAATTTCCTTCCATACTCTTCACACTACCCAGATACTTAAACGCACTCACATTTTCCATTTCCTCCTCATCGAACCTCATTCTACACTTAGTGACTTCATTTTTCTCGAAGACCATAACTTAACTCTTCCCTACATTCACCTCTAGATTCCATTTCTTTCACACTCTCCCAGACTCATCCACCAAACCTTGCAGCACCCCTTCGCCTTCACTTAAGAACACAGTATCATCTGCAAACAACACTACAGGGAGTTCCAAACAATACCCTCTCTCATTAGGGCCGCTCCAACATCCGCTGCCCTACCCTGTTTCAATTTTACAACCACATCTATATACAGATTGAACAACCATGAAGACATAAGAACATAAGAAGGGAGGATAACTGCAGTATGCCGGCTGTTCCATGCTAGGCAGCTCTTAAAAGTGTAACTGAACTACTATAATGAGATAAGAATAGCAAAGAAGAATACTCTTCCCCGCCCTCCAAACCCCACAGTCGAAGCCGGCAGGAAAAAGTTTGAAAGAACACCACTCTGTACATAAAAACTGGCGTGGACATTTTATTAGAAAGCGTGAGAGGAGAAAAGGAGACTATCATAGTGCAACCTAAAAAGAAAAAAGAATGAATTATGGTCCTTTCGCAGCAAGAAGTCTGTTCAGGGTGTGGCAGAAGTTTGACTTTCCCCGAGTGCGACGTTGCCAGTTTGACCACCAATTATCGGATTATCAGTCTCCCTACCTACCCCCATCCCACCTGTTTCTCTCTCTCTCTCTCTCTCTCTCTCTCTCTCTCTCTATATATATATATATATATATATATATATATATATATATATATATATATATATATTGTATATATTTATTATTTCTTTTCAACTTTTTTCCACACCACCTATGAGGTAAAAGTCTAGGCGCGTTTTATTTTTAAGAGGTTTCCCCTGTAGGCCTAATCCTCTCTCTGACCCTGGGTCCCTCGCCGACCTCGGCATGGCAACATGGGAAAAAAAGCACTGCCACGTGTCATAGAATTATTCAAATCGTTGTTATAATTTTAAAAAGTGATACTCAATGTACTATATAGCTTCCTTTACTATATACAGAATATAAAAAACAATTTCAAATAGCACATTGATGGGAAATAAGAGAGAGAGAGAGGCATTTACTATGTTGATTTGGCAGCATCGCTAGAGGTGATTCACCAGGTGGGCCCCACCCTGAACAGACTTCTTGCGGTGAAAGGACCATAGCATTGTTTATTAGATATTATTTTTCTCTATACCCACCCTTTATTTGTCATATGCTTATCTAGCCTATGCTTGATACTCTCAGTGAAAGGAGCAGCAACTACATTACTAGGTAGCTTATTACATTCGTCTACAACTCTATTACCAAACCAATTTCTACCTATTTCCTTACTAAAATAAAATTTTTCTATTTTGAAACCATTACTTCTAGTTCCATCTTGCATGCTCACTCTAAACACCTTGCTAATATATCCCATATTTATTCAAGTCATCCAGTTAAACACCACAATTTAGTCTCCCCTTTCTCTACGTATCTATAGTGAGTGCAGACTTCATCTTTTTAATCTGTCTTTACATGGCAGGTTCCAAACATCGTGTATCATTTTTGTCATTCTTCTCTACATTTTCTAACGAGTTTATACTGTATCCATTCTATAGTAAGGAAACCAAATTTATAGAGCATAGTCTAAATGTGGCCTTACTAATACTAGATATTGCTGCAGTGTTACTTTTGATGACATATTGCTCACGCTGCACATAAAAATTCCTAGGACCCTATTTGTATTATTTCTCGTATTACTACACTGTTGCCTTGACTTGAGGCCTTTACTAACCATATCTCCTAGATCTCTCTTCCATTCCAATTTAGTGATTTCTTTGTTATCTAAGCTGTATTCAGTATCTCCTGTTGTCTTGCCTACATTAAGTACTTTATTTTTTTCAACATTAAATTCCATTTGCCAAGTTTTAGACCATTTGGACAATATATCGAGGTCCTTTTGTAACTTATAGAAATCGTCAGTTGAGTTAACCTCTTAACAGTGGGGCATCACTTTTGTGACGCTCAGGTGCAATGGATCATACCGCGGGGCATCACTTTTGTGGTTCTGTGTTATTTTGAATTCTCCCGGGCTTTCAAGTGGTGGCTTGTATCATCTATTAGTACTGCCAGTGTCCAACAATAGCCAGTGCTCATAATGTCATCTGTACTCCCATCCATTGTTTACGATTTAGCCATTTTTCCCCGTTCTTGACTCCCCTCCCTACCTCCCCTCCATATTCCTCCCCTCTCACCTGCCCGGCCACGCTGCGCTAGGCAAATTTTCCCTGTAATTTTCCACTGATTTCATCCATTGAAATAAGCCCTATGCCCTATCCTTACATAAAATAATATACAAAAAAAAATATGGTAAGTAATAATGCCATACACCTGGAATTGGCTAATTATCACCTGACAACACCTCATGTGCACTCATTCGCTAATTTTCCCAGGTAATTTCCCATTCAAATATGCCGTATAACCTATTCTCGTAATAAAAATATATATAAGAAAGGAAGGGAGAAGCCTAAGTGATATTTACATTCACCTGGAACTACCTAATTTTTTATATATTGTCGAGATTTCCTACCAATCATTTTTTTCATTCATTCATTGCCAGATGCCATGTATCCCAAACGGGGTGGCCAAGGGGTTAGAGTTAATTGTTTTACAGGGAGGGGCACTAATCCTCCACCAACCCCACTTGACACGTAGGGATGCCAACAGCATCTGGTGTTCCCAGGCGGTCACCCATCCAAGTACTAACCAGTACCAACGTTGCTTAACTTCGCTGATCAGACGGGAAGCGGTGTACTCAACGTGGTATGGCCGTTATGTACCCTTGTTTTATGACAAGGATGCATCTGAAAAAATCTGTTACATAACGATTTACTGTATATCGAGTTATTTATATATAACATGATTCACCCAAGAGTCTGCAAATCAAGTTTCCAACTCATTTAACTGATAGTTATTTCACTTCACTACACTTTACTTGCTGCTTCAACTTCAACTCTACACTTCTGTTCCATCACTGACACAAACACCTGACAGCAATGAGTTCAAAGACCATCTTTGAACAAACATACGACTGTAAGCTAGTGCATCAGCGATCATATAATCATTTCATAGCATAAAAATGAGCATCTGTCGCCCTACTGACATTGTCAACCCTTGGCTGCCAATATAAGCCGCGTCATTCAGTTCCTTGTAGTCCTCTGAGGTGAAACCATGTTGCACTCGCGCCCTGCCACTTCCAACGCTTCTGCGCCCATTGCAAAGGGCACTGTGACCTCTACCCCTAGAAAAACTCGTGTGGGAAGCAGTAAAGGACTAAGTGACTCAGCAGTGGAACGTGAACTGGCAGAATTATCTATGATAATGATGGATAGTGACTTTGATCTTTCGGGTGAATTGTGTGATGAGCCTGGGGAGGAAATCGTGACAGAAACTGCAAGTACGAGTGCTTCAGTGTCCCAAGTTATTCCTTGCTCCAAGGGAAAGGAACCCTTTGTGCAGCAAGGGAAGGAAATTGGGAAGGGAGTGAAAAGGTGGTGGGTTAGCCCCAGAAAAATGGCCCTGCATGACCCAGCCCGCCATGAGGCCCTAGGTGAATCACCTCCCTGCTATCCCAGCCCCACTTCACTAATTTCTTCCTCCTCTTCAAGGGAATTTTCTCCTGAGTCTTTGTCATCGGACTCTCCACCAGCACCTACAGTGAAGGCAGGCCGTAGGGGAAGAGGTAAATCCCTGACTCATAAAAGTAGAGAAGCAAGTAGAGTTAGGGCTGCTAGTGCTACACAGCAACCTAGGGTCAGTCAGGGTGACCTTGAAACAGCCCAGTCTGCCTCACAGCCACCCTCCACCCTCACCCACCCTACTCCGCCACGACAGGGAACCCTGGACGCCTTCCTGTGGACGGAAGGTTCCGATTTCGTCCCTGAACAACTCCATTTTGATGAGAGTTCCTCAGGCATACAGCCTGCCTTCACTCTTGATGAGGATCCTGAGTCTGTGGACCTTCTTTTGGCCTTCCTCGATGAAGAAGTCACGCAGCACATATGTGATGAGACAAGCAGGTACGAGTCACAACGTGCTGCAAGTGGTGTAGGTACAGCGAAGATGCAACAGTGGACTGTGCTGGGAGTGCAGGAGCTGTATGTGTTCTTCGCCCTCATGATTCTCTTGCCACATTCAAAGAAGCATGAGTTGGAAGATTACTGGTCCAAGGACCCCTTACTCCCCTCACCCACCTTTAATAACTACATGGCCAGAGATCGCCTCCGGAACATCATGGGAAATCTGCACTTCGCCAACAACGATGTACCTTCCCAGACTAACCCACTCTGGAAGATCCGGGATATTCTGAGCAGAATGACGGATAAATTTGTCATTCTTCCACCCATTTCAGAAGGTTGTCATAGACGAATCCTTGGTTTTGTTCAGAGGACGTCTTAGGTTTGTACAGTACATTCCAAGCAAATGTCATCGCTTTGGAATCAAGTTCTTTGTACTGTGCGACTGTAAGACGGGGTACATCCTTGACTTCGTCATCTATTCAGCCAGCACTGTTGATCTGGACAAAACACACCCCCTTGGCTTCTCAGGCTTTGTAGTCAAAGTGCTGCTTGAAAGGTATTTTGGTGAGAATCATGTGCTGTATACTGACAACTACTAAACAGCACCGTGACTTGCTAAATATCTTTCAGAGCACAGCATCGCCTCCAGCGGCGCTGTGAAGAGCAATCGTGCCAACTTCCCCAAATTTCCTGAGGCAGGAAACTCAAAGCGATGAGATGTGCACCTACGCAAGTCTGACAAGATGCTAACAAGAGGGTCGTGCACATGCTCACCACCGTACATAAGGGGGAACTGTAGGACAGGCAAACCTGTGAGGAAACCTGATGCTGTCATCGACTATAATATCAACTTGCGGCTGGTGGACAAGTCCGACATGATGATTGGAGAGATCGACTGCCTCAGGAAGAATACTAGGTGGTACAGGAAAGTATTTTTGCATCTCATTGACATGACGATACTGAACGCCTTCATCCTGTACAAGATGTAGTAAAGCCACCAACGTCCTTCTCTCTGAGGTTGTTAGCCAGGACATGTGTTCAGCAGCTGCTTGAGAGATATGGTAGGGTGACAGCAGCAGCTCCAAGGCGCCATTCTGTTAGATTTCCTGACAGACTTGAGCAGAGGGCGTACATGGATCGGCACAGACTGGTGCAAATGCCTGCCACAACGAAGAGGAAGGCTGCAATCCGCAGGTGCCAGGTGTGTGCACATACAACCAGACGCACACCTGAGCACAAACGCACCTCTTGGCAGTGCGCTGAGTACTAGGTTCCCCTCTGTGTAACCTGTTTCTTTGATTACCACAGACGGAAGCAGTTCTAAAAGTGCAAGTGGAAAATGTAAATAATGTGTAAAAAATGTGTAAATAGCAAGTGAAAGCAATGGATGTAATTATGATTGAACAGTGTAATATAGTATTATAAGTTACTGCAAGTGACAGTGCATATCACAGTGTAAGTAAAACAGAAGTGTGAATGTTGAAAATACAATAGAAAATGTAAATAGAAATGAAAATAATTAGTAATATAAGAATATGAGTACAAATCCTTGAAGTTAAGACAGTGAAAGAGAAACCTTGGCTCTCTACGTACTTTACCGAAAGAGAAAGTGAATGCCTGCAGTGACAATAAACTACCATTACTGAAGGAAACTTATGGATAAATACTGCAGATATATATAAGTGTTATAAAGTAATAGGAATTTAAAGTGTGAGTGTTTTTATGAATAATAAATGACAGAATCCCAGCGGGGAATGAGGATGAGTAGGAAGCTCGTATGCGCACATAATTTACATTGCTTTCACAGTTTTTTTTTTTTTTTGGACTATGGATTCCAAACTATTTGAAAATCATAGAATAGCGTTTCTAGTGATAATATCAGCCTGTGGTAATCATATTACGGGATGTTGGGAAGTGTAAAGTGCAGACTTAGTTACCCAACTTCAGAAGTCTCCACAAGTCCTACGGTTGTCGACGAAGGCTCAACAAACATCCCAGGAGAGAGCTGAAGGTATGTGCCATATGCCTAGGTAATTATAATATTCTAGGGATAATAACTGATTTTTGGTAAATATTTGTATAAAGTCAGTCGGAGAGTGAATATCCCATCGGGATGCGCACAGATCGGTGAAAACATCCCCACGGTGTTGGAGTTAATCCCGTAAGGGGTGGCCACAAACAAATCCCCTCTGTGTCACCCTGTTCCCCGCCATTTCACTGCCCTTCTCCCACCTCACACCCCCCTCCTTCGTATACAGCCCAACTCCATCTCTCCATCTCATCCTCGGCCTCCCCCTCCGTCTCCCTCCCTCCACCTCACTCACATACATTCTCCTCGTCAGTCTCTCACTCTCCATCCTCTCCACGTGGCCAAACCACCTCAGTGTGTTTCTCCCAACGCTTCCTATCACATCCTCACCAACACCACAACGCTCCTTCACATCCTCATTTGTCAGTCTGTCTCTCCATGTCACACCACATGCTCCGGTCAAATAATTCGTTTCCACTGCTCTCACTGTTGGCTTCTGTCTCTCCAACAACGTCCAAGCTTCACTTCCATACGTTAAAGTTGGTATCACAATACTGTTATGTAGTAACTTATTCACTTCCATGCTCACTTCCCTGTTTCTTATCACTGCTTTCAAGGAACCAGCAACCTTTCTTTCTTGTGTTACCCTTTCTAGCACTGCACCCTCCAGCGTTCCATCTTTACTGATAACACTACCCAGATACTTAAAAGCACTCACATTTTCCATTTCCTTCTCATCCAGCCACACTGTACATTCACTGACTTCACTTCTCTTGAAGATCATAACTTACACTTCCTTACATTCACGTTTAGATTCCGTTTTTTTTTTTTTTTTTTTTTTTTTTTTTTTAGCCACAATCCCAAACTCATGCACCAACTCTTGCAGCCCCCCTTCGTCTTCACTTCTGTATCATCTGCAAACAACAGTACAGGGAGTTTCCAAACACTGTCCTCTATCATTAGGGCCACTCCAACATCCACTGCTCTACCTTGTATCTCTTTTATAACCCCATCTGTATACAGACTGAACAACCATAGAGACATGACACATCCCTGTTTCGACCCAACTTTCAATTCGAAAATTTCACTCAGTTCACTATCCACACACTCTGCAGCCTTGGCACCCTCATACATACTCTTCACAGAATTCATCAACTTCCCATCTACTCCATATATTCTTAATACTTTCAACAATCCTTGTTTCTTCACCCTGTCATATGCTTTCTCCAAATCCATGAATGCTGCATATAACTTCTTTCCCTTTTCTAGAAAAAATTCCACTAAAGATCTACGAAAGAATATCTGATCTACACAACCGCTTCCCTTCCTAAAACCTCCCTCTTCGTCTCCAACGAATTTCTCTGTCATTTCCCAAACTCTGTCAGTAAGTATCCTACAAATACTTTTCCTATTAAACAAAGAAAACAAATGCTTCTATGATTACCACACACATTTTTTTCTCCTTTTCCTATGTACAAGGGAATAATTCTACCTGACTTCCAATCCTCCAGAATACTACCTTCCTTCCAGGCCAATCTGCACATCTTCCACATCCATTCTACTACTATCTCTCTCTCATGCTTCAGCATTTCACCACACACTCCATCAGTTCTTGAGGCTTTCCCCATTTTGACCTTCTTCATTGCTTCCACAACTTCTATCATACTGTTTTCTTCGTCCCTTCTCACATACGTCCTTCTTCCAGCCATTTCCCAGCCACTTATACTCGCATTACTTTCATTCTCTGTGTTCAACATTTCCTTAAACTGTTCTCTCCATCTGCACACGATTTCTCCCTTCTCCACTAGTAATCTATTATTTTCATCTATCACTTCCCGACTAACTTCATTGCCACCCTTTCTAACTCTCTTTACCTCATTAAGGATTTTCTTACATTCCCTCCACCTTACACTCAGATTCCTTCCAAATTTCTCATCCACTCTCTTCTTACTGTCTCCTACTAATCTTTTCACCTCTCTCTTCCTCTCTACATATAACTCTCTCATCTGTCTCTTAACTTCTTCCACGTCCCTGTTTCTCATCCACTCATTATTTGCTTTCTTCCTTTATGCCACAGCCTGTCTCACCTCTTCATTCCACCATGCTGTTCCTTGCACCCCCTCTTGTCTTCTCTTCACCCTGCACACCACCTCACATGCTACATAGATTATTTCAGTGAATATCTTGCACACACCTTCCACGTCCCCGATCAGCTCAAATCCATATTTACTCAATCGTTCCTCCACTTTTCTCTTATTTTCTGCCTCTTTCTCATCCTCTTGTAACCTTTCCACTCTCTCTGCATATACTACTTCCTCCCGTTTTTCCCTTCCCCTATTTCTTCATTTCAGATGGACTCTGATTCTCACCACTACCAAGTGGTGGTCAGAAAGTCCAACCCCCCAACCTCTATAAGCTATTGCATCCATTACATATATATATATATATATATATATATATATATATATATATATATATATATATATATATATATATATATATATATATATATGAATATACATACATTTATATTTATCTATCTATCTATCTATCTATCTTTCTCTCTCTCTCTATACATATATCTATATCTATCTATCTATCTATATATATATATATATATGAGCCTCTGTGGTACAGTGGTAGAGTGTGCTTTTCATACACAGGTGGACCAGGGTTCGCGCCCCGCCAGGGTAATAAACTTTGGGAGTGTTCACCCGGCCACTCACTGCATTGGCGGACACAAGGGGTGCTGTGGTTGAACCAGTGTCGCTTACTGTAAAGTATGCTTGCACCTAGTCGGCTTACGTGGGCCAATTACACTTGATTCACAGACTACACACATCCAAAGCCACTCCAACACTACAATTACACCTAAAAGCACTTCTCACCCTACATACAATCTCTACCAGACAGCTTAAGCTACTTGGTAGAGATACATTGGCTGTATCGTCCCGACTTTGGTCGAGATAGGCCGGTCCTGCAGTGGATACTCAAACGGCTGATGATAATATATATATATATATATATATATATATCTGCCGTTGAGGTCCACTGCAGGACCAGCCTATCCCTACCGAAGCAGGGACCATACAGCTAATGTATCTCTACCCAGTGGCTTAGGCTGTCTGGTAGAGACTGTATGTAGGGTGAGAAGTGCCTGGAAGTGTAATTGTAGTGTTGTAGTGGTTTTGGTTGTGTGTGTAGTCTGTGAACCAAGTGTAATCAGCACGCCTTAAGCCGATTGGGTGCAAGCATACTAGTATGCGACACTGGTTTAACCACAGAACCCCTTATGTCCGCCAAGGTAACAAGTGGCTCGGTGAACGATTCCCAATGTTTTAACAACTCTGGCGGGAGGCGAACCCTCGTCCACAAGCGTGCGAAACGCACACTCTACCACTGTACCACAGAGGCTCCATTATATATATATATATATATATATATATATATATATATATATGGAGAGAGAGAGAGAGAGAGAGAGAGAGAGAGAGAGGGAGGGAGACTGATATGTGACAGCTGGTAGCATATTTTCATTAATACATGTTGAGTTAAACACGACAGCATTCTTGCAGTTGTTAAGCTTCTTCTAATATTTTCAGTTTTCGTCACTAATAATCTTCTTTCGTGTGTGTGTGTGTGTGTGTGTGTGTGTGTGTGTGTGTGTGTGTGTGTGTGTAAACATTAGAAGAGAGGACAACTGCAGTAGGGCGGTTGGCCCATGCTAGGCAGCTCCGAGAAGATTAATTGAACTACCAGAGTAAGATACGAATAGGAAAGAAGAAAACTCTCCCCCTTCCTCCAAGCCCTCCAGCCGAAGCCGTCAAGCAAAAGTCAGAAGAACACCACACAGTATAGAAAAACTGGCGTGGACATTTTATAGGAAAGTGTCAAAGGAGAAAAAGAGACCATCAGAGTATAATCTGAAAAGGAAAAAGAATGAATTAGTATTGGTTGTTAGAGTTTATTTTTTTCTAAACCCACCCCTTATTTGTCCTATGTTTAGCTAGCCTATGCTTGAAACTCTCAATGGAAGAGGCAGCAACTACTTTACCTGGGAGCTTATTCCATTAGTCTGCTACTCCATTACCAAACCAATTTCTACCTATTTCCATACCAAAACGGAATTTTTATGGTTTGAAACCATAATTTTTAGTTCTCTCCTGTATGCTCACTTTAAGTACCTTCCTAATATCTCCCTTATTTATTCCCATCATCCACTTAACCACCCCTTACTCTACGCCTCTCTAGTGAGTGCAGACCTAGTCTTGTTAGTCTGTCTTCACATGAGTGGTTCCGAAAATCATGTATCATTTTTGTCATTCGTCTCTGTACATTTTCTAACGAGTGAATATCCATTTTATATTAAGGACACCAAAATTGTACGGCATAGTCTAAATGTGGCCTTACTAATGCTAGATAAATTTGCAGTAGTACTTTTGATGGCCTATTGCTCATGCTTCTCGAAATAAATCCCAGGCCCCTATTTGCTTTATTTCTCTCATTAATACATTGTTGCCTTGGTTTGAGGTCTTTGCCCACCTCACCTTCTTTTCCTAAATGAGATTCAGCTGTCTGAGGCAACTGACAGCAAACCCTTTTCTGTATCCTTCTACTTTCTCTATAGTCATTTCAAAGCCAGATGGCAGTTGTGGCTATATACACAACGACTTATCTTGCTCTCGTGTTCCTGAACTCGATTCTTCTGAATTCTCTACACTCTGGCTTCGGCCTTCCTGTCATTCTCTGACTAAATATATCTGTGCTGTTTACTTATCCCCTAATTCTACTGACTATCATAAATTCTTCAACTATCTTCTACGATGGAACACATTCTATCCATTTCTCCTTTTTCTGAAATCTCCATTCTACGAGATTTCAATGTTCACCACCACCTTTGGCTCTCCTCTCCTTTCACTAATCCACCTGGTGAACAGGCCTACATCTTTTTTATTCTTAATGACCTAGAGCAGCTTGTACAGCACCCTACCCGCATCCATGACTGCCTTGGAGAGAGTTCCAACATACTTGACCTCTTCCTTTCAAATAATCCTTCTGCTTACACTGTTAATCTTTCCTCTCCATTGGGCTCCTCCAATCACAACCTTATTACCTTAACCTGTCCTATTGCTCCATTGTGCCCTGTGGACCCTCCAAAGAAACGTTGACTGTAGTACTTTGGAGCCGCAGAATGGGAGGCCCTCAGGCAGTGCTTCCCTGATTTTTTTCTGGACTAATTATTGCTTCCATGGCCGGGAGTCACCTGAGTGTGCCTAGCGTATTATGGAGGTTATTCTCTCTGGCATGGAAGCATACATTCCCGTCTCATATCCTTTGACTAATGCAAGAAAGCCTTGGTTTAACTGCGCTTGTTCTATAAGAGGTACTGGAGCCAACAGACCCCTGAATCACATCTTTTTCATGTTTGTGTCTGGAATCGTGCTATGTCTGTTCTTCACTCTGCTAAAAATAATTTCATCCATACTATATGCCCTCAACTTTCCAACTCAAATTCTTCCTGCTCCTTCTAGCACCTTTTCAAAAACTTTTCTAACAACTTTGCCTCATCATTCTTCCCTCCTCTTTTCTACTCTGATGACTCTGTAGCTATTTCTTCTTCTGATAAAGCAGATCTCTTCACTCAGACTTTCTCCTCCAATTCCACCTTAGACGATTCCGGTACTCTTCCTTCATCCCTTCCCCCTTTCTGACTTCCTCATGGCTGACATTAAAATTTCTTCAGCTGATGTATTTTCAGCCATCACAGGCCTCAGTACTAACAAGACGTATGGGCTTGATAGAGTCTCTCCTATTGTCCTCAAGAACTGTGCTTCGGTGCTTACACACTGCGTAGGTAAACTCTTTCACATTTGTCTGTCAGCTTGTACCTTTCCTTCTTGCTGGAATTTTGCTCTTTTTCAGCCAGTCCCAAAGAAGGGTGATTATTCCCAACCCTCTAACAATCGTCCAATTGCTCTAAAATCCTATGTCTCAAGAGTTTTCGAATCAATTCTTAATATAAAAATTATAAAGCATCTTTCCTATCACAACTTTCTTACTGATCATCAGTATGGTTTCAGCTAGGGATGCTTGACTGGCGATCTTCTCACCTACCTTTCAGACTTCTAGTCATCCTCCTTTCGGGACTTTGGCGAAAACTTTGCTATTGCACTTGACATCTCAAAGGCTTTCGATCAAGTCTGGCATAAATCTTTAATTACAAACTGCCATCTTACTGTTTCTATCCTTCTTTATGTGCCTTCATCTATACTGTAGCGTCATTTCTGGTCATTCTATAGCCGCTGTTGTAGACGACCATCATTCTTCTCCAAGATATATCAATAGCGGTGTTCCTCAGGGCTCTATTCTATCACCAACTCTCCTCCTTTTATTCATCAATGACCTTCAGCTGTACATCTACCCCTATCCACTCGAACGCTGATGACTCCACCCTTTACCATTCCATTCAGTCCCCACTACGTCCATCTTGCAGTTACTTCAACAAGCAAGAGATGAGGCTATGGCACACCTAATGTCTGACTTGGCTCGTAGCTCTGACTGGGGTAAAAATAATCTTGTTGTTTTTAATGCGTCAAAGACTCAGTTCTTACACCTATCAACCCGACAAAAGCTTCCACAGGTGTACCCACTAATGTTTAATAATATTCAGCTTTATCCTGCATCATCCTTGAACATGCTTATGGTTTCATCCACTCGGGACTTATCTTGGAAAGGTCATATTGCATGTCTTGTAAAATCTGCTTCCAAGAGATTAGGTGTGCTAAGCCGACTTCGTTCCTTCTTTATCCCTGCTCAATTGCTGACTCTATTAACAGATTTTATCTGGCCCTTTGTAGAGTACAACTGTCATGTGTGGGGAGGCTCCCCACATACAGCTCTTCTCTATAGAATGGAGTCAAAGCTTTCGTCTCATTGACTCTTCTCATCTTACTGGCTCACTTCAACCTCTGTCATTTCGCCACAGTGTTGCATCTTTATATCTTTTCCATTGCAAGTTCAATGGTCACTGCTCCTCTGAACTCTCTGCTATATTCCTCCACCTCTACGATAGGCGCGTAGCACACGTGTAACAGGAAACTCTCATCTCTTTTCTATCCAAGTCTCTAGAGGTAATCGTTACTCCCAGTCCTTCATTAATGCAACAGATCAACTCTGGAACTGTCTCCCTCTGTTTGTATTTCCTGCTAGCTATGATCTCCAGTCCTTCAAAGTCAGTGTGTCCAGGCATCTCGAAATTATGGGATCTTGAATTTATCTCTCCCTTGTATTTTGTTTTTCTCTTGGAGGGAACGGTTATTGCGAGCTTGTGGCCTTTGATTCCTTCATCATATCATAAAAAAATATATATAACGTAGATCTCTCTCGCGTTCCGATTTACTAATTTCTTTGATATCTAGGCTGTATTTAGTATCTTCAGTGGTCCGAATACTGAACCCTCTGGTACACCACTAGTTTCTAATCCCCAATCCGACTTAGTTCCACTTATTAACCCGCCCCATCCCGTCGACATATGGGTACGTTGCAACGATTTGCATTTGCCAGTCCTGGTGACGTACCAGTACGTCGTGCAATTGCAAGGTCCCTAATTTGCACAATTTTCAATTTTCGCACGTGATTTTTTGTATGTATACACGGGACACCTTCCTCTATTTCTCTACAAGATGCCAAGCAGGGACAATGCCTTACACTGCATAATCTCCCCCCTCCCCCCCTCACGCCATTGTCTTGGCAAAGGACCTGTTACCAGTGACCTGCCTAGTAAAGATATTCAGGGCCAGAGTGATTCACCAATCGATGACAATGTGGAGGACAATGTTTACATAGCATTAGAAGAAGAAACAGCCAGAAATAATGATCAGGTAATGTGGCAAAAAAAGGTCAGGTATGGTGATTAGTTAGTGAGTGAAACAATGCTTATAATGCCTTTATTACTGCTTGAAAACCAATATACTCACATACTACATATACATTCGTACCAAGTAAATAAATAAATACCGTTTATGAGTGGATAAAATAGTTACCCTCCCATAGAACTCGTTTTCTTTGGTGCCAGCATGTTAGAAAACCCACTCAGGTAAGGAGGAACTCCTACCTGGATTGGGCACTTTAAACCTCAGGTGAGAGATTTCTCTATGAATTTTCGATGTTTCTCACCAAAAGTGAAGGTTTTAGCCAAAAAAAAAAAAAATGAAAATACCTCAGGACTGGGGGATGTCGGAGGTGCGGAAAACCTCAGGACGTGACGGGTTAATACTCACTGCTTTCGTCCTTTCAGACAGGACTCTATGCATTTTAAGATATCGCCGTCTATACCGTGTGCATTTTTTGCGTGAGACCTTATCAGAGCTTTACTAAAGTCCAGATAAATAATATCATAAGCTTTATCACTATCTACTGCCTCATAGACTTCTGATAAGAATAACAAGTTTGTGAGGCAGGATCGTCCTTGTTCAAGTCCGCGCTGACTTTTTTTTTGTAAGATTAAATCTTTCTAGGCGTTCTCTAAATCTTATTTCCCAAAATTGATTTTAGCAATTTTCCTACTATTGACGGTAGACTTATCAGACAATAATTCGATGCAGATGTTTTATCACTGGTTTTAAAAAATGGACATTACGTTTGCGTTCTTCCACGCCTCTGCAACCTCTCCTGAAATTAAAGTGTCATCAAATAACATTAAAAGTGGGTGACATAACTCTTCTTATATTTCTTTAATAATTTTTGCATATATACCAACCAGACCTGGTGTTTTTGAGGTTTTAACTTATTAATTCCTCTCAACACGTCCTCCTTGGTAATGGTTATTTTACTAAGAATATTTTCCGTATTATCATCGTAAATAATTGCTGCTTGAGGGACCAGGTCTAGATTTTCCTTGGTAAATACTGATATGAAATAATTATTTCGGATGGAGCACATTCCTTTGTCTTCACTGGTAATGTCACCTGATCCTGTTCTGAGAGGTCGTATCCTGTCTTTATTTTTCGTACGGTATATTTGATAAAAACCCTTGGGATTTTCTTTTGATTCACTAGGAAGTTTGCTTTCCGTATCTCCCTCTTTACTTTTCTACTAAAAATCGCGTATCGGTTATGTAAGTGTTCCTCTCCACGTTTTATTTTTCTATATATTCCTTTTCTTTGGCCTATGAGAGATAATAATTTGTTGTTTAACCATCATGGGTCTGAATTATTCGTTCTAAACGGTTTTGAAAGGATATATCTATCTTGTCCTCTGTGTATTATATTTACTAACTCATTATATTGCTCACTGGCCGAACGGGTGCTTGGTACTGGACCTGAGTTAATCCCCGTCACCTGAACTACACTCCCACCTTTCCCAGAGACCTGGCGCACATTCCCAACCGTTTCCTTCCCCTCACCTATGACGTGGGATTCCCCACTGACCTGGTTGTCCTTAAAGTAACTGGTCTTCCTATGGAATACCGTTCTAAAATAAGCTCTTAATCCATTAAAATCTAGACGAAAATCAGGAACGGTGAAGGGATTTTCAGTAGAACAGACATATCAAATATATTTGAACCTAATTTCTTAATGATCGCCATTACCAGGTCATCCACCAACCTGTATATCAGTAATGACGTTATCTCTCTTAGCTAAAACCAAAGCTAGTATATTATTACTTCTAGTGGGCTCCCTGATATACTGATAAAGGAAATTATCCTGTACTACCTCTAGAAATTCCTCTGACTCTGCATCCCCTGTCTGATTTCGCCAATCTATCCTTGGCAGATTTAGATCCCCTACAATTATCACTAGGCTGGACTGTGGTGCTTTCCTAATTTCCTCCCAGAGGTATTTACTATTTATCCTACTTAATTTTGGAGATCTGTAACTAGCTCCTAAGGCTAATTTCTCCCTATTGTTACTAATTTCAACCCAGACACTTTCCGTGTCCCTATTAACTTTAATGTCTGCTTTATTGTAACAGTTTAATGAATTCTTTACATAAATAGCTACCCCGTCCCCCTTTCTTCCCTGACGGTTTGAGACAAAAATAATATAGCCCTGTATTTGATATGCTGCTAAAAATTATCGAGTGTCTGTATTCATCCAAGTTTGACTAATAACAGCAATGTCTATTTTCTCTGTACAAATTAAAGCCCTCAGTTCATCCATTTTTTCATGTAAATTCCTGCTGTTTGTCTATTACACTTTCAGGTTATAACGAGTAACACACCTCTACCTTGGGACTTACTATTTTTCACATTGTTACTGACTGGAAAAATCTTTACTAATATACCAATTTTTTGTAATATTACTTACCGCCCCTCTATCACCGCTTCTTCTGTACTCTATCATCGCCTGCTCGTTTTGAGGTGCCTGAGTGGATGTACAGTACCTACACTATTGGTTACATTGTTGGTTTTACTTTTGCAAGTCTTGCTGCATCTATCCAAACCTGAATTTTTTTTTTTCAATGCTTGGAAGAAGGAACCAAAGGCCACGAGCCCGCAAAAACCGTTCCCTCCAAGAGAAAAACAAAATACAAGAGAGAGCCAAATTCAAGATCCAATCATTTCAAGATGGCTGGACATACTGCGATTAAAAGACTGGAGATCATAGGAAGCAGGAAATACAGACAGAGATAGACCGTTCCAGAGATGACCCGTTGCATATATGAAGGACTGGGAGTAACGGTTAACTCTTGCATTAGAGAGTTGGACAGAAATGGGATGAGAGTTTGCTGCTAAATCGGTGCTACACGCTTGTCGTGGAGGTGGAGGAATGCAAGCAGACAGTTTAGAGGAGCAGTGACCATTGAAGTAGCGATAGAAAAGAGATAGAGATGCAACAGTGCGGCGAAGAGACAGAAGTTGACGGGAGCTAGTAAGAGGATGAGAGTTAATGAGACGAAAAGCCTTTGACTCCACGCTATTGAGAAGAGCTCTATTTTGGGAACCTCCCCACACATGCGAGTTGTACTCCACATCGAGGTAGAAAAAAACCGTGTATAGAGTCAGTAATTGTGTAGGGGTAAAGAAGGAACGGAGTTGGCTGTAGCACCAGTCGAGCAGGGCAGTACTCCCGAGGTGGATGGAAAGCTGATGACAGGGAGTGCTGGAGCTCCCGTTTCATCAGCCATCAGGACTAGTTCCTGACCATCCCCCTTTGCTGAACTTTTTCAGTGTCTCAGTTACACAGAGTGTACGCCAGCATGCTCTCCAATACAAATTTCTCTAACTATCTACACCAAACTACATGCACAGTACACACTACACTTCCTTTTCCAAAAATAAAAAAAACAAACCATGGCGTCTCATAACCCAGCCTCGGAGTCCCCAGGGGGGAGGACCACAAATGCCCCCACCTTCCGTCCCTCTCCCGGTGAAGGCACGAGGTGCCTGGGACCACTGTCTGACTCTCTTCTTCTTCATTTCTGCAACATTCGCGGCCTTTCCTCTAACTTTCGCTCTGTTGGGTACCACCTCTCCTCCTCTAAACCTCACTTTCTCTTTCTAACTGAGACTTAGGTGGCTGAGGCAACTGACAGCAAACCCTTTTCTGTATCCTCCTACTTCCTCTATACTCATTTCAAAGCCAAAGGTGGCTGTTGTGTATATATACACGACGACTTATCTTGCTCTCGTGTTCCTGAACTCGATCCTTCTGAATTCTCTACACTCTGGCTTCATTCCTGTCATTCTCTGACTAAATATATCTGTGCTGTTTACTTATCCCCTAATTCTACTGACTATCAAAAATTCTTTGACTATCTTACTTCTACGATGGAACACATTCTATACATTTCTCTTTTCTCTGAGATCTCCGTTCTAGATTTCAATGTTCACCACTACCTTTGGCTCTCCTCTCCTTTCATTGATCCACCTGGTGAACAAGCCTACATCTTTTCTATCCTTAATGACCTAGAGCAGCTTGTACAGCACCCTACCCGTATCCCAGACCGCCTTGTAGAGAGAGCTCCAACATAATTGACCTCTTCCTTACAACTAATCCTTCTGCTTACACTGTTAATCTTTCCTCTCCGTTGGGCTCCTCCGATCACAGCCTTATCACCTTAACCTGTCCTATCACTCTGGTACGGCCTGTGAACCCTCCAGGGAAACGTCGCCTGTGGCATTTTGGAGCCACGGATTGGGAGGCCCTCAGGCAGTACTTCTTTGATTTTCCCTGGAATGATTATTGCTTCCATGGCCGGGAGCCATCTGAGTGTGCCTTGCGCATTACGGAGGTTATTCTCTCGGGCATGGAAGCATACATTCCTTTCTCATATCCTTTGACTAATGCAAGAAAGCCTTGGTTTAACCATGCTTGTTCTAATGCTGTCCACAACAAGGAGAGGACCTACAAAAGGTACTGGAGCCAACCCACCCCTGAATCACATCATCTTGACGTTTCTGCCCGGAATCGTGCTAAGTCTGTTCTTCGCTCTGCTAAAAATAATTTCATCCGTACTAAATGCTCTGAACTCTCCAACTCGAATTCTTCCCGCTCCTTCTGGCACCTTGCCAAAAACCTTTCTAACAACTTTACCTCATCATCCTTCCCTCCTCTTTTCTACTCTGATGGTTCTGTACCTATTTCTTCTACTGATAAAGCAGATCTCTTCGCACAGACTTTCTCCTCCAATTCTAACTTAGACGATTCCGGTGCTGTTCCTCCATCACTTCCCGCCTCTGACTTCCTCATGGCTGACATTAAAATTTCTTCAGCTGATGTATTTTCTGCCATCCGGCCTCAATACTAATAAGGCATATGGGCCTGATGGAGTCCCTCCTCTTGTTCTCAAGAACTGTGCTTCTGTGCTTACACCTTGCCTAGGCAAACTCTTTCGCCTTTGTCTGTCAACTTGTACCTTTTCTTCTTGCTAGAAGTTTTCTCTCATTCAGTCAGTCCCAAAGAAGGGTGACCACTCCCAACCCTCCAACTATCGTCCAATTGCTTTAACGTCCTGTATTTCAAAAGTTTTCGAGTCAATTCTCAATAGAAAAATTTTAAGGCACCTTTCCTATCACAAACTTCTTTCTGATCGTCAGTACGGGTTCCGTCAGGGATGCTTCACTGGTGATCTTCTCACCTACCTTTCAGACTCCTGGTCATCCTCCTTTCGGGACTTTGGCGAAAGCTTTGCCATTGCACTTGACATCTCAAAGGCTTTCGATCGAGTCTGGCATAAATCTTTAATTTCCAAACTGCCCTCTTACGGTTTCTATCCCTCTATCTGTGCCTTCATCGCTAGCTTCTTTTCTGGTCGTTCTGTAACTGCTGTTGTAGACGGCCATCGTTCTTCTCCTAGATCTATCAACAGTGGTGTTCCTCATGGCTCTGTCCTATCACCAACTCTCTTCCTTCTATTCATCAATGACCTTCTATGCTGTACATCTAACCCTATTCACTCATACACTGATGATTCGACCCTTCACCTTTCCATTCGGTTCCCGCAATGCCCATTTCAGCAGTTACTTCAACAAACAAGGGATGAGGCTATGCCACACCTAATATCTGACTTGGCTCATATCTCTGACTCGGGTAAAAAAAATCTTGTTGTTTTTAATGCATCAAAGACTCAGTTCTTACACCTATCAACCCGTCAAAATCTTCCACAGGTATATCCACTAATGTTTAATAATATTCAGCTTAATCCTGCATCATCCTTGAACATGCTTGGGGTTTCATTTTCTCGGGACTTATCTTGGAAAGATCATATTACATCTCTTGTAAAATCTGCTTCAAAGAGATTGGGTATGCTAAGCCGACTCCGTTCTTTCTTTATCCCTGCACAATTATTGTCTCTATACAGGGGTTTTATCCGCCCCTGTGTGGAGTACAACTCTCATGTGTGGGGAGGCTCCCCACATACAGCTCCTCTCAATAGGGTGAAGTCAAAGGCTTTCGTCTCATTAACTCTCCTTCTCTTACTGACTCCCTTCAACCTCTGTCGCTTTGCCGCACTGTTGCATCTTTATCTCTTTTCTTTCGCTACTTTAATGGTCACTGTTCCTCTGAACTGTCTGCATGCATTCCTCCATCTCTACAACGGGCGCGTAGCACCCGTCTAGCAGCAAACTCTCATCCCTTTTCTGTCCAACTCTCTAATGCAAGAGTTAACCGTTACTCCCAGTCCTTCATTTATGCAACAGGTCAACTCTGGAACTGTCTCCCTCTGTCTGTATTTCCTGCTGCCTATGATCCCCAGTCTTTCGAACGCAGAGTGTCCAGGTTTCTCGAAATGAATGGATCTTGAATTTGGCTCTCTCTTGTATTTTGTTTTTCTCTTGGAGGGAACTCTTATTGCGGGCTCATGGCCTTTGGTTCCTTCTTCCTCGCATAAAAAAAAAAAAACTAATCTCTTGGAAGAAGATTTTACAAGAGATATAATATGATCTTTCCAAGATAAGTCCTGTGTGAATGAAACCCCAAGCATAATCAAGGATGATGCAGGATTAAGCTGAATATTATTAAACATTAGTGGGTACTCCTGTGGAAGATTTTGTCGGGTTGATAAGTGTAAGAACTGAGTCTTTGATGCATTAAAAACAACAAGATTATTATTACTCCAGTCAGAGATACGAGTCAAGTCAGACATTAGGTGTGCCATAGCCTCATCCCTTGTTTGCTGAAATAGCTGCTGAGATGGACGTTGCGGGAAGCTAATGGAAATGTGAAGGATGGAGTCATCAGAGTACGAGTGGATAGGGTTAGATGTACGGCTGAGAAGGTCATTGATGAATAAAAGGAAGAGAGTTGGTGATAGGACAGAACCCTGAGGAGCACCACTATTGATAGATCTAGGAGAAAAACGATGGCCGTCTACAACAGCGGCTATAGAAAGACCAGAAAGGAAGCTATTGATGAAGGCACAGATAGAAGGATAGAAACTGTAAGAGGACAATTTGGAAATAAAATATTTATGCCACACTCGATCGAAAGCCTTTGAGATGTCAGCTGCAATGTCAAAGCTTTTACCAAAGTCCCGAAAGGAGGATGACCAGGAGTCTGAAAGGTAGGTGAGAAGATCGCCAGTGGAGCATCCCTGACAGAACCCATGCTGACGATCAGAAAGAAGGTTGTGACAGGAGAGATGCTTTAAAATTTTTCTGTTAAGAATTGACTCAAAAACTTTTGAGATACAGGATGTTAAAGCAATTGGACGATAGTTAGAGGGTTGGGAATGGTTACCCTTCTTTAGGACTGGCTGAATGAAAGCGAACTTTCAGCACAAAGGAAAGGTACAAGTTGATAGACAAAGGCGAAAAAGTTTGCCCAGGCAAGGTGTAAACACAGAAGCACAGTTCTTGAGGACAACAGAAGGGACTCCATCAGGCCCATATGCCTTTTTAGTACTGAGGACTGTGATGGCAGAAAATACATCAGCTGAAGAAATCTTTATGTCAGCCATGAGGAAGTCAGAGGGGGGAAGTGATGGAGGAACAGCACCGGACTCATCTAAGGTGGAATTGGAGGAGAAAGTCTGAGCGAAGAGATCTGCTTTATCAGTGGAAGAAATAGCTACAGAACCATCAGAGTAGAAAAGAGGAGGGAAAAATGATGAGGTAAAGTTATTAGAAAGGTTTCTAACAAGGTGCCAAAAGGAGTGGGAAGGATTTGAGTTGGAGAGTTGAGAGCATTTAGTATGGATGAAATTATTTTTAGCAGAACGAAGAACAGACTTAGCATGATTCCAGGCAGAAACATAAAGGTGATGTGATTCATGGGTGATATCTGAGTGTAGTTGCTGTAACTTCCTGTCCATCTAATTCTCAACCCCGAAAAAACCTCTCTAACTCCCCATCTATCATTGCAGGTAAAACAGTAACTCCCTGTCTACTAAGATGAGTCCCATCCCAACTATACATGGCACTCCGTCCATAAAACGTGCCAGCTGTCTATGAATGGTATTGCATTGTCTTTGGAATACCTTCAAGGCAGCAATTAAAACCTATTGGCCTGCTCAACCATTCCCTCCCAACTCCCCTTGTAGGCAAAACAGTGAGTACTACAGGGGTCCTTCCCCTCTCCCTAACCTTGTCCAACATAACCTTGTACCTCACCCTTACGCCTACCAATATCATACCCTCCTACACTGAAACACACAGTGGGTTTGTCTCCACTTTCCTTCACAATATTTGATTTTTTTCAATCACATTACCCACCCTGGCCCCCAAAAGACACACATGTTTAGTAAGTGAACTATACATTGCTGTGTTTAGATATCTTACCTGGCAGTCTCCAACAATGAGAACATTTTTCTTACCTTTCTTGATCTTAGTATACTTACCTATACAGGAAGTTCTTTCACCGTCCTTCTCCTCTACTTCCATCTCTGCCTTTGCTTCACATTCGTCCGATATTGCATCAAATACATTTGGGTTTTTTATTTGTGCATGTTTCTTAAGGGTGAACTTTCTTGCACGCTTGTGAACAAGTGCCCAACCTTCATCCTCTTTCTCTCTCTCCTCCAACATCTCCTCAAACAATTCCCTCACCTCTGACTTCTGCTTGAGAACCTGTACCTCTTACTTCAATTCGAGAAGTTCTTCCTTTAACTCAAGGTAGTCCTCAAAACTTGCAACAGGGACACAACTCTCCGTAGAGAAAGCCATCACGCACAAATTCACACAATGGTATCACAAGTCAGTACAACACACTAGCACAACACTATCATAGGTCACTAGCACAAAACT
Organism: Coenobita brevimanus; assembly: GCF_032717465.1. Taxonomy (NCBI): domain Eukaryota; kingdom Metazoa; phylum Arthropoda; class Malacostraca; order Decapoda; family Coenobitidae; genus Coenobita; species Coenobita brevimanus. The sequence goes on along the minus strand of NC_136986.1, from coordinate 9,952,222 downwards.
ATCACAGGTCACTAAACTCACTGACATTTCCCACAACAGGTGAGTACAGCTGGTTAAATCAGGAACGCCAGGAGACATCTGAATATATATATATATATATATATATATATATATATATATATATATATATATATATATATATATATATATATATATATATATATATATAAGGTTCTTACCTAATTGTTCTTACCTAATTGTATCTTTACAGGAATGAGTCAAGCTTGTACTGTCCCGTGTCTTAAACTATATTAATCGTACATATCCTTTAATTTGTGAATTGTTTTGTCACACACTATTTCATTCGGTAGTGCATTCCATTGATCAATTGCTCTGTTTGGGAAACTGAATTTCCTTACGTCTTTATCACCTCTCTTCTTATGCTGTTTTTTGGAGTGTCCTCTTGCTGATGCTTCTCCATATGTTAAGAAATCATTTATGTCTATTTTCTCCTTCCCTGATATGCACTTATATAGCATTATCATGTCACCTATTTTCCTTCTTTTCTATAGTGTCGGTAGATTCAGTTTATTTAGTCTTTCTTCGTAGCTTAGGTCCCTTAAGCTTGGTATCCATCTTGTAGCGGCCCTTTGAACTTTTTCAATCTTGTCTATGTGTTTTTTGAGATGAGGACTCCAGACTACTGATGCATATTCCAGGGTTGGTCTAATGAATGATGTTATTATCCTTCTTAGCATGTCTTCATTTATGTATGTGAATGGTCTTCTCATATTTGCAAGTAGTGTATACATGTTCCGTACCTTCTCGCTGATGTGGTCAGCTGGAGATAGTCTGTTATTGATAATCACACCTCGGTCCTTCTCTCTTTCTGATGTGTATAGGGTTTTATTTCCTAACTTATAATCCCAATCAGGTCTTTTTCCACTTTTACCAAACTTTATTACATGACACTTGTCCACATTGAATTCCATTTGCCATGTATTACTCCATTCATGAAGTTTATTTAATTCTTCTTGTAGCTCTTTACAAGAGTCTGTGTTAGTAATTCTCCTTTGTATTTTTGCATCATCTGCAAACATATTCAGATAGCCCTCATTTCCAGTGTTACTGTTTATATCATTTATATACACTAAAAACATGATTGGTACCAGCACTGAACCCTGTGGTACTCCACTAGTCACTTCTTTCCATGATGAGTAGTTTCCTCTTAGTACTGTTCTCATTTCTCTTTTTATATGTGTGTGTGTGTGTGTGTGTGTGTGTGTGTGTGTGTGTGTGTGTGTGTGTGTGTGTGTGTGTGTATTCATTCCAATTTACTAATGTCTTTGTTATCTAAGCTCTATTTAGTATCTCCAATGGTCCCACCTACATTAACCCATCCCATCCAGGTGCCATGTATACATGTCTTTCTGGGGCAGTCCAGGGGTCATGTACACATGATTTAGTAATTCGTTCCATTGTTTGAATACTAAGCTGATTATTTTCACCACCCGCACCCGCTGCCAATCCTCCCGCACGCATCCCAGTCACGCTCCAGTTGCCTGCATACCTCTTTGATGGATGGGCCTACGCATAAAGATATTCCCGTGTCCAGACTCTAGGCCGACTGCCCATGCCTACCGACTTCCACTCCTATGAAGTCCAAAGGCCCTCAGAAGAAAGGCCTAGGTGATAGTGCAATAGGGAGGGAGCTAGATGTACCATATCACCGATTGTGAATGGAGAAAGTGACTCCTCCTCCGAAGAACCAGATTTAGCGATGCTGAGTATGGAAAAATATGCGTCAGAGGAGGAGAGTGACAATGAATTCTCCACTTTGCGGCAATATTTTCTGTCTGCAAGATCATCAGCCTTTTCTGATGATGAAGGATCAAATGTAGTTGATGATCCTGCAGAGGGTGATATACGCACAGTGGAGACAGTGGCGGGGGAGGTAGAGAGTGAAGGAAGTGAGGAGGCTGGTGGGAGGAGAAAACGGGGCATGCTGAGCCGCCGGGCACAAGAGTGGCATAGGGTGGAATTTTTCACCCATGCACCATCACCACCACCTTCACTCACATGGCCTGCATCACTTTATGCATCACCAAGTGCATCACCACGCAGGCTTGCATCACTCCAGGCCTCATCACGTGCATCACCACACTGACCTGCCTCACCATGCCGACCTGCATCACCACGTGCATCACCACGCCTACCTGCCTCACTTCAGGCCTCTCCACATGCATCACCATGCTGACCTCCCTCACTTCAGGCCTCACCACGTGCCTCACCACGTCTACCTGCCTCGCCACGTGCCTCACCACGCCGACTTGACTCACCACGTGCATCACCACATCGACCTGCATCACTATGGGCCTCACTACGTGCCTCACCATGCCCACCTGCCTCACCATGTGGTGTGCCAAGCAGGCTTGCCTCACCACATGCCACTTCACCACAACCTGGCCCATCTGGTTATGTTGGTGCAGGTGCACGCCAGCAGGCACATGCCTGCCGATGCCTTTCGCCAACACCATCACCACCACGATCACCGTCACCAGCATCATCAACTGCCTCATCTAATGGTGAGTCGGTGGAATCGCCACCACGCCGGCATGCTAGGGGCCGTGGGAGGGCATGGGGAAGGTCACGTGCACGGCAGACATGACAGGAGCCACAGATTGGTAGGTTAGAAACCTTTGTGTGGGAGGAGGGGATCGGGTGCCAGCCTGAAGTGCCTGTGTTTCATGACACAAATGTGTGCAGCCAGAATTTCCCTGCAATTGAGCTTCTTCTGCAGTGGACTTCTTCCTTGTTTTTTTCACAGCAGCAGTGATGGAGTTCATTGTGAAAGAAGTGAACAGTTTCAGGGATTTCTGCTGCAATTGGGCTAAAACCTCACACCTGAGAGAGAGTGCGAAAATTAAGGAATGGAGTCCAATGAGTGTTAGCAAAATGTATGTTTGGCTAACACTGACAGTGTTAATGCCTCGTGTTGGAAAACATAACATACACGATTATTGGCTCGTGGACGATATTGCTGCGACGGCAGTATTCGGTAAGTATATGCCATGTGACCGATATCTTGACATCCTGAGGCACTTACATTTTTCCATGAATATGGGCCCACATCCAAATGATAGGCTGTGGAAAATTCGCTCGTTTTTAGAGATGATGAAGTAATAATTTTGATCATTTTTCAAGCCATTTCAGAAGGTTGTTATTGACGAGTCGCTTCTTTTATTCAGGGGACATCTTGCCCTCATTCAGTACATTCCATTAAAGAG
>NC_136986.1:9836495-9943995 GCF_032717465.1 Coenobita brevimanus | reverse complement strand
GAACGACAGCGGGACTTGGAGACCTCTGTCAGTGACAAACCAAGCTCCGCTGTGAACTGTGGTGTTAGTCGCTGTAGTATCAAAACAGAGCCCAGCAATCCAGAGCTTCACTTCCTTCATCTACAATCCTTAGCACTGCCACTCCCATTGCTTCGCCCATTCCAGCAGGGATCTTAAAGATCGCCAGGATCTTCTATGTACCAATCCCTGTAACAATAATCACCACACGATCACTGCGGCCGCTATTATAGATGCTGGGCAAGATCTATCAATCAAAATTGAGAATCAAGGGTGTTTGTGGCTAGAATTCTTTTTTGATCTTTTCAGTAATCTCAGTTCTTGATTCCTTTCGAACAGAGTGGAGAGATCAGACAGACAACGTGAGTTCCCCGACATCAAGCCCTGCTCTGATCAAGGTGGTAGTTACCATTTGCATTGCAACTCAAGTTGAAATGAGGCATGGGTTTGAGAAGGCCAAAGAAAAATTGAAAAGTATGGTGTAATTTCTACGAGTAGTGGAACTGAATAAGCACTTTGATCTTCGAGTTCCTGAAGGTCTGATTACTCTGAACACCCTAAATCATATATATGAAGAGAGAGAGAGAGAGAGAGAGAGAGAGAGAGAGAGAGAGAGAGAGAGAGAGAGAGAGAGAGAGATTTAACAAGTACTTGGGTAGTGTGATGAATAAGGATGGAAGGTGAGAGGGTGAAGTGCTTGAGAGGGTACAAGAGGGAAGAAAGGTTGCTGGTTCCTTGAAAGCAGTGATAAGAAACATGGAAGTGAGCGTGGAAGTGAAAAAGTTATTACATGGCAGTATTGTGATACCAACTCAAACGTTTGGAAGTGAAGCTTGGACGTTGTTGGAGGGATACAAGTCAAGAGTAAGGGCAATGGAGATGAGTCATTTAAGAGGAGCCTGTAGAGTCACATAGAGAGAGAGACTGACAAATGAGGATGTGAAAGAGCGTTGTGATGTGGATGTGGATGTGATAGGAAGCGTCAGGAGAAACATATTGAAGTGGTTTGGCCATGTGGAGAGGATGGAGAGTGGGAGACTGACGAGGAGAGTGTATGTGAGTGAGGTGGAGGGGGAGAAAAGGAGGGGAAGGCCAAGGATGAGATGGAGGGATGGAGTGGAGAGGTATATGAGGGAGGGGTGTGTGAATTGGGAGCAGGTCAATGAAATGTCTGGGGACAGGGTGTCGCGGAGGCGATTTGTTTGTGGTCACCCTGTATAAGGGATTTAGGCATCTGGCAAAATATATATATATATATATATATATATATATATATATATATATATATATATATATATATATATATATATATATATATCGGTATCTATCTATCTATCTATACACACACACACACATACACACACACACACACACACACACACACACACACACCAATACACAGATACATGTGAGGTCAGTTGGCAGTCGCTCACATGAGGTCACTCTGTTCAGATGTCTCCTGGCGTTCCTGATTTAACTAGCTGTACTCACCTGTTATGAGAAATGTCAGTTAGTTTAGTGACCTGTGATAGTGTTGTGCTAGTGTGTTGTGGTGACCTGTGATAGTGTTGTGCTAGTGTGTTGTGGTGACCTGTGATAGTGTTGTGCTAGTGTGTTGCAGTGACCTGTGATACCTTTGTAGTGCGTGATGGTTTTCTCTACGGAGAGTTTTGTCCCCGCTGGAAGTTTTGAGAAGGACAACCTTGAGTTAAAGGAATAACTTCCCAAATTGAAGCATGAAGTACAGATTCTCAGGCAGAAGTCACAAATGAGGGAATTGTTGGAGATATTGGAGGAGAGAGAAAAAAAGGCTGAAGGTTAGACACTTGTTCACAAGGGTGCTCCGTTACGAAACAAGCGGAGATAAAAAGCACAAATGGATTCGACACATTACGTGACGAATATGAAGGGAAGGCAAAGAGGGAGGTAGAGGAGATGGACGGTGAGAAAACTGACCGTACAGGTAAGTATGTATAGATCAAGAATAGTAAGAAAATGTTCTCATTGTTGGAGACTCCCAGCCCTCGGGACTAGTTCCTGACCATCCCCCTTTGCTGAACTTTTTCAGTGTTTCAGTAACACAGAGAGTAGCCCAGCATGCTCTTCAATATAAGTTTCTCTAACTGTCAGCACCAAACTACATGCACAGTACACACTACACTTCCTATTCAAAATTAAAAAAGAAAAATGGTGTTTTTAAATCAGGCCTCGGAGTCCCCAGGGCAGGGAGGGGGACCATATATTCCCCCAATATCCACCCCTCTCCCAGTGACGACTCAGAGAGATGCATGGAATCACTGTCTGACTCACTTCTTCTTCATTTCTGCAACATTCGCGGCCTTTCTTCTAACTTTCTCTCTGTCGAACACAACCTTTCCTCCTCGAAATCTCACCTTCTCTTCCTGACAGAGACTCAGCTGTCTGAGGCAACTGACAGCAAACCCTTTTCTGTTTCCTCCTACTTTCTCTACACTCATTTCAAAGCCAATGGTGGCTGTTGTGTATATGTATGCAACGATTTATCTTGTTCTCATGTTCTTGAACTTGATTCTTCTGATTTCTCTACTCTCTGGCTTTGGCTTTCTTGTCATTCTATGACTAAATATATCTGCGCTGTTTACTTATCTCCTAATTCTACTGACTATGAAAAATCTTCGACTATGATACTTCTACGATGGAACACATTCTATCCATTTCTTCTTTCACTGAAATCTCCATTCTAGGAGATTTTAGTGTTCACCAACACCTTTGGCTCTCCTCTCCTTTCACTGATCCACTGGTGAACAAGCCTTAACGGCCTAGAACAGCTTGTACAGCACCCTACCCGTATCCCTGACTGCCTTGGAGAGAGCTCCAACATACTTGACCTCTTCCTAACAACTAATCCTTCCGCGTTCATTGTTAATCTTTCCTCTCCGTTGGGCTCCTCTGATCACAACCTTATTACCTTAACCTGCCCTATTGCTGCGGTGTGCCCGGTGGACCCTCCAAAGAAACGTCGACTGTGGCACTTTGGAGCTCCAGATTGGGAGGCGCTCAGGCAGTACTTCTTTGATTTTCCATGGAATAATTATGGCTTCCATGGCCGGGAGCCATCTGAGTGTGCCTTGCACATTATGGAGGTTATTCTCTCTGGCATGGAAGCATACATTCCCGTCTCATATCCCTTGACTAATGCAAGAAAGACTTAGTTTAATTGCACTTGTTCTAATGCTGTCCATAACAAGGAAAAGGCCTACAAAAGGTATCAAAGCCAATCCACCCCTGAATCATATCTTTTTTACGTTTCTGCCCAGAATCGTGCTGTCTGTTCTTCTCTGTGCTAAAAATAATTTCATCCATACTAAATGCTCTCAACCCTCCACCTCGAATTATTCCCGCCCCTTCTAGCACCTTGCCAAAAACTTATCAGGTGAAGGGGATTAACTTAGGTCCAGTACTAAGCAGCCGTTCTTAAAATGAGAAGTATAATGAGTTAGTATATAATATTATAATTCACGGAGGCAAAAATAAATATATCCCTTCAAAACTGTTTAGAACGAATAATTCTTGAACCATGATTGTTAGATATAGATTAAAATCTCTCATAGGCCAAAGTAAAAGAATATATACAAAAAAAACAAAAAAACGTGGAGAGGGACACTTATGTAACCGGTACGCGATTCTGAATAGAGAAGTAAAGAGGGAGATAACGTAAGTAAAGAGAGGTTATGAATTTAAGGTTGCTAGTGAATCGAAAGAAAACCCCAAACGTTTTTATCAAATATACCGTACGAGAAATAAAGATAGGATAAGACTTCTCGGAACAGAATCAGGTGACATTGCCAGTGAAGATAAAGAAATGGGGTCCATCCAAAATAATTATTTCATATCAATATTTACCAAGGAAAATCTTGACCTGGTCCCTCAAGCAGCAAATATTTACGATGACAATACGGCAAATATTCTTAGTAAAATGACCATTACTGAGGAGGACGTGTTGAAAGGAACTAATAAGTTAAAACCTCAAAAATCGCTAGGTCCGGACGATATATACGCAGAAAGTAAAAACCATAGTAGAATTATGTCACCCACTTTTAATGTTATTTAATGACTCTTTAATTTCAGGAGAAGTTGGAGTGGAGTGGAGGACCGCAAACGTACTGCCCATTTTTAAAACGGGTGATAAAGCATCTGCGTCGAATCATGGTCCGATAAGTCTAATGTCAATAGTAGGAATAATGCTAGAGTCAATTTTGGCAAATACTGTAAGATTAGAGAACACATAGAAAGATTTAATCTGAAAAATGAAAGTCAACACGGATTCAAGCAAGGACGATCCTGCCTCACAAACTTGTCATTCCTCTCGGAGGCCTATCAGGGAGTAGATAGCAGCAAAGCTTACAATGTTATTTATCTGGTCTTTAGTAAAGCTTTTGATAGGGTCCCACACGAAAGGTTAGTTAGAAAGGTTTGAGCACACAGTATAGACAGTGATATCTTAAAATGGATATAATCTTGGCTGAAGAGAGGAAAGCAGAGTGTATTAATAAAAGAAACTAAATCGAATTGGGGATTAGTAACCAATGGTGTACCACAGGGTTCAGTACTCGGTCCCTTATATATATATATATATATATATATATATATATATATATATATATATATATATATATATATATATATATAATCATCAGCCGTTTGAGTATCCACTGCAGGACCGGCCTATCCCGACCGAAGTCAGGACGATACAGCCAATGTATCTCTACCAAGTGGCTTAGGCTATCTAGTAGAGATTGTATGTAGGTGAGAAGTGCTTGTAAGTGTAATTGTAGTGTTGGAGTGGCTTTGGATGTGTGTGTAGTCTGTGAACTAAGTGTAATTGGCCCGTGCAAGCCGACTGGGTGCAAGCATACTTTACAGTAAGCGACACTGGTTCAACCACAGCGCCCCTTGTGTCTGCCAATGCAGTACGTACCCGGGTGAACACTCCCAAAGTTTATAACCCTGGCGGGGCGCGAACCCTGGTCCACCCGTGTACGAAACGCACACTCTACAACTGTACGACAGAGGCTCCATATATCAATATATATATATATATATATATATATATATCTATATATATATATATATATATATATATATATATATATATATATATATGGGTTAAATTTGGTCATGTTGGGAAGACGATCGTGGATACATGATCCATTGCTGGAACTGGCCCTTAAAGTAATAGGTTTTGGTGTAATTTGGACCAAATGCGAACGTAAGTCTATAAAATATTAAAGATAGATCCAGGTGGTTAATGATTTTTACTAAGACTTCCCACAACCCTATTGAAAGTTTAATTTTCTAGTTATTATTATTACTATTATCACTTTAGTAGAAAGTCGATATTTCAAATTCTATTTGGCCTAAAGTCTTGTAAACTTAGAGAGCTGTCCACTTTTTTTTTTTTTAAGCCAAAAACGACGGCAATCCGTTATCTGGCTTTCCGGATGTTACCCCGACATTAGAAATGTGATTCAGCCATCCAATCTGAAGAACGGCTTAAGCTAGGAAGCTTAAATTTTACTGAATCTTAGACTGAAGGCAGACACAGTGCAGAAAGAAATATTGTGCTACTCTTTTAATTATTCTCTGAGATCTACTGAGATTAAAAAACGAAAAGGAGTTCTTCCCTATATTTTGCATGTCACCTGATTTTCCATGAAGGATTAAAGCTACAGCCACCAAACTTGGTCGACTAATAGACTATAATGCCAAAGGTGACATGCACAATATCAGTGACCTTGACTTCAAGGTCCCTTTATAGCTCGGACTCTAGTAGGTAATGGCTATGGAAAGTTTTTCTTTATCAAAATATTCCTTGGATAATTTTGCCGTGTTCTAGTTAGTATTATTAACATTATCATCATTATGTGCGTTTAAGTACTTGGGTAGTGTGATGAGTAAGGATGGAACTTTAGAGGGTGCAGTGCTTGAAAGGGTGCAACAGGGAAGAAAGGTTGCTAGATCCTTGAAAGCAGTGATAAGAAACAGGGAAGTGAGCATGGAAGTGAAAAAGCTACTGTACTAAATGAGTATTGTGATACCAACTCTAACGTATGGAAGTGAAGCTTGGACCTTGTTGGAGGGACAGAAGTCAAGAGTGAGAGCAGTAGAAATGAGTTATTTGAGAGGAGTATGTGAAGTCACATGAAGAGACAGACTGGCAAATGAGGAAGTGAAGGAGCATTGTGGTGTGGATGTGGATGTGATAGGAAGCGTTAGGACAAACACACTGAGGTGGTTTGGCCATGTGGAGAGGATGAAGAGCAAAAGACTGACGAGGAGAGTGTATGTGAGTGAGGTGGAGGGGGAGAGGGAGGGGGAGGCCAAGGATGAGTTGGAGGGATGGAGTGGAGAGGTATATGAGAGAGGGGGGTGTGACCTGGGAGCGGGGCAATGAAATGGCTGGGGACAGGGCGACATGGAGGTGATTTGTTTGTGGCCACCCCTTACGGGATTAAGGCGTCTAGCAATAGACAGATAGATATATCATTATTATTATTGATAATAATAATAGCAGTAATAATAATAATAATAATAGCAGTAATAATAATAATAATAATAATAATAATAATAATAATAATTATCATTATCATTATTATTATTATTATTATTATTATTATTATTAGAATTAGTATTTGTATTAATATTACTGTTACCATTACTATTATTCTATGGAAAGGAAATTGGCCTATGGGAATACAGATCTCTTGTGAAAACATAATTACTTAAGGAAATTCACCCAAGAAGTAAGAAAAGTCCATTCTGGAAAATATAAATGTAGAAAAAAAAAAATGTCTCCAAAGATCAAAAATAGTTCCATGTAGTAAACAGGTCATGAAGTTCAATAATTCCATGACAAAAATTAGTCCAGAGATTGATCTGGTATAAGGGAAACATAAGTTCAGGGGGAGGTATAAGTACCATGTAGAAAATAGGTTAATGGCAAAAACAGGTGTGGGTAAGAGGCACATAACTGGGCCATGAGGGAAAAAAAAAAATAAAAAAGCTCCTGAGGAAACAGGGCAGTGGGGGAAAAGTATCCAATGAACACATTCACGAGGGAAATTAGGTATGTGCTGGTTGAGCCCAAGAAGGTACAGTGTGAGACCGGCTCATATGTGAGTGAAAATTTTTGATAATCATGGAAGAATTACCATATATGCATATAGGTACATGTGTACACGGAATGTGTGTGCGTATTTTAAGCAACTGTACCTGCAAGAGGTGTAAGCAGAGAGCTCCTTGCATCACACGTGGCGTCAAAGATGACCAGCAGCAGACCAAGATTCACCATCCTTAGGGCCAATATCTGTAAGGGCAATCAGCCTTTTAGCAATGTGGAATGTTTATGTATCTGTCATGCAAGACTCCTTTCCTCATCAGTGGATAGGGGTCTGGAGCCAGGATACTATGTACAGGCAATTAAGGCAAGGGTGACAAACCGTGATAAGCCCGAGAGGCATCGCTTTAGCAATGATCTCGAAACAACCCTCAAACTTACAATCCTTATGGTTCTTCTCCAAAACCCAATAGACCAGAAAGCGTCGATTTGGTTAAATGATTACCACCCATCATGCTATATGTTTCCCTAGATTAGAAGAAACCATTTGGCTTCTCACTCGGGTAGAGTCACGAAAAAGATGCATTACATGGAGGAAATGGATGGTGGCCACGCCCACCTACTGTATCATATAGTTAGTAAAAAATATATATCGCATTGGAAATGTAATAAGAAACATTTCAAAGAGCCCCCAAATGTTTATTAGTGTACGACTGTTGTATCTTAAGTAAAGGTTCATATCCATGTAATGCGCTTCTATAGTAAGTTAATAATTGCTTTTTCTTCTGGCTGCTGTCACTTATATACATACTGGCTTTGAAGCTGAAGACGAAATCCCTATTGATGCCAAGAAGCATGTTCGCCAAAACATTGACAAAACTAACAAACGCATGTACAATCCCCTCCATACTCTTACCCTCTTACCCCATCTCTGCTCTTTGCTTGCTCAACGCAGATGTTGGCAAGACAGGTCATTGTCATAACACCAGATCACCTTTGGAGAGGATGTTAAGTGGGATGGGTGATAATGATAAATGCGAACCCCTGACATAAAGAGTCTTTTCACATTCATCTTCAAAGCCGGTGTTATAACAACGTTGAGGAGTTTGCGTTTAGTTAGCTCCATACCAAAAGGATGGAAAGAGGTAGTAAAACAACATAGTTTCTTTTTTGCAAAGTTTAATGCTTGACAGGAACATACACACTGAGGATCACAGACTATAGCTCACAGCCTAGGTATATCACTGGACATTTCATCTGACTTTTTTTATTTTACCGTTTCCCTTTTTTTTATGTGCATAACTTATGTAAAAGGTAAATTTTCCAGTGCCTGACTTGATACAAGGCATGTGCATGGTAAGGGGTCCTATGGCTGAGTCATCACAATGATGGATCACATAGCACATAAGAGACATACAGTTGGCACACAATTTTCACATTATCATATTATATCACCCATATTTTATTTTTATTTTTTCACTATCATTCGCTTGCACTGATTTTATTCTTTTTTCTTTTTCTGCCAAGATCACAAACGAACCAAAGAAATAATCTTGTGATAGAGAGCACAAGGAAGGTGCACCGCACTATCTCTGGTGATGACTGTACGCCTGCTGCCCTCCTCTACCAGTGGTGGGATGGTGCACATTGTGCAGGCGTCTCCTAACTGGTATGGAGTAGAGTGACAGTGAGAGAAAGTTTAAGCATCACTAGTTTGAGAGTATGGAACACAGTGTTATTTTTCTTGGTTATTGCCTGGGAAGACGCTTACTGCTATGCATGGGGCATTGCCCAGAGCGTGATTTGTGTATGTTATGATGAAGGACGTCCCTGAACTTCACAGGCCACCTCTGTTCAAGTGAGAGTGAGTGTGTATATGGAGAAATGCCAGGGATACCATTATTCCTCGAAGACCGTGTGTTCACAGATCACTTACCAAGACTACTTCCACTATTATTTCATGGGTATTTGTAGACTCTACTAGTAGACTCTGCTAAGGTGAGAATGCCCTCACTGAAAAAGGGGGGCACCCGAATCTGCATAGAATAATGTCTCTCTCGATTCTGCGCCTATTGAAACTTCCGGGCACTGCTTAAGCGCTGCTACTGGGCATAGATGATGGTGGACAGTACGAATCCTACAGACTGGGATTGTGAGAGGAGCAAGCCTGAAGTCTTCTTTCTCGTTTTTTGTGAACGACCTTGGAGATGGCACTAGGGACACCGCCAATCCATCCTGTGCAAAGATAGTGCATGTTGTGAACAGTGTATAAATTTAAGACAGTCCCCACCCTGCCTTTCGTCTGCACCAAACTCGATAGAAACTAAAAGGCGCTCACAGAGCACATACCTTCGCCAATGCCATTGCCATTACAAAGGATCCGGATCCGGATCCGTGAATATAGGCTCCGGATCCGAATCCGCCACAAAATTTAATCAGTTCTTTCTTGGTCCATGGCCCACCTTTCCACAAAATTTCACTGAAAATCATTGAGAACTTTTGGAGATGTTGTAAGGGATACTCCGGATCTGGATTCGGATCCGCCCCTAATTCAACAATTTCTTCCTTGGCAACTGGCCCATCCTTCCACTAAATTCATCATAATCCGTTCACTAGATTCTGAGTAATCCCGGATCCGGATCCGTAGATACAGGATCCAGTGCCCAAATTTAATCAAATATTTCTTGGTCCTTGGCGCACCTTTCCACAAAATTTAATTGAAATTCATTGAGAACTTTTGGAGAATTTTGTGTGGGATACTCTGGATCCGTATCTGGCCCCAAATTTAATCATTTATTCCTTCGCCCGTGGCCCACAGTTCCACAAAATTTCGTCAAAATCTATTCATAACTTCTAGAGTAACCCTGCTAACAGACAGGCAGACGGACAAACAAAGCAATCCAGGGTAAGACATAACCTCCTTGGTGGAGGTAATGACAGGACCTGGGACTCTGCTACTAAAGGGCCTCTCTATTCTGCTCAGAAACAGAGGAAAGCGGTAGAGAGGGATTGGTGGAGGAGGCCCATAACGTTCGTAGCACATCCTCCACGAAATTCGGCAGAGGATTGAACCCACTAAAGAAATAATATCATTCATTAAAATTCAGTGTTGCTCGGAGCTTCACTGTTACGGGTTGGTGAGGCACTCTGTCCCCAGAGGCAATGGATTGGGGCTTACCCTTTGCAGCACTCCGGTACTAGGACCAGACTTCTCACAATCAAGGCTGTAATCGCTAACTACATTTAGAACTTTGGTTGCAGGTGTGGGAAACAGGTATATGAGTGTCGACTTCATACAGTTCTCCTCTATCACATTCGGGCCACTTGTCAGCATACAGTGCACTGTGGATAGTTGGAGCAGTAACTGCAATGTGTCTTTGGTGACAAAGAGGTCCACCTGCATGTGGCCATACTTGAGAACCAGTGAGTTGAATATAACCCTCCAGACAGTCCAATCAACTGAGGTTAAACCTGGAGTGTGCATTGGCCATGTGGTTCTTCTCCCAAGAAAATTCTGAGCCGACAGGTACCAGCGACAATGGTGAGTTAGCCACTGGATTTGTTCTGTCTGTGCCAAGTAGGGCTCAGACCCTGACGTACCATACTATTTCATGGAATGCACTGCCAGTTGGTTGTGTCTCTGTATTGCCCCTAATTCCCTTATATTTATGTGCTTGACACATTCTATGCCCAAGCCCCCAGTTGTTGGTGCCCCAATCATGACAAAATGCCTCCCAAGTCTTAGGCATTGATTACAATCGTAGGAGTATGGCACCATCCATCATGAAAGTAGCCTCCTGGGGCTAGCAGGGACTGGATGGAGCATGTCTCCTGTGCAACATCCTTTCTCCTGGGATCACCTTTACCTCCAGTGGTAGATGGCAGTGGCACAACCTGCGAAGTTCAGTACCCACAGCGGTGGCTCCCCATGTCATCATGACTTCAGGTTGGTGTGAACTGTCCTAAACAATTTTCACGAAGGCAACATGCACTGTCCGGGGAAAAACGAGCTCATACTTGCCTGGTGTTCTACTCCAGACCTAACCTGATTACTTGCTTCACAGGGGTCAACAAAGATTTTCCATGTTGATTATGAAGCCGAGCTCCCCAGATGACTTGATTACTTAGCTTGAATTTTCTAGACACTCCTCCTTGGTGGCTGCTGCGAGAAGCCAATCGTTGAGATATATTAATACATTGATACCCTCTCTCACCATAATGCACCAACACCTTCGTTAGTCTAATGAAGACATGACAAGCTAGGGAAAGACCGATAGGCCAGCATGTTGACTGGTGAGTAAGCCTTCTAGATCAATGCTTGTTGTGTGACACTCATTTGCTAGTGTTAAGTTTTAAAGAGTAGGGACCTTGTGCCGTTTTATCATGTTGAATGTGTTCAGTGATGAGGTTGGTGCCTTGTCGTCCAGTTTGGTACACTTAGAGAGCTTGTAGTGATGAGGAGAAGGCAATCTCTGCTGCATGAGAAAGGTTAGAGCAGAGAGCGGGAGGTGTATTGTACATGGGAGGCGAGTATATGACTCTTCTACGTATGCATCCAGGACCTGGTTAGAAGAAAAGGGAGCCTCCCAGATTATTGCTTCCCTTGCCACTCCCTCCGTCATGATGAAAGCCATGTTTTTCACATTAATGCAGTTTGTCACTGTCTACAATGGAGATTAATAGCAAGCCATTTAAACTATTGTTGAAACTGACATGCAAGTACCAGCACAGAACCTGAGTAGTTTGATGACAGTTTCATTGCTCTTCACTGACACTGGGAACTGAATAGGCATGACCCTATGGGGAACTTTGTAAGAGTCAGTCCATTTCTCTAGGCATGGCAGGAATTAGGTTGATGACAATGAGAGGGCGAACTACTCTGAGAACATTGTCCCCTTCCAAATGTTGTGGTTGTCAAGCTCCCACTTGGCCCAGGAAAAGGACAGCATCACCATCAATGTTGGTAGTGTTGTCTTCTGAAACCATTAGCTGCACAATGCCGTCTTTTTCAGTGGAAGTTACGGCAATTACCTCACCACTGTAGCATTGGTCGTGAAAGGCCTTGCTCTTGCTTGCATCATCGAAAGCCAGACAGGAGGGAACTGGACTTTCATGGATTCCTGCACTGTTACGACCCATCACTGTTCTATGTTCTGGCATTCTAGTAATGATTTGTCCAACTGCTCTGTGAAAATCTTAATGGATGAGACCTGCACAAGCAGCTTCTAACCTTTCAGGACTAACTGACAGTTAAAGCAGGTGGTCTTCAGTATGTCTGGCTAACTCGTCCTCCTCGTTCCCTTCCACCTGTGAATGTAAGGGTATGTAGTTGTTTAACTCCTCAAGACTGATGCTGCACTATCGTGCTTTTGTGTAATTTGACACGCCAGCATATCCCACACGATCGATAGACACAAAAAACTGGGAGAGGGTAACTCCACCCCGTTGCTGACATATATGGAATCAGACCAATGAGAGCTAGAGTGTCTGGGGTGGTATGGCATGATTGGCCCCCTTAGGTGGGGGAGAAGGAACCGCCCCACCACCACTGTCACTTTACCTCCCTCAGCCCCATTGTGTCATCTCCACCTTGTCCCCTCCCAATCAACCATACCCCAACATACCCCCTACAGTGATGTGTGTGCATAGCAACCCTTCCCCCCTCTCCCTCCTACCCCTCCCTCCTTCCTTATCCCTCCATCCTCCTTCCTCCCCCCTTCAGCCACACACACTCCACCTCCACCTTTTGTCTGGCTTGATTTGTTGCTGTGGACTTATGCCACACTGACATTTCATGCCTAGAAAACACTTCACATTGACATTAGCTATGTGTATATAATTATTTACAGTAAAAATGCATTTTCTGAACATTTCCTATTTTCACCCATGGGGAATTGGTAACCTTTTTGCATCTTTAACGGTGGATTGTGCGATAACTATTTGGTAAATCTGGCTGAAACATACATATTCAAGTGTGTAAGTTCAGTCTCTTGAAATGTGGAAGAAAAATTTTTATCTTGTTGAAAGTCGAAAAATCGACCCTGTGTTGCGGCCAGAGTCACAGACCAGCTGAGCGAATTGCAAACTTTAGGGGTTAAAGAGGGTTGGGGACTGCTCCCCTGCTGGACTGGAGAACCCTGTTTGGACTCCTAGTCAAGTGACTTACAAGAATAAGGGGATGACGAGAAGGAGGACAGATGACAAAGGGGGCTTTTAGGAATACCAGCGTCTAATAAGTGGAGGAATGGAGACATGGGAGGAAGGTGAGATGGGTCAGTGAGGTGAGAGAGGATGAATAGTGATAGCAATTGATCTCTGTAGTCACCCTCTGCTTCAGGGATTGTTAGTAGTGGTGAGTGAGGTTCTTGCTATGGTTCGGGAGAGAGTGTAATGGGTGTGTGGGGGGGTGTTGTGACCTTTGTTCACCTATCTCTATGCTCTGGATGGCTGGAGTAGGCAGGTGATGACTTTCCTGTTTGATACCCCAGGTGCACATACATTGTCAGGGGTAGTGCCGTTACACCTCTATCTATGGCTTCTGTCTTGCCATCTAATTGTGCCTCATCAGACTGGGCAGAGGTGTTGAAGGATGGAGCTGTATCATTGGACATCCTTCACAAGCGGAAACCGAGTTTCATAGCCATATCACTGTTCTCTCTCATGTCAGACTGCTTTCTCTGTGGTGAGTTGCTGTATTGAGCCCTCTTTCAATGGGCTACCAGGCAGATGTATTCCAGGAGGCTGTGCAAGTTGTAAGCAGTAGACAGGGCATCACACCACAGACAGCAGGTGCCACAACACTGGAAAATGGAGAAATATCCCTCCATACATCAGGTGTGAGACTTCCAAAGGATATGGCCATCCCTACATAGCCTCCCAGAGCATCCTCCGAAGAAGGCTGACCTTGGATGGGGAATGTCAGCCTGGGAAGGAGGCATACACAGAATCACAGAAGTTAGAAACAAAGGGCTGCTACCTCCTCCCCTTTCCCCTGTCGCTCTCCATGTGGGACTAGGGGAAGTTCTGCTCAAGGGATCCTCCCTAGCAACATGCCCCAAAATATAAAACAAAACCCCAGGGACAAATATTGGTGGGAGAAGGGCAGGTAGAGGGAGAAAGAGGATTAAGCAGGAAAGTTCCTCATAGGAAAGTACACAGGTGGTCGCCCATCCCTGTTCCTAGAAGAGCTGTGGGTGGGGGTCGGCAACCATGTGGTTGAGAACAAAGAAAAAAACATTGAATTACCCACAGAAAAAAAACATGGGAGGAACCTGGGGCCGGAGACCTGGGCGAACATGACCTAGGGCAAACAAACTGGGAAGGAAGTAGCCTGCCAGGCACATGCGGATTGCAAGCTGCACACCATGTGGTGAATGCAATCACCAACGTAAGCTTTAAGAAGCAAAACCATGGCCTGAGCCCCGGACTAAAGCAGCAACAGCAGTTCACAGTACTTGCTCAGTGTAAACATTGTGTGCCACATGGGCCAGAAAAACCAACTGAACTTGGTACTAATGTTAAATTATCCATCACGAGAAAACAATGAGTAGAGCCTCGGGAAAACAAGGGAGAGCGTCATATGATGGAAATAGCTCGTTGTGCCCATTCAGACTGAAAACTGTGTGCAACTCTGCAAGCCACACACTACTGCACTAGACCAATTATGGCCTAGCTACAATACAGTGACAATGTTGTGAACCTCATTCTCACACAGCATACTAAAAACTACACTATTATGAAGAGTAAAAAACTAAAATCTGGCCTGAGAGGAAAAGTACAGCGTGATGGAAGTAGCTCGTCATGCTTGGACAGACAGACAACTCTGTGGACCTTGGGGCTTAAGGCAATTAAGCCAAAAAGCTTGTAACTACGAAAAATAACACAAATGGACCAACGCATGTCGTGGTTCTATGTGAGCAGTGTCTAGGATGAGCACCACGCAGTAGAGTAAGCTTGCCCTACTTGGTGAAGTCTGTGCTCCATGGGGAGCCAGCAACCACACTAAAAACCATATTTTCAGATGTTGTATAGTATGACAGCAGTCCAATCCCCGACAGCCTAGCATGGCGGAAACAAACCAGTGCAGTCATATCGACTGAAAAACTGTGCACAATGTTGGGCTGCAAACCAGAAATTAACATACTGAAACTAGGAAAGACAAATGACAAAAAAAATAAACAAGGGCACTTGCCGAAAGATGTAGGCTTACCATGCAACTGTGAAAGTAGTAGCACAGAGTAGAGAAAATGCTAGTGCACAGCTCATAGAGGACGGATACTGTCCCCAGATGTTGCTCATGCACTGAATGGAGATAATGATATGCCTTACTGACACCAGCATTGAGCAAAGGAAGGACAGAGAAGGGGTAATGGGGTAAGCATATGGGAGGATTGTACTCACGCATGCCAGCTTTCCATTTTTATAGGCTCCATTTATTTCCACGATATTGGGGGTATAGTTCCCTGCTGCATCCAGCAGAAGTGAAAGGAGCTAACTGTGCAGCTCACTAAATGCTGACTTGCCCACCTGGTCATTAATATTATTTTATCAAAAGAAAATGGAGAGGGGCACATTCACACACTGGCGCTGAGGAGCCACAGTCTGTTTATACTTCGTACAGTATCCTGCAAGTCACTCTATTTCTCTAGGAAGGAAGATTGTAGACTACAAGAGAATTGCACCTTCACTGTGCAGTCCACTGGACTTACCTAAAGATGAGCCTCTGACAACAAAATCTACATTAATCCTCCCTCTGTTTGTAATGTTAGGCCAAATTGTGTTTACATGGAACTAACAGTGCTACCCATCTTCGCTACAGTTAGCCTTATTACGGAAAATTGATGACGGTATTTTAGAAATCCTTAAAGGTAGACAAATTCGTGGATGGACGAAACAGCAATCACACATTTCTTCACCATATAACACACCCACTAATTCATCTACTGATCTTGGAGAATTTTTTTTTTGGAGGGGGGGATGAGGGATCGAGAATCTGAAGTGGTCAGTATTTACATCTATTGGTCTCCATGACCTATTTTAGTCAGTATTAACCCTTATCCACTGGGGCCTTCCCACCACTGTCCACTCTTCCTTACAGGGAACTTCCGAGATTATGGGAAAAGTACCCTTATTTCAAACCGTGATATCTTCCAAATTATTATAACTAGAGAAGAAAGTAAGTATATGTAAGACTTTTCAACTCTTCGTCTTTCAAATTAAATTATCTCAAAGTCTGCAGGTGGTCCCATCAATGAGTAAGGATATGTTAAAGATGACTAGTTTTCCATGTTTTGGCGGACTAATTTGGGTGCGCGCCACTGCCAGTGACCTTGGACTCTCTGGCTAGCATTAGTAACACTGACTGGAGTGGTGATTGTAACACTGCCCGGCCTCTCGGAATATTCCACTGATTCTTTCGACTTTTCCTTACTCACCACCGAAAGGATGAGTCATCACCCTGTCCATGTGGCTCCCTATAGATTTTTCCACCCGTTTCATAGTGCCTTTATGCCCAATAGATGTATAAGAAAAGAGCACGTCTTTATTTTCTGTACTCACTTCTTGCATCAGTTATAATAATTTCCTTGTACTACAGCGCTTATATTTGCACTTTACATCATGATTACGGGTAATTGCACTTTGAGAAGTAAATGATCTGGCTGTTTCACGAACTATGGTTGAGTATGAGGTAATTACTTGCACAAAAATTTTGACTAGTTTACAGTAATTAGAGGCATCGTGAAAATATTACTAATGTTATATACAACTTACATTTCCTATACTTCATATCACAAATACACTAATGCTCACATATTCGCCATTATTTTCTGAGTAAAGAGGGAAAAAAAAAATTAGTTACAGCCAACCAGGTGATCTTTCTCTCCAATGCACTTTTGGTTTTCTTCCATTGTACTAGAAAGGGTTACTCAAGGTATTTCCAATCATTGTTTCACAAATAACCATAAATAGTAACACTTATTGCAATGCACTTATAAAACTTACTATAAAACACTTACCTCATAACACTAGATATAACTTATATCTTATATTTCACTTAAAAAGCACACTTGTGCATATCTGTTAACTATTTACAATTTCCCACACACCTTCTCAGTCACTGAACCCTTTCCCTGGCGGTAAAGGCAGAACTTTCGCGGAGGTTCATGATGCAATTGGAATCGGACGAGGAAGAGAAGGAAGACATCACTCTACACACTACCAGTGCCCTGTACAGATTGAGCCGTGTGTCAGTGGGGTACCTTGGATACCTACCTACCCTATGGTTGTCGTAGAAAATGGTCGTGAGTTCAGATGGTGCTGGAAAGGTGCTTGCAGCATATCCGGTTAGTCGGTGGCACTCCACGCCCTGAATCGTGACGGCTAGCCGCCGTGCAGGGGTTAATGCACAAAAGAGATTTCATTCCATCCACTCATCTAATCCCTTTCTGTGCATCAGAACTGTACAATCCTTGGGTTGGGATACTCAGTCCCGACATTTAAGGCGAGATTTCATTCCTGAATCTTGAAAACTATTAGTCTTCATTTTTCTGGAGGGGGGGGGGTCAAAGATTAAGGTTATGCTTAGTCCCTAAGCCTAAATCTTATCGTGTCAAATACCTACTTTATCATGTAAGCAAATACATCCAAAATTCCATTTTTTTAACGCAAAAAATATGCATATTTCTAACAGGACAAGTAGTGTCGGAGGCTGTGCCTCTTCACTTGAAAGTCTAAGTACGGTTCCAGCGGTTCAGTCTAAATTATTTTGCATTTCTTTGTGGACACACAATGTTTCACTTTATATATAAAAACGTGAATAAATTCTAGTGGGTAGTTGAAAATGAGTGCACACTCCCTTTACCAAACCTAAAGTGATGTCCACATGGTATGTGTGGCCTTCTTCAGGTCTTTATCTAAAACTAAACAAATATGTGGCACTGAAGCTTGTAAATTTTTTGCATGTATAGCAGACACAGGAGTGCTGGAGCTCCAATTTCATCAGTCCTCGAGACTAGCCCCTGACAATCCCCCTTTGCTGAACTTTTACTGTGTTTCAGTAACAAAGAGAATGGGCCACATGCTCTCCAATACAAGTTCCTCTAACTGTCAGCACCAGACTACAAGCACATTACACACTTCACTTCCTATTAAAAGTTTTACAAACTAAAAATTGTAAATATTTACCAAGCCTCGTAGTCCGCGAGGGGGGGGGGAGATCAAAACCCCGACCATCCGCTCTTCTCCCAGTGACGACCCAGTGAGATACTGTCACGAATCAATCCGCGACATTTCCCTTTTGTGAGAAGCCATGAACTATTAGTGGAAAACTCACTGCGTATCACTCAGCTAACCGTTTCTCCCTCCATTTCGGGGTACACTTTTCAAAACATTCGTCACTGTTTTCAAAAGTGACCGATTTAATGCACGTCACTAAGTGCTGTACTGAGCGATACTATTGTTTTCTTTATTGTTCGCCCCTGCTTGCACTTGACCGTTAAAAATGCGGCCTAGTGCTCTGCTTTTGTTCCCACGACTTACTCAGTCTAGTGTTTGCTGTGACAGAGGAAGGTCCTGTGCTCCAAGAAGTGTGAGAGGTCGCTAGCACCCAAGCTCCACTGAGACAGTTAATCCAGTCCTCCCACCCCCCGGTGATACATAGCATTCATCGACTGGTATTTCTTTTTTGTATAATCCTAGTTTTAAGAGTTTAGTTAAGGTGTTTTTTCCTAGGCGTAAGTATTTAGCTTCTGTGTGAGTGAGTGAGTGCGTCTCATTTAATTTGATTTGAATTGTAACGTTAAATTTATTTTTTGTGATTAATAAATTTAACAGTTCCTTTCTTGAGCTCAATGTAAAGTAAAATCTTGTTTCATTTAATCCAAATTAAGCTTATTTTCCATATAGCTCCTAGCTGGCATATACGTTTGCTTTCATAACTGGTACTTAGACCAGTCTTGTTGTATTAACTTAAAATCCGTTGTGCCAGGAGTTAATGCATCAGCAAGAACCTGATGATATTATTATTAGTATTAGTTATTTATTGTCAGGGGTGAAGTAACTTTCTCCAGAGGCTAACAGTACAGTAAGTCAGCAATTGTGAGTAATTAGTCTCTGCTGTGTACTGTTGAGAAAGTTTTTAAATTCTCGTTCTTAGAGAATCGTTGCACGATTTAGCAAGACAATCATTGTCCCTGCTCTTTAATATTATTGAATATTAATATCAATTTAAATAACATACAACCATTTATATATCAAAAATTACCGTGATATTATAAAAACCCCGTGACAATTGGCAACCTCGCCAGGATATTAACTCCTAGCTCTAAAGCTATTCACGAGATAGTGCTCACTCATTCATATTTAGGTATTTATCATTAAAGTTTATAGGCACAAGCTTACTGGTGTTCACCCTTAATTTAGCAAGTGAAAATTGCTTTATTAATCAATAGAATACTTAACTCTAGTTTATTTTTGGTAACGCCAGACGATTTTATTCGCTCCTGGGAAGTCGCCGTACCCATTGTGTTTATTATTGAGTCTTCCCAGTCATTTACATTTTTTATTTAATCTTTGCCGGTTAACTAGATAAGACTGGTCACTACTAGCTTGTGTCTGTATTCTTTATTTGTGTTTATTAGTATTCGTCGCTAAGCAGTCAGTACTCAATTTCGGTTTGCTTAATAAATTAGCACCATGGCTACTACTGTATTTTTACAGGAAGCCAAAGATATGGGTCTTTCGGACCCAACCGAAATTAAAGAGTATATACTCTCACGGCATAATTAGGAGCAGCAGCGCGAGAATGATGCCCGTGAAGAGCGTAAGATTCAGCGCGAATACGAGCGAGAACAGCGCGAATACGAACGTGAAGAACGAGAGAAAGAACGAGAACACGAACGTGCCGAGCGAGAAGCACGCGAAAAACATGAACTTGAAGTGCTGAAGCTCAAGTGAGATTCCTTGGCTTCAGACACGTCTGGTGCAGTTGGTCCAAGCTCTACGAGCGTTCTCCCTGCACATGTCCTGGCAACCCCACGCATCAAGCTTCCTTCATACAAGGAAAGCGAGCGAATCGAGCCGTACATAGCTCGTTTTGAGGACATGGCAGACTTATATCAACTGGATGAGGCAGCTAAGCGGCTTCAGTTTCTTAGCCTATTTGAGGGCCCTGCCCTCGATATTCTCCACAGAATTCGTGGAGACAATCTCACATATGAGATGATGAAAGCTGCACTCATTAAGGCGTATGGTCTCACAGTAGACGACGCCAAAGTTCAGTTTATGCGAGCTAGTCTCCAAGACAAGGAGACAGCTGTTCAGTTCCTTGATCGTCTCACAGCTTACTTAAATGAGTGGATGGAGAAAGATGAAACTCCTTCCACACGTGAGGGGATAATTGACCTTATGCTGCGTACACAGCTAGAGAGGTCGTGGCCTGCTGAGCTAATAGCACAGCTTAAGATCTGCCAGGTGAAAGATGCCAGCCAAATGGCAGAGAAGGCTGACGCATTCTTTACTGCATACGGGTATCAAACTCGTAAGCAAAACACCTGGAACAGAAAACCTGATAAATCTGGGAAATCGTCTCAGACTGAACCCCAGCAACAAGGCCATTCTCAGAATAATGGCCAAGGTCCAAAACCGCAGTGGAAGGACCAGGGGCAAAACACTCAGAAACCTGAGTGGAAGAGGTACAACAAGTACCCTAACCAGCAGCAGTATCAGCCACGCAACCGACCGTCGGGACAAACTTTTTCACCACCAGCTCAAAAGAGGCAGGAAGCGAATGCAGCCTTCATTCCTCAGCAGCAGCCTGGTGGTCACGTCCCTACCAATGTGGGTACTTCCCCACAGTTCACTAGTCCCACAGTGACAGTGAACCCCCCTCTACAGATGGCCAATGTTCCATCTTCTCAAGGCACAATATTTGCCGCATCAATTCAGCAGCCTCATGAGTGGCTAGCTGCTTCCTCCACAGGCCCTCCCACAGGTGACAGTACCTTCCTGGTTCAGCCAGGGTTTGTGGGAGACATTCCTGTGAAGGTCCTGAGAGACAATGGTTCCTCAGGTTGCTCTGTCAAGCAGAGTCTAGTTCGGCCTGAGCAATATACAGGTCGACAGATCCATGCAAGCCTTATTGATGGATCAGTGAGATTGTTCCCTGAGGCATGTATCCAGGTGGCATCTCCATTTTATACTGGTACGACACTCGCAGTTGTCATGCCAGAGCCTCTATTTGGCCTTATAGTAGGCAATATTATTGGAGTCAAGGATAGTTGCTCCGATGACGCTACTCAGACTTCGGCTGCTGCAGTAACACGAGCCATGACTGAGGCTCCAGACTGTGTCACCCCAGTGATCATTGAATCGCCGCAAGATCTGATGTGTAGTCAACTTGTTGTACAAGAACAACATTCTGACCCGACACTTGCTGCCGTGTGGAATAAACAAAAGGGTCGAGTAATTAAGTATTCACGGGGAGGTCGAGCCAAGTTCCTTCGCACACAAGGACGGCTCTACCGTGAGTCACGAACACCCGAGGGCGAGGTTCAACTGCAGTTTGTCGTTCCCGCCAAGTACCGCCCAGCAGTGTTACAATGGGGTCATTGTCCAGCCTCAGGAGGTCACCTGGGCAAAAGGAAGACCCAGGGCCGTATCCAAGCTGACTTTTTCTGGCCAGGGATGGGACGAGACAGAGATAGTTTTGTCCGTTCCTGCAGTGTGTGCCAAAGTATCACCACTGATCAGGGACATGTCCTTCCTGTGCCGTTCATAACCACACCTGTAATCTCTGAGTCAGTTGAGAGACAGGGTAGTGGTGAAGTGGGTGCAGACCTGACGTCTTGCCCATTGGCCCCACAGGACACATTATGTCCGGGGCCTGTACATACATATTATGTACCGTAAGTTAAGGGGGAAGTTGAGAGGCGACTTGAGGCTATGGAAGACCCAAGTTTGCACAAGGATTCTCAGCTCCCCGATACTAATATAAGTACTGTAGGTTAAGGGGGAAGTGAGAATTCCGCAGAGGCGACTTGAGGCTATGGAAAACCCAAGTTTGCACAAGGATTCTCAGCTCCCCGATACTAATATTGTACTGTAGGTTAACGGGGAAGTTCGAGAGAGAACTCCGCAGAGGCGACTTGAGGCTATGGAAGACTCAAGTTTGCACAAGGATTCTCAGCTTCCCGGTACTAATATAAGTATTGTATTGTAGGTTAAGGGGGAAGTGAGAACTCCGCAGAGGCGACTTGAGGCTATGGAAGACCCAAGTTTGCACAAGGATTCTCAACTTGCCGACCATAATCGTGTGCTATAATTAATGGCGACCTCGAATGTACGTCGTAGGACTGACTGCTAGGCAGAGAGAGTAATTGTAACATAATAAAATTTTGTCTCATTGACACTTTTGATGCTCCACCTTAATTGGTTTTGCAGGTTCAGTAATGGGTGTAGCAGTTTTGCTGTGCGGGCCAGCTGATCGTCTGCCGCACGCTGCCGCCTCTTCTCCTCTGCCTTCGTCATCGCCATATTATTTACTGTGTCATTTTACACATAAGTACAGTTACACTACAACTGTCACACCTACACCGTGTATTACATACATCACACTACACAACAATTAGTTGTCAGTGTAAATGTAGCGACTTTTCGCTCAGTTTGACCTGAGTACAGGATTTTCACCGTCGTCACGGAGTTTTTCCCTCAAGCTTGCTTCTATTAACGTAAATACGAGGTTTTTTCGCTCACTGGCGACTGCGACTTTCTCCTGTAGCAGTATAGCACACACACCACAGTGTGAATCTTGTGCGAATGACTTAGGATGTGTACATATATATATATATCCACAAATTTTTTCCCATAAGGAAAAAATTTAACTTTGTAAGGGCGTAATGTCACGAATCAAATCAATCCGCGACATTTCCCTTTTGTGAGAAGCCACGAACTATTAGTGGAAAACTCACTGCATATCGCTCAGCTAACCGTTTCTCCCTCCATTTCGGGGTACACTTTTCAAAACATTCGTCACTGTTTTCAAAAGTGACCGATTTAATGCACGTCACTAAGTGCTGTACTGAGCGATACTATTGTTTTCTTTATTGTTCGCCCCTGCTTGCACTTGACCGTTAAAAATGCGGCCTAGTGCTCCGCTTTTGTTCCCACGACTTACTCAGTCTAGTGTTTGCTGTGACGGAGGAAGGTCCTGTGCTCCAAGAAGTGTGAGAGGTCGCTAGCACCCAAGCTCCACTGAGACAGTTAATCCAGTCCTCCCACCCCCCGGTGATACATAGCATTCATCGACTGGTATTTCCTTTTTGTATAATCCTAGTTTTAAGAGTTTAGTTAAGGTGTTTTTCCTAGGCGTAAGTATTTAGCTTCTGTGTGAGTGAGTGAGTGCGTCTCATTTAATTTGATTGAATTGTAACGTTAAATTTATCTTTTGTGATTAATAAATTTAACAGTTCCTTTCTTGAGCTCAATGTAAAGTAAAATCTTGTTTCATTTAATCCAAATTAAGCTTATTTTCCATATAGCTCCTAGCTGGCATAAACGTTTGCTTTCATAACTGGTACTTAGACCAGTCTTGTTGTATTAACTTAAAATCCGTTGTGCCAGGAGTTAATGCATCAGCAAGAACCTGATGATATTATTATTAGTATTAGTTATTTATTGTCAGGGGTGAAGTAACTTTCTCCAGAGGCTAACAGTACAGTAAGTCAGCAATTGTGAGTAATTAGTCTCTGCTGTGTACTGTTGAGAAAGTTTTTAAATTCTCGTTCTTAGAGAATCGTTGCACGATTTAGCAAGACAATCATTGTCCCTGCTCTTTAATATTATTGAATATTAATATCAATTTAAATAACATACAACCATTTATATATCAAAAATTACCGTGATATTATAAAAACCCCGTGACAGATACCTTTAACCCACATCTTCCTATCTGCAACATTCGCGACCTCTCCTCCAACTTTATCTCTGTTGAGCACCACCTCTCCTGTAAACCTCACTTTCTCATCCTAACTGAGACCCAGCTGTCTGAGGCGACTGCTAGCAAACCCTTCTCTGTAGCCTCCTACTTTCCCAATACTCATTTCAAAGCCAAAGGTGGTTTTTGTGC
Source organism: Coenobita brevimanus (assembly GCF_032717465.1). Taxonomy (NCBI): domain Eukaryota; kingdom Metazoa; phylum Arthropoda; class Malacostraca; order Decapoda; family Coenobitidae; genus Coenobita; species Coenobita brevimanus. The sequence goes on along the minus strand of NC_136986.1, from coordinate 9,919,759 downwards.
AGATGTACACAACGACATATCTTGCTCTTGTGTTCTTGAACTTTAATCTTCTGAATTCTCTACTCTGGTTTCTGCATTCCTGTCATTCTCTGAGTAAATATATCTCTGCTGTTTACCTATCCCCTAATGCTACTGACTATGGAAATCTCTCCAACTGACTTACTTCTGAGATGGAACACATTCTATAGATTTCTCATTTCTCGGAAATCTCCATTCTAGGAGATTTCAATATTCATCACAACCTTTGGCTCCCCTCTTCTTTGACTAATCCGCCTTGTGAAAAGACCTACATCTTTTCTATCCTTAATGACATAGAGCAGCTTGTACAGCACCCTACCCATATCCCTGATCATCTTGCAGAAGCTCCAACATACCCGACCTCTTCCTTACAACTAGTCCTTTAGCTTACATTGTTTATCTTTCCTCTCCATTTGGGCTCCTCAAGTCGCAACATTATCATCTTAACCTGTCCTATCGCTCCAGTAAGGCCTATGGACCTTCCCAAGAAGCAGTGACTGTGGCACTTTGGATATTCAGATTGGGATGCCCTCAGGCAATACTTTTTTTATTATCCCTGGAATGATTATTGTTTCCATGGCCAGGAGCAATCTGAGTGTGCCTTGTACATTACATATGTTATTCCCTTGGGCATGGATGCATACATTCTTTTCTCATGTCCTCAGACTAAGCCAAAACAAACTTGGTTTAATCATGCTCTTTCTAATGCTTTCCACAAAAAAGAGAAGGCCTACAAAAGGTACTGGAGTACACGCACTCCTGAATCTCATCTCTTCTATGTTCCTGCCCAGAATTGAGCTAATTGTTCTTTGCTCAGCTAAAAGTAATATCATTTGTACTAAATGCTTTGAACTCTCAAACTCCAATTCTTCCCGCTTCTTCTGGCACGATGCCAAAAACCCTTCTAACAACTTTATCTCATCATCCTTCCGCCTCTTTTCCATTCCGATGATCTGTAGCTATTTCTTTTACTGATAAAACAGAACTCTTCTCTCAGACTTCCTCCTCCAATTCCAACTTGGACGATTTCGGTGCTGTTCCACTATCACTTCCCCTTTCTGACTTCCTCATGGCTGAAATTAAAATGCTTTCAGTTGATGTATTTTCTGTCATCATCAGCCTCAATATTAACACGACATATGGGCCTGATGGGATCCATCCTGTTTTCCTCATGAACCGTGTTTCTGTGCCTATACCCTGCCTAGATGAACTCTTTCCCATTTGTATGTGAACTTATACCTTTCCTTCTTACTGAACGTTTGCCTCAGTCAGTCTGTCCCAAAGAATGGTGACCATTCCCAGCCCCCTAACTATCGCCCAGTTACATTAACATCCTGTATTTCAAAAGTGGTGTCTATTTAAAAAAAAAAAAAATGTAAGCATCTTTCTTATCATAACCTTGGTTTTGATCACTTGAATGGGTTCCGCCAGGGACGATCCACTTGCGATCTTCTCACCTACCTTTCGGACTCCTGGTCGTCGTCCTCTCAGGACTTTGGAGAAAGCTTTACCATTCCACTTGACATCTAGAAGGCTTTCGATCGTGTTTGTCATAAATATTTAAAATTGGCATAAATCTTTAATTTACAAATTGCCCTTTTACGGTTTCTTTCTCTGCCTTCATCTTTAGCTTCCTTTCTGCTCATTCTATTGCTGCTGTTGTAGACAACCACCGTTATTCTCCTAGAGCTATCAATAGCGGTGTTCCTCAGGTCTCTATCTTATCACCAACTCTCTTCCTTTTATTCATCAGTGACATTATAAGCTTCACATTTGACCTTATCCATTCATATGCTGATGACTCCACCCTCCACCTTTCCATTCACCTACCACAGCTTCCATTTCAGCAGTTACTTCAGCAAACAAAGGATGAAGCTATGGCATACCGAATGTATGATTTGGCTCATATATCTGATTGAGGTAAATGTAATCTTGTTTTTAATGCATCAAACCTCAGATCTTACATCTATCAACCAGACAAAATCTTCCACAGGAGTACCTCCTAATTTTTTTTACATCCGGTTCAATCCTGCATCACCTTTAAATATACTTGGAGTTTCATTACATCTGGATTTATCTTGGAAAAAACATATCACCTCTCTCGTTAAAGAGATTGAGTGTGCTAAGCCGACTCCGTGCCTTCTTTACCCCTGCACAGTTATTGACTTTATACACAGGTTTTATTCACTCCTGTGTGGAGTACACTTCTCATGCGTAGGGAGGCTCCTCACATACAGCTGTTCTCAACAAGGTGGAGTCAAAGGCTTTTATCTCATTAACTCTCCTCCTCCTACTGGCTCCCTTCTACCTCTGTCTCTTAGCTGCACTGTTGCATCTATATCTATTTTTTATCGCTGCTTCAATGGTCACTGCTCCTCTGAGCTGTTTGCTTGCATCCCTCCACCAGTACTGCGAGCGCTTAACACCCATCTAACAACAAATTCCCCTCTCTTTTCTGTTCATTTGTCTCATGCGAGAGTGAAACATTGCTCACAGTCCTTCATTTATGCAACAGGACAGCTCTGGAACTGTTTCCCTTTGTCTGTATTTCCTATTGTCTATGATCTCCAGTCTTTCAAATGCAGTGTGTCCATGCATCTCTAAATGATTGGATCTTGAACTTGGCTATCTATTAACCTTGTTTTTGTTTTTTCCCTAAGGTACAACTTGCAGGCTCCCGCCCTTTGATTCCTTCTTTCGTGCATAAAGGAAAAAAGACATACATACAAGTGCCCAGACAGACACTTGTAATAATTATATAGTTGAAGGAGAAATGCATTGTGATAAAGATGGACGCCTTTATGCAGTGTCACAGATGGAACCAGGCGGCTCCACAGCCTGATTATACAAATGTCCCTCATCTACTTCACTATCTTCCAGAAGGGTAATTTTGAGATGTAGGAGGAAGGTAAGTTTAGTCCACAGTCCACCGGGTTTCAATTTCTGAGGAGCTGGGATTTGCAGTTACTGGTACTGCCAGTAATACTACCTTGACTGGTGATCACACACACACACACACACACACACACACACACACACACACACACACACACACACACACACACACACACACACACTTCTGTGGCATGTGCTCTTCCGATACCCACCACACATATCCTTCAAATGTACTCATAAGATAGTGCACTGAGACTAAATATGAGTGTAGGCGTATTAACGAATGTAACTGTGAGAGGAGGTTGTAGCACGGGCCGAACAGGGTGGTAGTCCCGAGGGGAATAGGAATGCTGGTGATAGGGAGAGCTGGAGCTCCTGTTTCACTAGCTATTTAAACATACCCCTTTGCTGACCTCTTCAGCGTGACAGTAACATGGAGAGTAGACCAGCATACTCTCCCAAACAATTCCTCTAACTATCTTACCACATGCACTTTACACCACATGCACCACATGCACTTTACATTTCACACAACATATCCCACTACATTACAGGGGTAGGTGACAGCAAGGGCATGCAACCAGAAAACTTTCCCACCGCTACATAGTGGTGGACTTCTGGGGAGAGGCATTATGGGGGTTCCGCTGGCATAGATCATGGGTCAACGGCGAGATGGGGCTTGGGCCTGTGATAAAGGGTACAGGGCATTGCAGTTCTCAGGCTGCCGATTCTACCTAATAGAGAGGGGCCCGAACCTAGGAGTAGCGCCCCAGGAGGTGCCCTATTAGTGGGTGTATGATAGCGGGACAGTTGTGCCAAGGCGCACTTGGAGAGTGTCCCTGCAGCTGTCCTGGCAGGGTGCCCTGAGGCCACTACCACAGCCACTGATAAGCTGGTGGGCTAGGGATCCCGGATCCATTCCTTGGACCTGGGACTGTGCAGTGAGTGGGGCCTGTGGTGTGTCTGTCCTCCTTTATTAATACTGACTATGACAAAATACAAGGGTAAGTTTCAAAGCAAGCCCGTGGACAGGAAATCACCCAGGGTGATGAGAGTGGGCTCATGGAGTGTGATGGTTGCAGAGAAATGGGTGGAATATGTTATGAATGTTATGAGAGTAACCAATAGGATATTGGAAGTGAAAATTCTGTTCGGCAGAAAGATAACTGCAATTATATCGGCATACCCCACAAGCAGGATTGGATGATGTAGAGAAAGATAGATTTGGGGATGATTTAATACGTGTTGTAGGTAGTATGCGGGATGATGAGATAGTGGTTCTGGAAGGGGACTTATGGTCATGTAAGTGAAGCAGCACAAGGTTATGAAGGAGTACATGGGGGATGTGAGTATGGTACAAGGAATGTGGAAGGGGAAAGGATACTCGAGTTTGGGGAGGCAATGGACATGATTATGTGTAACACATATTTTAGGAAAAGAGAGAGTAGGTTAATTACATATGAGTCTGGGGGAAATAGCAGTCAGATAGATTATTCTCTGGTTAGGAGGGCTGATAGGAGGTTAGTGAGGGATGTTAAAGTTATAGGAAGTGAGGAGTGTGTGCAGCAGCACAAATTATTGATCTGTGATATGGTGCTTAAAGAACGAGTGATGAAAAAAAAGGACTTATGTACCTAGGAGGAAAATATGGAAGCTGGAAAACCAAATAGTAAGGGATGCCTTCTATAGTGAGATAAGGAGAGTGGTGGCTGAACAGGGAGCCGTAGACAGAGGCGTTAATGAACAGTATAGAGCCCTGAAGAACAATCTCTTGAGAGTTAGTTATGTAATATGCAGTTGGACAAGAGGACCACCAAGACATAAAGTAACTTGGTGGTGGGATGAGGGTGTAGAAGCTGCAGTTAAGAAGAAAAAAGGCTTTTCCGGGAATGGAAGAAGGGAGGTAGCAAGGAGGAATACTTGGCTGCCAAGCGTAGGGCTAGAAGAGAAGTATACAGGGCGAAGTCTGAGTCACAGAGACTTTTACTTGATAACCTAAATCATGGAGAAAGGAAAAATATGATATTTAAGGTGACAAATCAGATGAAGAGGGATAACTGGGATATTATAGGTGAGCAGTGTGTGAAGAATGATTGTGACTCATTAGTCTTGTAATATGTAAGTCTTGAGTTTTGGTTAAAGTTATTGTGCTAATCGAAGAGCAGGAGGAGTTAAAGATGAATACAGGGAGTTGATCTTGATTTATTATCTTCAGAGAAAGTCTATGTTGAGCAGCGTATGATTTACACAGGGACTTAATTTACTAAGTCTCGTTGGACCCCTCTCCTTATTTGCTGTCTCCATTACCTATAGGTTCTATGGCTAGCCCCTTTCTGATCTCTGATTCCTACATTCTCGTTTAGCAGGGGTCGTGTCACATGTGCTATACTGTCGTGGAAGCTTCTAGAACTCTGTATGTCTATGTGTATGTACTGCTTCCGGTGCGCTTCTAGTCTTGTACGAGTAGAAACTTCGTAGCTTCTTGTAGTGTGTTCTGTAGATCAGTTATACATACATTAGACTCTTGGATGACCGGTTGTTGTACGTGAGCAGTTTTGTAAGTAGATAATCTTCGTTCCCTTTGTCATGCAATAACAGGAGAGGTAAAGAATAGTATGGGACTATTTTTGTTAGTCTTGGAAATATTAACAAAGTCTCTCACACATGAGTGAAGTATAGAGTCCTGCTGTTACCTCCCCACTGTCTCACTCTATCTCTCTCCCTGCCACCCTCTCGCCCCTGTTGCTAGCCTCCTTCTCCCTACTACTTGTCGGTTCTATGGCTAGCCCCCTTCTGCTCTCTGATTACTACATACTCGTTTAGCAGAGGTCGTGTCACGTGGGCTATACTGTCGTGGAACTCTGTATGTCTGTGTATGTACTGCTTCCATTGCACTTCTAGCATTCCTTCACTTAAGAGTTGCAAGCTAATTTCCTTTTGGATGATTCTTGCTGACACATTTCCTATCTCACACCCTGGCTTGGTGCTTCTGTCTATCTATCTATCTACGAGTTGTATTATTATAATTGGAGTTCTGACATCGCTCGGTCACTCCAGCTGGCGGTCCTCTGACAGCAATCATCACTGACATATGCTAATCTATTAATACAAAACATAGATTATATTACTGTATAGGCATAATATTCATGATAATATTGTACTGGCCTAACAATATTCTAGAAACATAATACATTTTAAACAAATTGTATACATAATTGAACAAATGCATTATAGTTTAATTGATTATAGAATATTGTATAACATAATGTAAAATGTGTATGTATAACAGACATACTTATATAATTATGCAATGGTAATACTGCTAGGTCATTACATTACATATGGAGTTATCCCTTTACTAATATCTAATATTTCACCTAACTTGTGTGATGATTCTGGTAATACAGGATTGTAGTAACATTCCATGAATTGTTACACAATAATTGTATTGTAATTGTTACATATCATTTGTAGTTACATAACTCTAGCAAGTGTATCATAATTGAGGCGCCCCCCGCTGAAGTGATGCAAGTCGCACGAACAAAAAGTCGAGAAAACAGCTTTTGAAAGTTGGCAGGCTGGCTCACTCCCGCTTGCCCTTGCTTCACTTCACCTCTAGAGCGGAAATGAAGCAAGGAGCAAATCGGTGGCACTAACCTCATTTTCAACTCTCATACGTTATTTTCTCAGGTTATTATTAATCTACTGATAATACATGACCTCTTGAAGCACATGGCGTTTTTATACCTTATATTTTAGGTAACTCCATACGATCTCACTCAACATACGAATATTTGTCGGAGTTGCATGGATAATAGAAAATGGCATCCTTTACTTATTAATAATCCTGTAGTTTTAAACTGTCTGAATAAGTGGCTGATGAAGACTGTAGGCCTACCCAAGCCATTGCGAGACAATGACCCTGATAATAATATTATTGAATGTAACTGTGCTTTTTCTTATTGTCGTACTCCTTTGTCACTTAATAATATGATCTTGATGTCAATACTTAATAATTTTCTCTTCATAATACAGTGAATATTATTTTCTTGTAAATAAAAAATAAATAGGAAATGTATAACTCATAAGGACTTTTTAAAATAATACTTTTCTTTAATGCAGCCACGTACACACAATTTGCTTTTTACTACAAATGAAAATAATAATGGCTTTTCTTCCATAATATTATTCTTATAATTTTTTCTTAACACTAACTTAACACTAAGGCTTTCTCTTGGGTACTTCACTTAATCATAGTCGTAGAACCCTCTTTGGCAAAAGGGGTCAACACCGAATAATATTATCTTGTTTAAAAAAAAAAAAAAAACGGTAGGTAATGTAACACTCGTAAGGACTTCTCAAAATAATATTTTTCTTTTATGTAGACATGTACACAGAACTTGAATGTTATTAAAAAAATAATGACTTTCCTTTCATAATAATATTACTTTTTTTCTTAACACTAGCTTAACACAACGAACCGTACAGGTCAGAAAACCACTCACAAAAATGAAAGAAAAAAAAAAGGTAAACCAGTTGATACAAGGCGGGAGCTATGACTGATGGCCCTGCTGCACTCCCATTGGCTGGCGGTCACTATGATGGTAGTGAGCTGATTGGTTGGGCACCTCTCCCGGGCTCTGCCTTACTACAGATCGGAAAGTAAAGTCGTGCAGCATTTCCTCCAAAAAATTGTGGTTTTGTGTAGGATTATGGACCTTATGACCAAACCACTTCCCTGAATCACTTTGGGAAACTTACCTCACATAGAGCTATTATCATGCTACTCGATGCAAGTGAAAACTAAATTTCGACCGAGGTGTCACTTGCATCACTTCAGCAGGGAGTGCCTCAATTCTAGTAAAACTACAGTAATATTGTAGTAACATTGTTGTAATACATAACTGTAACATTGTATGAACTGTTACATAATTGTATTGTTACATAATAATTGTATTGTTATTAATTGTATTGTAATTGTTACATATCGTTTGTAGTTACATAACTGTAGCAAGTGTAACATGATTCTAGCAACACTACAGTAATATTGCAGTAACACTGTAATAATACATAACTGTAACATTGTATGAATTGTTACATAACTGTGTTGTTACATAATAAAAACATCTATCTATGAGTTGTATTATTATAATATGGAGTCCTTACACTAGCATTCCTTCACTTCAGAGTTCCAAGCTCGTTTCCTTTTTGGTTGATTCTTGCTGATACGCTTCCTATCTCACACCCTGGCTTGGTGCTTCTAACTATCTATCTATCTATGAGTTGTATTATTATATTATGGAGTCCTGACATCGCTCGGTCACGCCAGCTGGCGGTCCTCCGACAGCAATCAACATTCTATCTATCTATCTATTTCCAGACGCCTCAATCCCCTTTGGGGTGGCCACAAACAAATCGCCTCCAAGTCGCCCTGCCCCTGCCATTTCACTGTCCTGCTCCCAACTCACACCCCCCTCTCTCATATACCTCTCCACCTCATCCCTCCATCTCATCCTCGGCCTCCCCCTCCCTCTTCCCCCCTCCACCTCACTCACATACACTCTCTTCGTCAGTCTTTCACCCTCCATCCTCTCCACATTGCCAAACCACCTCATTGTGTTCCTCACAATGCTTCCTTATCACATCCTCATCAACATTACATATGCTAATCTATTAATACATAACATTGATTATAATATTGTACTGTATAGATATAATATTCATGTTAATATTGCAATGATCCAGTAATATTACATTTTAAACAAGTTGTATGCATAACTTTAACGAATGCAATATGGTTAAATTGGTTATTGTATGACATATTGTAAGATGTGTATGTATAACAGTCATGCATATATGCAAAAAAATAAATAAATAGTTCAAAGTTAAAATTATGGTAAGAGCTATTAATATTTCATATAGAGATAATGATACTGGTATACTTCCATATCATGTCATTCATTTTTTTTTTTTTGTAAAATTAATCCTATATACAAAATATGTACATTTCATCCAGGGGGATATACTTGAATTCACACTTTGCCCCCACTAAATACTGACTCCAAATTTGCAATTCTTGCATGCATTCTGTGCATTGCGCACAGCAGTACTGCAAATACAATACAGAAGATTATAAAGACAGTAGGTGCTGGGCTGTACTCATAATATGGGTTGTACATACTCAAACTCAAATCTTCCCAATGCTTCATTGTTTCATTGATCAGTTGCATAGTTTCAAACTTAGGTGAAGTCAACTTGATACCTGAAGGAAGGATAGTGGTGAGCAGTAAAGATAATAAAGATGCATGGAGAGAGCATTATAGCCGGTTGCTGACTGAGGAGTTTGACTGGGACAGGGAAGGTTTGGAGCCACCAGATCCAGTGTTTGGCCCTTGGCCATTGATTGATGCTTCTACTGTGAGTGAGGCAATAGGCAGGATGAAGGTGGGGAAGGTAGCAGGTGTGTCTGGGTTGACTGCCGAAATGTTGAAGGCCTCAGGCGATATAGGGGTGAGTTTAGTCACTGACCTGATAAATAAGATTATCTATGAGTGTGTTGTCCCAGAGGATTGGCTGAAGAGTGTAATTGTTACTGTGTATAAAGGGAAGGGCGAAACCCTGGAAAGAGGAAATTATAGGGGTATAAAGCTTTTAGATCAGATAATGAAGGTAATGGAGAGAGTTTTAGAAGGTATGATTAGAGAAAGAGTGAATATAAATGAGATGCAGTTTGGGTTTATGCCAGGTAGGGGAACCACTGATGCCATATTCATTGTTTGACAGTTTCAGGAAAAATATATTGGTAAGAAAAGGGATCTGTATTTTGTTTTTGTTGATTTGGAAAAGGCCTTTGACAGAGTCACTAGAGAGGTGGTGAGGCGCGCAACAAGAAAGCTTGGCATGGAGGAGTGGCTGGTTAGGGTGGTTATGGCTATGTATGTGGGTGCTCGCAACCAGGTAGGAGTGAATGGAGATTGAGTGATGAGTTTTCTGTGAATGTTGGTGTGCATCAGGGGTCAGTTTTGAGTCCCATATTGTTTATCATGGCACGTGATGCTCTCTCACATGACTTCAGAAACGGACTCCAGTGGGAGATGTTATGTGCTGATGACTTGGTGTTGATTGAAGAGAACAAAAGTGAGGTTCAGGAAGTGGAGAGATGGTATGGTGGACAAGGGCTTAAGGGTAAATGCAGATAAAACAAAATATCTAGGGTTGGTGGCGGTACTGTCAAAGACGAGGGAGAGTGGCCATGTGCAGTTTGCCACAAGGGCGTGGGAAGTAATTCCATCTTGTGCAGTGTTTGTGATAAATGGGTGCACAAGAGATGTAGTGGTATCAGAGGTAGACTGTGAGATAATGCTAATTTTATGTGTGCGGCATTTTGGGGGGAGCAGATGAAGATTGTTAGGTGTGAAAAGATTGAACTTGCTGGTGAATCTCTTGAGTGTGTGGAAGAGTTTTGTTATTTGGGAGACGCTGTGTGCTGAAGGTGGGGCTGGAGCTAGCTCTGTGGCTAGGATGAGAAGTGGTTGGAAGAAGTTCAGGGAGCTCTTGCATCTCCTGACATTGAGAGGACTCTCCCTGCATGCTAAGGGGTATTTGTATGCAGCATGTGCTAGGAGTGTAATGCTCTATGGTAGTGATACCTGGGCAGTAAAGGAGGAGGATACTCGCAGGCTCAGACGTACAGAAATGACAATGATTAGGTGGATGTGTAGTGCGTCCCTGCGTCCAAGGTCTGGGGGGGCTGGGTTTATGATAGAAAAGTTGAGAGGTAGGATGGGACTGGAGTGTATTGGTGTTGTGATGAGGAGAGGTAGACTGAGATGGTTTGGGCATGTGGAGAGGATGAAGGATGATAATTGGGTGAGGAAGGTGAGAAGTGTTTATAATGAGGGTGGGGTTATGAGAGGTAGACCAAGAAAGACATGAGATGAGTTCATTAAGTGTGACCTCAGGGTTAAGGGACTGAACAGGAAGGCTGCAATAGATCGTGCAGCATGGAGAGCCGCCATTAGGTGACCAAGGCCGATACATGCAAGCATGTTGGAACCTTTAAAAACGAAATGAAACGAAACAAACTGTACATCATAAGGACCTGGTAGTGACGGATTGGTGAAGGAGACTGTATAATCATCACAAATTGCCGTGTTGTTGATCAGGGCCTGCTTCATCACCCACGGTAAATTAGATGCATACTCTCATTGGTCAAGGAAGATCTATAGCACCTTTCGTTGGGGATATATATATATATATATATATATATATATATATATATATATATATATATATATATATATATATATATATATATATTTTACACGTTCCTCTCCTCTTTTGTGTTGCATAAATCCTACCAATTTCACTTTACTTTGCACAAATAACCTAGAAAATAAAGTAACCATCCACATCCAAAAAAGATGTCCACAAGGAAGTGGTGGTATGGAGCTTCCTTCAGTGACAAAAATCCGAGCCTTTGTCATCTGACCTTTAGGTACTCACTGCCGTAACGCTCTGTTGATAATTTTGTTTCATATTAACAGTCCGCATTATTCCCTTCACTTATTCTTGTTCATAGCAAGTTAAAGAACAATGGTCAGCATCTGCCTCCCCAATATAAAAGGCAGATTGGGAGAGGATGAAAAACACGAAGACAACGAATTTTAATTATATTTGAAACTGACGTAAATGCACTCTTGTTTCAAAAATTTCGTTCCTTCTGCTGCCCATTTGTAACTCAATCATTGTATATACAGTAATTGTAACTAACAACTGGGTAAAACTAAATTACATAAGTAACCAAACATACTATAGTGATTGTATGCAACCTAAAGGCCGCTTTCACACGAGGCCACCGGTGGCCGCCACCAGTGGCTGCAATTAGTTGCCTCCCATAGTTTTCAATGCAGCCTTTCATACGAGGCCACTGCGGTTGCCCAGCCGGCAACCAGCTCCAGGCGGTGGCTCGATTGTGCAACTAATGTTTTTTTTTTTTTTTATGTGACCGACTCTGGGCATAGGCTTCACAGCCTGCTTTCAAGGCCCAGTAGTCCTCCTACGTACCGCACACCTCTACATGTCACCACTTCGGCGCTAACACCCACCTTCCATACTGAATACATGCTAGGGCTGTCTCATATAGGACTGGTGTATTGGTATTAGCGGGGGTATTTTTACAACATGTCGGAGGGTCTTCTGGTAGAACAGTAAAGTCTGATTTTAAGAAATTCAAATCCTTAAACTGTTCCCTGCACCAGCGGGATTTGAACCCGGGTCCGTTAGGACTGCAGGCCGACTCTCTACCTATTGAGCCACCGCCTCCCCCACTGGCGGTTGCTGGCACTCACTGTAAAGCATTTTTTCAAATCGGAACTTTCATACGGCGACACTAGTTGCCAGCCCCTTCACACTGGGCCACCAGTTGCAGGTACCGGTGGCCTCGTGTGAAGCGGCCTAATCCAGCTAATATTAGGTTACGAGTTGCTGAGCGACAGGAGGAGGAACGGGACTTTTGGAGACTGTTGTATATTAAAGTTAGTGCCAAAATAATATTAGTGTTCATTGCGTTCATTAGTTTCACCCTCTGCCAATTTGTCTTTTATGGGGGGGAGGGAGATCATTCTTATTATAACTGATAGAATATTTTGCAGAAATTATCCTGGTCAGTCAAGCACTTCACAACGCTGACATATTTTATGAGTACGCCAACCCTTGATATCTCATCACGGTTTTATTCTGCAACTGACCGGCCCAGGGGCCAGTCTGACAGAGTTAGTGTTACCAAGAGACCGGTCAGAAGTTAGTCTTCCTAGAGCCTCCTGGATGGTTACAGGTACCTTCCTAGGATCCCCCAAGATGATTAACATGGATTATTGTTATATTCACACATTTTCGTTTATGCCAAGAGCCCAGAGTGTCTGACAATATACAGCTTGGCACTTTTCGTCTCAGAGAACCGGAGGAATGTGATGCCAAATTCTCCACCATCTGAGCACTTTGGTAATAAATGAAATTGAATGGAAAACATTATGATGCTGAATGAGGTAGGTATATACTTTAATTAATTTTGACAATATATTACACCGAAAATCAGGGGCCAGTTTAAGCAGTTACTAGGACAGGGTAAAATGAGTCATTTGAGATGTATTTTCATCTACTGGTATACGAGTTCACATTCTGACGATGACGAGCAAGGTATATGTTGAAAGTGAACTTATTCACGTCTTCAAAGTGGAGAGGTTCGATATAACATCAATCACCCCTTCACTATGAAATGTCTCCCCAGTTGAATGAAATAGGTTGTGGGTTGCCAGAGTAACTAATACATCGCAGTGAGTGGTTTAAGAGATATACAGTGGTATCCTGCTGCCAAACAAGGAAAGTAACCCGGCACTAATGCACACTATACAAAACTGCAAAATAATTACATTGCGATATACTGCACAATATATATATATATTTTTTTACCTACTGACAAGAATTCCTCTTGCCGGGAAGGAGTCAGAAACATCCTCAATGAAACTCCTTTCGTAATATATGTCATTAAAAGAATAATACTTTCGTAAAATATGTCATTTAAAGAATAATAATAATCGTCAAATGACAGTAAGACTGATATGAAGAAGGTAAAGGGATTTACACTCAGGATTGTAAACGTAGACAGGATATATTGTTATTTATGCAGACTATTGCCTTATTAAAAAAAAAAAAAAACTAAATGGCGGCGGTTTCTTGATATTCCTAAACAGATTTTAGTGTCTTGCGTTCCAAGTTTCGCCGCCAGTTTAGTCCTGTCACGCTTTTCTGTAACCTCAGATCAAGACTGATTGACAACTGATCGAGGCCCGAGACTCCAAGAGATGTCCCGCGATTTTCGTATTATTTTTTGAGCCCCACAATGACTATTTGGCGATTCCAAGAATACTGACTTCTCAAGCATGGAAAGGAAGAGTATGTGCATCCCAAGAGACAATGTTTAATTTCGCACAAAACACTGTGGGCAAGGGAATGAAATGGCGTTGCTGGGATAGTGTGTCGTCTCTTGTCGCTATACTCGTTCTCCAGGACGTGGTTTCGAGCTGACGTATTCTCTGACAAGCTTTGGCATCCACATTTCTCTCCTGCTGCCAGCGGTGAATCCATCTGTAAATCGAGGAGACACTTGCTCCAGTCTCCAGGGCAATGTTTCTCACCGATACGCCTCCCAGCCACATCCTCACTATATGCAAACGATCTGCCGTCACAGATGGGTAGAGGATTAGGCGCTTATGAATTTACTTCAAAGTGTCAGACAAAATACCTATGCAGCTTTATTTATGTGCTAAGAAAGGAAGCGAAAAATTAAATCAAAATAAGCCATCATTAATATCTTGTACGATCTTGTCATGTTGGAATAACAACGATGCATATTTGCTCTTTCTTTCACACACACACACACACACACACACACACACACACACACACACACACACACACACACACACACACACACACACACACACACACACACACACACAGCACAAACTTCCATCAACACCCTTTCAATCCTACGGTTGGAAGATGCTAGACTACAGTAGAAAAACCTTAGTCTACAGTCCACCAGGTTTACGTTCACATAAGCCAAGGGTTGCAATTAATACAATTTATACAGTACAGTATCATAGAAGCATATATTCAATTGTATATCCTTATACAGATTATCTCAGTACTCAAGTTCACAAGATCTGAGTGTACTTTATTCTAAACAAAGTTACCCCATCACTGGACTAGTTCCCGCAATTTACATAACCTTATAATAAATTGAAGGTTATTTATTGACTGTGCATAATACGGTGGAATTAAGAGATACTGCTGCGTTAATATAGAGGTAACAATACCACTATTACCTCATCTTTGCAAAAGGATAAGGAAATGTAAGTACACATCCTCCCTATGCCTGTATTTCTTCCTGCAGAAACAGATTTGTGTTATGACAAAATGACAGATCTTCATCTTTTATCCTAAGTCTGACTTCTGATCCAGGAAGAGAGTAAGAGAAATATATTCCACTCTCTCAGAGAGTATCATACTCCACTAAGGAATAACGTGTCCTTTTTCTTCTAGTCGTACCGTACCGAGGTTCGTCACAAGGACGCCTTTGTTTGTTTGTCATGTGTACCGAGCTTCTTCACAAGGACGCCTTTGCGTGATGACACCTATATGACTGGGTGACTCCACTTCCTGGCTAAACAAACATTCAACAGCTTTCTCCCTATCACTCGAAACGAGGATGGTGGACTTTAGATGAAACGCGGTATCGGCCTGCAGTTCACAGGGTTCCCAACCAGATAAACCTGGGGCAACAAACACTCAGGTTACACACTGTCAATTTCGAGGCGTGTGTGAAAGTGGCTCTGTTGTGTTGTTCTTACTGTTAACCCTATACTGCTCTGGAAGGAATGCTCCTTTCTAAAGCTTTAGGGTTTCTGTGTAACGTGCGGATCACTGATGTTTGACGAAATGAACTTATTGACTATGAGCCGGTAGGTGAAGAAAGATAGGCTAAGAACCATTCCTTTCAAACATTATGCCCAGAATATTCAGCCAAGAAAAGGTTGCCAGATATCTCTTTAAAAAAAATCATTAACTGATTGATTAACTGAAATAAACTCTTGCAACGCAACTGCCAGAGTCAAATTCCAAAATAATATGATCATGAACTTCAGAGTGAAAAAAAACAAAACAAAATGTGCTAGGTGGCAAATTTATATAAAACAATGAGCATTACAACCGATCGGCGTACATAATGGCCAACTTACACTGTTTGCTGTAGTTAAATGGAGTTAGTCTTGGAGAACGACCCATGTCAATAATCGAACATCGATATTTCTGAGCCATCAGAGGAGGCGTGTGTCTTGGTTGAAGAGGGATGTATGTGGATGTTGATATCTGTGAGGTGGAGTCAAGATTCCGCAACTTTGAGACGTGAGTGAATGCGTATGAGGATCATTCAACATTTTTTTTTTTTTTATGTAAGGAAGGAGGAGGAACCAAAGGCAACGAGCCTGCAAAACTGTTCCCTCCAAGAGAAAATCAAAATACAAGAGAGAGCCAAATTCAAGATCCATTCATTTCGATATGCCTGGACACACTGTGTTTGAAAGACTGGGGATCATAGGAAGCAGGAAATACAGACAGAGTGAGACAATTCCAGAGCTGACCTGTTGCATAAATGAAGGACTGAAAGTAACGGTTAACTCTTGCATTAGAGAGGTGGACAGAAAAGAAGTGAGAGTTTCCTGCTAGACGGGTGCAACGCGCCCGTCATAGAGGTGGAGGAATTGATGCAGACAGTTCAGAGGAGCAGTAACCATTGAAGTAGTGATAGAAAAGAGATAAAGATACAACAGTGCGATGAAGAGACAGAAGTTGAAGGGAGTCAGTAAGAGGGGGAGAGTTGATGAGACGAAAAGCCGTTGACTCCACCCTATTGGGAGGAGCTGTATGTGGGGAGCCTCCCCACACATGAGAGTTGTACTCCATGCAGGGGCGGATAAAACCCCTGTGTAGAGTCAATAATTGTGCAGGGGTACAGAAGGAACGGAGTCGGCTTAGCACACCCAATCTCTTGGAAGCAGATTTTACAAGAGATGTAATATGATCTTTCCAAGATAAGTCCCGAGTAAATGAAACCCCAAGGATGTTCAACGATGATGCAGGATTAAGATGAATATTATTAAACATTAGTGGGTATACCTGTGGAAGATTTTGTCGAGTTGATAGGTGCAAAAACTGAGTATTTGATGCATTAAAATCAACCAAATTATTTTTACCCCAGTCAGAGATACGAGCCAAGTCAGACATTAGGTGTGCCATAGCCTCAACCCTTGTTTGTTGAAGTAACTGCTGAGATGGACCTTGTGGGAATTGAATGGAAACGTGAAGGGTGGAGTCATCAGCGTATGAGTGGATAGGGTTAGATGTACAGCTTAGCAGATCATTGATGAATAAAAGGAAGAGAGTTTGTGATAGGACAGAGCCCTGATGAACACCACTGTTAATAGATCTAGGAGAAGAACGATGGCTGTCTACAACAGCAGCTACAGAACGACCAGAAAGGAAGCTAGAGATGAAGGCACAGATAGAAGGATAGAACCCGCAAGAGGGCAGTTTGGAAATTAAAGATTTATGTCAGACTCGATCGATAGCCTTTGAGATGTCAAGTGCAATGGCAAAGCTTTCGCCAAAGTCCCGAAAGGAGGATGACTGGGAATCTGAAAGGTAGGTGAGAAGGTCGCCTGTGGAGCGTCCATGATGGAATCCATACTGACGATCAGAAAGAAGGTTATAATACGAAAGATGCTTTATGATTTTTCAATTAAGAATAGACTCGAAAACTTTTGAGATACAGGATGTTAATGCAATTGGACGATAGGTAGAGGGTTGGGAATGGTCACCCTTCTTTGGGACTGGCTGAATGAGAGCAAACATCCAGCAAGAAGGAGAGGTACAAGTTAATAGACAAAGGTGAAAGAGTTTGCCTAGGCAGGGTGTAAGCACAGAAGCAAAGTTCTTGAGAAGAACAGGAGGGACTCCATCAGGCCCATATGCCGTATTAGTATTGAGGCCTGTGATGGCAGAAAATACATCAGCTGAAGAAATTTTAATGTTAGCCATGATGAAGTCAGAGAGGGGGGAAGTGATGAAGGAACAGCACCGGAATTGTCTAAGGTGGAATTGGAGGAGAAAGTCTGAGCAAAGAGATCTGCTTTATCAGTAGAAGAAATAGCTACAGAGCCATCAGAATAGAAAAGAGGAGGGAAGGATGATGAGGTACAGTTGTTAGAAAGGTTTCTGGCAAGGTGCCACAAGGAGCGGGAAGAATTTGAGTAAGAGAGTTGAGAGCATTTTGTACAGATGAAATTATTTTTAGCAGAGCGAAGAATAGACTTAGCACGATTCCTGGCAGAAACGTAAAAAAGATGTGATTCAGGGGTGGGTTGGCTCTGGTACCTTTTATAGGCTCTCTCCTTGTTGCGTACAGCATTAGAACAAGCGTGATTAAACCAAGGCTTTCTTGCACTAGTCAAAGGATATGAGAAAGGAATGTATGCTTCCATTCCCAAGATAATAACCTCCGTAAAGCGCAAGGCACACCCAGACGGCTCCCGGCCATGGAAGGAATAATCATTCCAGGGAAAATCAAAGAAGTACCGCCTGAGGGCCTCCCAATCTGCAGCTCCAACGTGCCACAGATGACGTTTCTTTGGAGGGTCCACAGGCCGTACCAGAGCGATAGGGCAGGTTAAGGTGATAAGGTTGTGATCGGAGGAGCCCAACTGAGAGAAAAGATTAACAATGTAAGCAGAAGGATTAGTTGTAAAGATGAGGTCATGTATGTTGGAGCTCTCTCCAAGGCGGTCAGGGATACGGGTAGGGTGCTGTACAAGCTGCTCTAGGTCATTATGGATAGAAAAGTTGTAGGCTTGTTCACCAGGTGGATCAGTGAAAGGAGGAGAGCCAAAGGTGGTGGTGAACATTGAAATCTCCAAGAATGGAAATTTCAGAGAAAGAAGAAATGGATAGAATGTGGTCCATCGTAGAAGTAAGACAGTCAAAGAATTTTTGATAGTCAGTAGAATTAGGAACTAATTAAACAGCACAGATATATTTAGTCAGAGAATGATAGGAAAGCCGAAGTCAGAGTGTAGAGAATTCAGAAGAATCGAGTTCAGGAACACAGGCTTTGGTTAGGTTATTCCTTATATCTATATAAAGAGAGAGAGAGAGAGAGAGAGAGAGAGAGAGAGAGAGAGAGAGAGAGAGAGAGAGAGAGAGAGAGAGAGAGAGAACCATGTCACCCTGTCCCCTGTCCCCAGCAAGGGAAAAGTCATATAGATGATGATGATGATGATGGTGAAAAACTCTGTGCATCCAAAATGCGGACAGACCTGCCATAAAATACTGTATTTATCTCCTGTCCAATGACGCCCTTTCAGTGTATTTGTGTTCTATCCAAATAATTTAGATTCAGTTTAAAAGGATTTCAGACTGTAAAAGAGTTTTTTACTGGTTTATTCAGTCAAGTTAGTTGGGGAAACCACTCCCATTCCTGACCGTAATCGTCTGGTGCTGTTAGGATTGATTGACAAACCTGTAGAAAAAAAAATGACTGCGCAACTCCCTTGTGTGGCACCGGACAGCAGTGAAACAGACGATACGATAAAGTAAAAGGAATAAAATTAAAACACTAAAAGCACTAAACACTAAAACTTACAAAGAAATCTGATTGTCTGCACAAAGGAGCCGATTCCCCCATCCCTCACCATAGCACAAGCACCGGGCTGTGGTAGTAATAACGTAAAGACGTACTGTAATATGAGGGACAGGGTTAACCTCAATCCGATGACATCTTTTTCATATTTATCAGGCCTTCACTAAACAGTTTTACTGCAAGTACGAAGGACATTTATTGAAGAGGTTACTGAAGGTCATATCTAGTCTATTACAAGGTGCATAAAACCGTCAAGATGATTAACCTGGTTAGGCTACTGCGATTGTGTCAAAGTTTATTGTTACCCCCAGAAAATAATATTAAACTCAGGAAGAATTTCTCGTATTCAAGGGGTTCATGATAGATACATCTGACCGCCCAAGATCAGATTCAGATTGTTTTCTCCCAACCTCAATAAAATGGCCTGGAGATTTCAAAATCATATTATGAAAGATATTTTTTCTTATATCAGCAAAATCAAAGTTCCTATGTTTACTTATTAACCACCAGTATATATATATATATATATATATATATATATATATATATATATATATATATATATATATATATATATATATATAATTTTCGCACCTCCAGATATTTCTTTTCGCAATAGGATAAACTTTTCGGACTGGTGTCTGTATTTTCGTCGGTTTAGGAACACCATAACTGCTCTTCCTTGACAATTTATTTTGTTTATCGGGATACTTTTTATTGTCCTCCTCTGCACATTAAAATAATTAAAATACTAATATTTCCAGCACAAATTCAATACAAATTGATATTAACCAGCCTTGTCCAAAAACAAATCGCTAAGGAACAGGTGTTAGGAAGCTTCCTTACCTGACGAGAACGTGACCCTGGGAGAGTGAAATATAGTCTTCATTAACTTCACCTCTACTAGTGGTCTCTCCCAAAATATTATTAACTGCCAGCAGGAAAACTAATTTAAGACGATGCCGTGATGAAATGTTTGAATGACTGAGGCCCGCATCTAGTCGGCAAAGGCAGCTCCTTAACACCTTTCCCTAGGCGATATAATTTATTTGTTACATCTTACTGTCCTCTTCTGTTACAGAAACACTTCCAGTATCGCCACACCCGGCATAAATAACGCAAACAAGAATACATATTACCCACTAATATCCCTAATTAAATCGACAGGAAAAGGTGTTAGGGAGCTTCCAGAATACGAGCTTTAGATCTGTCTATTAACAGCTCGAGGATGGTTAAGGCAGACAACTTTTATCCCCGTCTCAGTTTTCCCACAGGATATGACCCGCAGTATCAGTTTACATCCAGGTCCCTAATACAATGCTGAAAAACAAACTCAGGTTCTCCCAGTTGTGAGCTGATTGTACTGACAAATGCACCACCAGCCGGCATGAAAAAAATTATCAATATTTTCGAATAATTTTATCACTAAGAGTCACGAGCTTAAATATGGTGCTAGGAATCACAAGGCCGAATTAACCAACCATTGTGTGTTTTTTTTTTTTTTTTTAGTTTCATGTGAGGCGTTGGCTAGGTGATATATTGAATATTATGCAGCCCAATTTCCTGTCTTCCGAGTCCTAGGCAGCAGGTTTTCAGAAAATATGAGTGCTCACCGAGATGGGTAAATGGAGAAAAAGCCTTAACCTTAAAATTCTCATCTGTTCCTCTTACAGTAGTTTCTTCATCCATGTTATTCTGCTTGTGGGATGGAGCCACACCGTCGGCTGCCAAGTTCAGTAAGGGTTGTATCCACTTGTTTTATTTGGCAGTCGACGGCATAGCTTTATTTCACAGGCATTCTGAAGTCTAGCTTCGTGCGAATCGTTTGGCCTGTGAAATGAATATAAGAATATCGATATCTGAGAGGATTGGTGGCCTAGTTACCGGTCGTTGCTTCATGGTTATCTAATAATTTCTGTTTCTATTTCTTGTAACTTGCCACTCAATTATTAGTGAGATCATAGATGATGATTATTTTTATAATGATTCCGAAGACCTCAAATGCGTGAAACGTGAAAATGGCGCAACTTACGAGAGGTAAAGAAGTCTGGTCGACATGTCGCAGCAAATGAGTGATAAAACTTCATATAGGCGTTAAGGAAGGAAAAACATGTCAAGTACTGTTACATCTTTATCTCTTTTTATCGCTGCTTCAATGGTCACTGCTCCTCTGAACTGTCTGCTTGCATTCCTGCACCTCTACGACGGGCGCGTAACACCCGTCTAGGTACAGATACTCATCCCTTTTCTGTCCAGCTCTCTAATGCAAGAGTTAACCATTACTTCCAGTCCTTCATTTATGCAACAGGTCAACTCTGGTACTGTCTCCCTCTATCTGTATCTCCTACTTCCTATGATCTCCAGTCTTTTAAACGCAGTGTTTCCAGGCATCTCGAAATGAACGGATCTCGACTTTGGCTCTTTTTTGTATTTTTTTTTTCTCTTGGAAAGAATGGTTTGTGGGCTCCTGGCCTTTGGTTCCGCCTTCGTTGCATATAAAAAAAAATGAATAATTTTTTGAAGGTTAATCGTGGTATGAGAAAGGAGTGGATTCCTGATGGAAAGATCGTGATAAAGTCCCAGCTGGATCACGGAATAACTTAAGGAGTTGCATTTCTTTCTGAATGTTTACTAAACTTTCACAGGACTAACCGGCACGTCATGTAATATACCCCCGCTAATTCCATCACATTCAAGCTAGAATGTTTGCGTATAGATGATTCAGTATTAATTTCCATGATGTGACATGTGATGGTGTGTTTCTTTCTGCCAAAGTGTCGTATGCACTACTGAGTCTATGTACAAAGTCACACAAATGACTATCCCGTTACCTTTAATGGACTGCCTACTATGTAAATCATAATCTCACTCTGGTTATTTTATTAATTAATTCTGATAAGTGTTCTCAATCATGTGCTGTCTCAAGGAAAGGTAACATTATTGCTTTTGCAAATTGGACTTCAAAGAGATTGTGGGCACTGGGAGTGTGGATGCTTGGTATTCCTTTAGATCCCTCACAATGACTAACACTATACAGGATCCGTATTGTCCCTTGTGCAGTGTACAAATGTCGTGTATGGGTAATATCTGCTTTATAAAACATGTTGTACTCTAAGACTTTTCCTTTTATCGACTCCAGTCCTGTCCTGGACTCATTTCTCTGCAGTAATAAATCACTATTGTTTTCGCTAATATGAAGCACACTGTTCTTCTGACTTTTTTCATTTTGATTGCCTTTGTATTCAATCCTTCAGTAATATGGTGCTTTCTGTACTTGTATTCCCTGTACCTCCAGGCAACGTTATTTATGATAATCAAAACCTTCGTTGTGATTGTGTTAGAAGCAGTCTCCATCAAAATCGGGTTAGTAACACTAATCAAGCCATACACTCACCTCCTTTTCTTCTGCCTACATTTTTAATCTATTTATTAATGGTTAGTTTCATTCCTTCATGCATATTAGTACAGTTGTATAGAACTGGAATAGTCAACATTCATGCTGCCATTCCTTTCCCTGTAACACTATAGCCCGTGTTCCCGTCGGTTAATATAACTCCCTAACACCTCATCTATGCGATCTATTTTGCACATTACTCCTTATTATCATCTTGCAGGTCATTTAAATAACTGAAATAACACGACATTCATCATAAATAATGTAGGAACTGATATTAACTAGCCATATCCCAAATTACATCGCTAAGACCGAGGTGTTTGGGAGTTTCCTTAGCCGACAAGAATAAAGGCCTATGGCTGACAGGAGGCTTGTGAGAAGAGTGATGATAGACTACCAAAGTAATAATAAAATTAGAGGTAGAAGCAATGACGGAACAGGGATCCCAAAGAGGAGATGGAATGACGGTGTGAAAGAGGCAGAGGCTTCGAAGTACAGAGTCTCGCATATCTAGGAGGAGGTGAGGCGGGTATGGAGCAAAATGGAGTGGAATGGACTGATATCTGGGGAGGAGAGAGAGTTGAGAGTCGCGGTCAGTGATTTGTAGCCAAAGAGAGAAAGATGAAGTGACCAGAGTAAACAGTGTAAGAATCAACGGTGTCTAACTGGAAATTTGAAAATGATGGATGGTCGTGGAATAAACATGAGAAAAAACAAAAAGCATAAATCTTCACTGCCGACTGGATTATTGTGTACGACTTAGGGATCTGTTTCCTCAGGGATCAGTTTTGGCGCCAACCCTCTTTCTCATACATATAAATGACCTCCTATCTGTCACGCACAACCCAATACACTCTTATCCTGATGACTCGACCCTTCATAGTTCTTTCACATTTAGTACCTCCTTTACAAAATTTGATATTATAAATTCCCAAATAAACACAGCAATTTCTCTGAACCAGGACCTTTCTAAAATTAATAAATGGAGACAAAAAAATCTGGTCTCATTTAATGCTCAGAAAACTAAATACATTATTTTCTCCAATAGAAAGAATCTCTCAGACTCTCACATAATTTTAAATGATGTCAGTATTGCCATATCCACTACAATTGATATCCTAGGTGTTACTCTAAACCCCAATCTAAGCTGGACAACTTATGTTAAATCCCTTGCTAAAAATGCTTCTAAAAAACTGGGACTTATGTACAGAGTTCGTGAGTTCTTCACTGACGAGCAGTTGGCCACAATATACAAAAGTCATGGGCGTTTTCAGATCGAATACTGTTCACTACTGTGGAGTGGATGTGGAGCGGTTGCATTGAGGCAGTTGGACAAAATTAAAAATAAAGCCATTAGATTAATCAATAATCCTGCCATAACGCAGGACCTTCCTCCGTCATCAGTACGTAGAGATGTTACTTCTTTAGCACTATTTCATCGATATTTTTACCGTAAGTGCTCTAACGAACTGGCTTCAATTGTTCCTCCCTTTCACATTTTCTCCCGAAATACTCGGGCAGCTGGGAGCGCCCACGAACTCACACTCTCTCCCACACAATGCAGAACCTCTGCTTATCAAAATTCAGTTATCCCCAGAACTACTACTCTCTGGAATTCACTTCCAGGGAGTTGCTTCCCACATACATTTAATCTTCTCAATTTTAAATCCAATTGTTATAAGTATTTTATGAATGGGGGATGCCTTTAGGCACATGGACTTATTTTTGTTCCTTTGTTTTTTTCTTCCTGGATTCATTATAAAAAAATAAATAAATAAATAAACCAACTAGGTTCGCTTCTACCTAACTACTGTAGGTTCACTTCCAGTCTGTTATATTAGTAATCATTGCATATACAGGCAGCTACTGACCAGCATAAAGAATGCACCAGAAATTTTACTGGATTCAGCTCATACGTCACGTTTAAACTGAGTTATAGTGTTTTGGCGACGTAGTGTTATATTAATAATGCAGAAAACTGTCACTTCCCTGTGTGTGTGTGTGTGTGTGTGTGTGTGTGTGTGTGTGTGTGAGAGAGAGAGAGAGAGAGAGAGAGAGAGAGAGAGAGAGAGAGAGATGTTGGAACTGTTAAAAATCGCAACACGAAGTATTAACACACCTCTTTAAGGGCATGGCAGGGCCTACCTTGTCTTGGTAAGGTTTCCAAACAGCAGAAACTTCCATCACTCGGATACCTTCCCTACTGAGTGTCTTCTCGATCATCTCACTTTTATACATCAGCGCCAGGCACAGAGCGACGACGCAGAACATGCTCTGCTCTGCCGCATTTTGCTTGGCTTGACATTTTGTTTTCCGGGATGAATAAACAACGTGACGAGAACAAAAACAGCAAACTTACCTTAGAAATAACAGTAAATGCCTCCCAAGGGAACTGATCATTGTTGTTATTATTCTTTCTTTAGTGTAGCGAGTCCTGAAAATATACAGTATGATATTTGGAGGAATAGTTTTGGCCACATATTCATAGTCCAGCTCACGTATGATGTCATGTAAATGTAAACGAACATAGTTTCATATGTCCATCTAGTTATGCCTGCTCCAAAATTACCTGAACGGTAGGGATTATCACATTATTCTTTTGGTTAATTCACATACAATATTTATGTAAGACACACAACAGGACATGTCATTTAAAATTCACGTTAAATTGTACAAGGAAAACACAGATACCAACAGGTAGCAATGCCCTCACGCAGCTGGAATATGTGTGTGTGTGTGTGTGTGTGTGTGTGTGTGTGTGTGTGTGTGTGTGTGTGTGTGTGTGTGTGTGTGTGTGTGTGTGTGTGTGTGTGTGTGTGTGTTCGACAGATGAATATTAATTTCTTACAATATATTGAAGGTTTAAACAAAGTATTTCATAACAAATCAAGTACAGAAATGCTCTAACATGTTGGTCTGACACTAAGAATCGGTAATAGTTTGGGAGGTCATGTCATCAAGGTTTTCGCACAAAACCAAACAATTGGCAATTTCAAGTCGTCCACTTTGACCCAATATCATAAAAGGTGAATATCAAAGCTTTTGTGAACAATTAATACACTCAAATCAGAAGAAAAAAAAAAGATACAGAACGCTGCTTTTTTTTTTCAGTAACAAATTTCATTATTGTTACTAAAAAAGTCCCACATAAAATAAAGGTAGTAGAATGTAGAAACGCAGTTATGAACGATGCTCTTCCAGCCCCAATATACCCGTTTGTTATACCACGCACTAATTCTGGCTACCTCTCACCGCAGAGAGTACGGTAGAAATTGTTTATGCACGCTTAATAATACGCACATTTACATACGCAGCAAGCACGATGGCACTGCATGAGACAACTCTAGCATGCATTCAGTATGGATGGCGGGTGTTTGCGCAAGTCGATGGCATGTGGAGGTGCACAGTACATGGAAGGACTGATGGCCCGAAGGAAACGAGCTTTGAAGCTTATACCTAAAGTCGAAAAAAAAAAAAAAAGGCTCATATAAAATCGCTCAGGGGGGAACACATGATCACTCTCGTAAAATGTCTGAACAGAGTATAGTAATCTGTGTATATTCCATAACATTCAACCCTAAACTCTCGCCATCCTTTACACAGCATGTTCCTTGATATTGCTTCCAGACTGACAAATCTGTCTTGAGTGGACACTGCTAGCTGCCCTGTAGCGTTCTATATCACCGTTCACAGGATGCTTCTTGCCTCATACAGTAAAATAACCGATTGCAGTTTGAAAAATGACGAATCCTTTAGCATTAGCAACCTCAGTGCATTTTACGCAAAGACTTATATTACCATCCTGCTACATGAACATAAATAATTACCAGCCGCGATAGAGAAGCTGGTATTGTTTTCAATTTGTCTGTGTGTGTGTTTGTGTGTCTGTTAGAACGATAACTTCGCATCCGCTTAAAATATCATCACAAAATTTTACAGGTGTGTAGTAGGGAAAATATAACAAAATTTTGCAGGTGTGTTTTAGGGAAAAAATCACAAAATTTTACAGGTGTGTAGTAAGGAAAAAAAAAAAAATGATCACGAGATCGAAACTGGTGAAGTAGGTCAAGGTCAGTGTGTCCGTTACCACGATAACTTCGCAACAGCTCAAGATATCATCACGAAATTTTGCAGGTGTGTAGTAGGGACGAAAATCTTCTACGAGTTTTGTTTTCAGTTTATTTGTCTCTCTGTGTATCTACGTTTCTGTTAGCACAACAACTTAGCAATCGCTCAAGATATCATCACAAAATTTTATGGGCGAGTAGTAGGGAGGAAAATCTCCTACGAGTTCGAAACTGGTGAAGGTAGGTCAAGATCAAGGTCATATTCAGAGCCACGCTAATTATGTTGAATGGTTAATGCATTCTGCCAGGACTGTCGATGCTGGTTTAGAGTGCGAGCTGTTTGCAGAATCGTTTAATCTCACCCAGCTGGTAAAGCAACCAACCAGAATATCTGATAATCCTGACCATAATGCCCATCTCTTGGATTTATTCTTGACAAATAATCCAGATCAATACAGGATAGAGGTACTTTTACCACTTGGATCCTCTGACCACAATCTCATCAAAGCCTCATTAGTTAACCCCCCCACACCTCCCTATTCTGAACCTGTCAGGGTGACCCGATAGCACTTTGATAGGGCAAACAGGGATGGATTTAGAAATTATCCTGCCGACATTCCATGGCAGTCTTTCTTCTTTAGTGATCCCAGTTCCACCCAGTCCCAGATTTGCCACTTAATACTAGCTGGTATGGATTTATTCATACCAAGTCAACAGTCCACTAAAAGACTGAACTCTCCAAAATGATTTGATAGCAACTGTGCCAGAGCAACAACCCAAAAGTCATTAGCATATAACTCTTACTTAAAATCAAAAACATCTGAATCACTCTCCCAATTTAAAATAGCTAGAAATCATGCAAAAGCTGTATTAAATCTAGCTAAATCAAACTTTCTTCAAAAGCAAGTATCGAAACTAATTAACAACCCTAATGACAATAGAATATTCTGGTCAACTCCTAATTCTTTCAATAATAACTTTAACAAGTCATCTTCCATTCCCCCACTAAAATCTTCAGATGGCAACATTACAAATGACCCACGTGGGAAAGCTGATATTTTTGCCGGTACATTTGCCAGAAACTCGCTCATAGACGATACCAGCCAGAATGTCCCAGTACTAGAACTTGACTCTCCATAAATTCATTCATTCATTCATTGCCAGACGCCATGTATCCCAGACGGGGTGGCCAAGGGCTTAGAGTTAATTGTTTTACAGGGAGGGGCACTAATCCTCCACCAACCCCACTTGACACGTAGGGATGCCAACAGCATCTGGTGTTCCCAGGCAGTCACCCATCCAAGTACTAACCAGACCCAACGTTGCTTAACTTCGCTGATCGGACGGGAAGCGGTGTACTCAACGTGGTATGGCCGTTAAATTACCCCACTTAAAATACAGACAAGATACGTAATATCCATTCTAGACAATTTACTTACAACAAAGTTCCAGGCTCAGATGGAATTCCACCAATTGTTTTGAAAAGGTGTTCTCCTGAACTTGCCTCTGTTCTAGCTAAATTATTCAGACTATGCATATGTACTTGTTTATTTCCAATTTCATGGAAAGAAGCCAATATCCACCCAAATCCGAAGAAAGGTTCCTCTGACCCCTCTAATTACAGACCAATAACTGTCACATCTTTTCTTGGTAAGGTATTTGAAACTTTAATTAATAAGCACATTGTTAAACATCTTGAATCCAACAACTTAATTAGTGATAGATAATATGGTTTTCGCCACGAAAGATCCACCATTGACATACTCAGTCTCTTAACTCATACCATCCATCAATCAATTGATATACATGGAGAAACTCATGCGGTAGCTCTTGATATTTCTAAA
Organism: Coenobita brevimanus; assembly: GCF_032717465.1. Lineage (NCBI taxonomy): Eukaryota > Metazoa > Arthropoda > Malacostraca > Decapoda > Coenobitidae > Coenobita > Coenobita brevimanus. The sequence goes on along the minus strand of NC_136986.1, from coordinate 9,891,286 downwards.
GCTTTCGACAAAGTATGGCACCGTTCCCTGCTGTCGAAACTCCCTCGCTATGGACTAACGTCTTTTGTTCCTTTGATTTCTTCATATCTTAGTGACAGGAAAAGATGAGTAAAAGTAGATGATGTATATTCCAATCTCCACTCAATTAACGCCGGCGTGCCACAGGGGTCAGTTCTAGCGCCAACCCTAATCCTGGTTCATATCAATGATCTCGTATCTGTCACCCACAATCCCATCCGCTCATGCGCAGATAACTCGTCACTAAATAGTTCATTCACTCTCAGACACGCATTTACAAAGTCTAGTATCTCTACCTCCCAACTCAGTACAGCCATCTCCATTAATCAAGACCTATCTACGATCAGTGAATGGGGACAAAACAACCTTGTCTCTTTTAATGCTAGTAAAACTAAATACATACAATTTACTAATAGACAGATATTGCCAGATTCGTACATTACCTTCATTGCTACTAATATTCCCATCTCCAAAAGTATTGAAATTCTTGACGTCTCACTTAACAATGCCCTCAGCTGGACCTCTAACGTTAGATCACTTGCTAAAACCGCCTCAAAGAAACTTGGATTATTGCACAGACTCCGTAACTTCCTCGCTGATGAGCAGTTAGCTATAATTTATAAGAGGCATCTGTGCTCTCACCTTGAATATTGCTCACCCTTGTGGAATGGAAGTGGAGAGGTTGCATTAAAACAACTAAACAAAATTCAGAACAAAGCTGTTAAAATTTTTAACAACCCTGCCATTTCAAATAAACTACCTCCCCTGCAAGAAAGAAGGAATGGTGCCTCCCTTGCATTATTTTACAGATATTTTATTGGCAAATGCTCAGACGAAGTTGCGTCCATGGTGCCACCTCTCCATGCCTTCCCTCGTGCTACACAGACATCTGGTAGCGCTCATGACTGGAATGTCACTCAGCCATATTGCAGAACTTCTGCCTATCAGAATTCTTTCATTCCCCGAACTGCATCTCTCTGGAACTCGCTTACCCAGAGTTGTTTTCCTCCAAATTACAACCAACAGCTGTTCAAGACTAACTGTTACAGATATTTTATGAACAAAGGACACCAGTAATCTGGTGTATGGATTATTTTTTATTCATTTGTTTTTCCTTCCTCCGTTCCGTTATGAAAAAAATAAAAAGTATCACCTCGCGGCTGGTGTGATTCCCCCCTTGGGAGTGGGGGTCCTCCAGTTGTTTATTAAACTTATTTTTCTGCTCTTCTTCTATATTTGTTCAGTAGTTTCTCTGCTGTTTCTTGACATATTAGTACTCAGACTATTTTGTTAATCTGTAATAGCCTACATGTATTCTCTCACCCACACCCTGTGTACTTCTGCACCTTAATTATAGTAGTAGTAGCAGGAGCAGCAGCAGCAGCAGCAGTAATAGTAGTAATGGTGGTAGTAGTAGTAGTAGTAGTAGTAGTAGTAGTAGTAGTAGTAGTAGTATGGTAATTTTAATACAGTTTCAGTATAATAGGGATAATGTAAACTCCACAAAATCACAAACTAGAACTACTTACTCAACCCACACAAAATTTTCTATCACTGTCTCGTAATTATCACCAATAGTAAACAAACCTGTTAGCCAATATGTCTTACTAAACCAAGGTGCCTCTACCTTACCACCACAACACACCACAACCATATATCACACATAACCTGCCGCAACACCAACACACACACACCCTGTCCAAACACCACACACCTCACCACTCTCACCCCTATACCGTATCTTCTGAAGACCTAATATTAATTAATAACGCACACACACACACACACACACACACACACACACACACACACACACACACACCACTCTCACCCCTACACCCTAACGCCTGAAGACCCAATAGCCTACCACTAAATAAGGCTCCATAGTTTTGCACCACACCCATTGGCCACGTATTTAACTCTTAAACAAAGACGCGTTGTTTTACTTCATTTCAAACTTTAAATACCTAGCAGTATCAGTTCATTTGATTATTAACATATGACAGACTAATTAGATATTAAATGATATGCAATAACAGAGAAAAACGAGCAAACTGCACCATAACTTCATCATATCATATGAGAAACAGAAGTATAACAAGCACATTATTCTATTTATATCAAATCTAGATTTTAGAATCAAACTGTAAAACAGTAGTTCTAGTAACATTAGATTGAATTTTCATTTAAAAGTACTACAAAAAGTAGTCATAATTATTATTATTAGTAGTACTGTACCACAGTATAAATCTTTATTAACACCATGGCCATGCCACAGTATTGTTGTCAGTGCTCCAGCAGGCAGCATAAGTGCATCAGGTACTCATGTGCAACAGACAGGTCGCCGTGTACATACTGTAGGCTGGGACCTCTCTGTATGAATGTGTTAGGGAATCACAGCCCACCAGAAGCGGCACTTGACCACTTCCAACATGGCAGGCGGCAGAATGGTGACATGGAAATTAATGAGGCGGTCACTGACAATATACACGATCACACGGATATGCGTAGTGGTGAAAGACCCTATAGTGAAGCTAGGGATAGGGATAGACGCCAAGATGCAAGAGATATGGAAGTGCAGGGTGGGTTAAATCACCATGGGGAAGTGAATAGTAGTGAAGCTGGGGAAGAGGAACATAGGAAGTTTACGACAGAAATGAAACTCAGGATGAAGACCACCATAGAGGAATGCCTGAAAGAGGTAATCTTTCAGGTATTATGCGTCCTCAGAACGGTAGTGACACAATGAGGAAACAGACCAGCCTTGCAGGTCTATGCGAGAAGGTAATCCCACATGCTGGATGGGCAATTCCAGAGAAAATGCAGGTATATACCTGGGTGAACACAACATATAATGAAATTGTTGGATGGTCGTCAAGTAACATTTTCATACCTCCCAAATGCAATGCTACAACTGACGTGATCAAGGAAATCACTCGTCTAACAGCCAGTTCCAATAATAACTCGCCCATTGCCTCATTCTCTCTTAAGGTCCTTGCACTGATACTGCATCTCTTCCTCAACAAGACCTTCCCAAGAAAAAGCACTGCAGAAAGCATTAAAACCATCCAAAGGTGGGTTGAAACATGGAAAAGAGGTAAAATAGACAACCTACTTGAGGAAGCAAGGGCCTTGCAGATGAGAATAAGCAACCGAGGCAGAAGAAACCAGAACACCAATGATGTTGCAAGGATTTTTTGGCAGCAAAATGAGGCAGGGGAAGGTCTTCATGATGACAAGATCCGTCTCAGCTGAATCACCAAACGGAGTACTTGACATGACAGAAGAAACAATGCAACAACTAAAAAAAAACACCCGACTGCACGACAGCAAGTGCCCAATCAAAGCGTGACTGGAACTACATTTCACCCAATCCCAACATATATGACAGGATAACTGGAAACATGGTGTGGAGGAAGGCAATGCACACACATGGACGGGCAGGACCGTCAGGCCTGGATTCAAAATTTTGGCGAGTAATCCTCAGTAACATCAAGTTTGGGAAGGCAGCAACAGACCTGTGTAACATCATTGCTTCACTGGCGAGGAAATCGGAAGGTGGTGAAAGATGATATGAAGCAGGCAGTTTGCAACCTCCAAGTGTGTGCACACCAGCAGGCAGGATGTGAGGCATTAGTTCACTCCAAGAGGAAAATGTACAAGGAAGAGGACTGTCAAGCAGTATATTAGTTGATGCCTCAGATGCATTTAATTCCATGAACCGGGAGGCAATACTGCATAACATCAGGGTTAAATGCCCAGCATTTCCCCAATATGTGGAAAACACCTACAAAGAACCAGCAGACCTCTACTGTACATTATGGGTAGAACTGCTGCTCACGATGTTGGTGTAATCCAATCCACAGAAGGAACTACACAGGGGGACTCCGTTGCCATGGCTATGTACGCCCTGACTATGACAGTACTGCAGCAACAGAACAAATAAAGGGCCGCAATTTTAAAACAATTAGCCTACGCAGATGATCTCACAGGTGCTGGCAAGGTGGAAGATGTAAGGAAATGGTGGGACCTTGTAACATCTCATGGTCCTGAAGTAGGTTACTGCCCTAATGCGAGTAAGTCCATCTTGATCGTGAAACCAGCTTACTAACAAGATGCACAGGAGGCCTTTAGAGGCACAAACGTGATAGTGACTAAAGAACGTCAGAGGCATCTAGGTGCTGTGACTGGAACTAAGGAATTCAAAGACTACTAGGTGAGTGATAAGGTAAAGACATGGGTAGAAGAAATTCATGTATTATCCAGCCCAACACAAACAGAACCGTAGGCAGCATACAGTGCATATACTTATGGTGTAAAGCACAAGTGGACCTTCGTGATGAGGACCATAGCAGACATCGAGTTGCTGCTGCATCCACTGGAGGATGGTATCAGGGATTCATTCCTCCCATCTCCGACCAATGGCAACATCCCCACACCAGAAGATAGGGACCTTCTAGCACTACCACCCAGGATGGGAGGCCTTGGCATTATAAATCCAGCAGCTGTGGCAAACTACGAACATAGAAATTCACTCAGGCTCACCGAATCCTTGTCACAAGGGATTTGCACCCAGGTTGAGATGAGTGAAATCGACCACTAAAGGCAGAAAGACATAAAGACACAGGTAAACAAGGAGCAAGAAACAAGACAAAAGGACCAGCTGCAGCACATAACTGAAAATCTAACACCAAACAAGTGAAGAAGAGTTGAAATTGCACAGGAGGCTGGGGCATTGAACTTGCTGACAACCCTGCCCTTCAAGGCAAAAGGCTTCCACTTCAACAAACAAGACTTTATTGACGCCATAGCCTTGAGATATGGGTGGCCAATAGAGAACCTACCTCAACACTGTGCCTGAGGTACTGCCTTTGTTGCGAACCATGCAATAGTTTGCAAGAAGGGAGGCTTTGTTTGCGTCCAACACGATGAAGTACCGTACGCGACCTTGCTGCCAAAATGCTGCAGGAAATATGCCATGATGTTAAGACTGAGCCAGCTCTGCTACCCCTTGACAGCGGGCACTTCACCCACAGAACAGTAAACACATCAAATGATGCAAGAGTGGATGTCAGTGCTTGAGGTTTCTGGACATGTGGGCAGAGGGCATTCTTCGACATTAGTACTTTTTATCCCATGGCAGCATGGCATCGTGAACTGTCTCTTGAGGTGCACACAAAAGGATTGAGCAAGAAAAAAAATACAGAAACTATCAAGAAAGGATCCAACAAGTGGACCATTGTCGATTCACTCCCCTTGTGTTCACAACATCAGGTGGGATGGGTCCAGAGGCGGTGAGATTCTGCTCGAGACTGACAGAGGTTCTTTCTGAGAAGAAACGTCAACCACAGAGTTCTGTTATGGCCTAGATGAGATGTCGACTGTCATTCTCCCTCCTGAGGTCTGCACTCCTAACTCTCAGGGGCACAAGATCATCAGCCCTCAGGCCTGTCTCTCTGGCGGGTATGGATTACGAAGCTACTGTGGTCGAGAGTCACATAGACCAGCGACTCCAAAAATTAATGTCTTATTAACACTGTAATATTAATAAATATTAAATAAAGTAATAAAAGTAATAATAGATGGTTGGAAACCACAGCCGTTGGTGTGCCTGGGGCCAAAGGATTGTAATATGAGGGTTAGTGTTAAACCCTGAAGGCTGCAGTTATTTCAGGCATGGTATCTCCCACAACCACAATTCGGGGGTGTTTTGGTGACTTTCACCAAGGGCAAATTGATTGTGCTCTGGCTAAACAGGAAGAGTTTACACACCTGACAACTCAATCCGCACCCCCGTAGTAGGCCTAATGGTTACTGCACAATCGTACATCAAAGTTAAAAAAAAAGTTTATAATAGTTACCCATCGAAAACACTGTAAAACGTGTAAATTTTGATAACTACTCATTTTTCTTATTGAAACAGGTAATTTCAAAGTAACAGGTGTATGCAGGTTTGGGGAGATTTTTAGGCTGTGTGGAGATAAAGTAGGCTGTGGGAAGTTGGCCTATAGGTATGGGAGTTGGTAAAATAACCAACATTTCGCATGAAAAGAAAGCACTTGAGTGTGTTCTGTAATATCTTGGCGGCTTGATACCTCTCAGGGGTCTGTAAGGGGTGGGAGGGTAGTGGGGGACAAGGAGGGAGTGAGGGAGTGGGGTAGATGGTGCCATGGAGGCAGCACAGAGGGAGGGGTGCCCCCCCCCCCACTGCCCAGGTTGGTCAAATCCCCATCTCACGCCACTCAAGGCTGACTTCTCATTGGCCTGAAGCCATGTACGTCATAATCGGGACGGAGAAACACTCTGCAGTTTTTTATAGGCCCCTCTCAATTGATTCAATTAGGGATTTTGGCATAAAACTCAAATCACATCAATTGATGCAAGTAGGAGTTTAGGGGTTAACCTTCAAATGGCTGCTCCAAATGGTGAACTGTATCAGGAAGGTTGGTTTTGATGTTCACAACATAATTTCCCAATGGATGGGGGCAATATTCATAGCAGTATTAGTATTAGTAATAGTAGTAGTAGTAGTAGCAGTACATTAGTATAGTAGTAATAGTATTAGTAGCAATGGTAGTAGCAATAGTAGTAGTGTAATGGTAGCAGTGGTGGTAGTAGTAGTAGATGCCTTTGTTGTAATCCCAGGTTCTTCTGAATGTGATGCCAGTGGACTGCAGGCTGAAATGGGCCCTCCCGAGGTGCCCATATTTACCTCATGGGGGATTGGAAGGGGACATTTGTATATCCAGGCAGTGGAATGGATAACAATAGAGTGGTGAAAAAGGTATATCTGAACGAATTTGAAGGAAGGAGGAGGCGAGGTAGGCCAAAGAGAATGTGGAGAGATATGGTGGATGAATATGTGAGGAAGAGAGGTTTGGAAGTTGGTAAGGCTAGGGAACTGACAAGAGATCGAACTGGCTGGATGAATGTTGTAAGAAGTGCATGATCAGGGATTTGGTACCCTTTTTTAACGTGGCAGTGTCCGGAATGACTTAAATGGATACGTTTATGTGAAGCTACAGAACATAGTGAATGTTTGTGGCGTATCCGATAGAGCCAGCGTTCCGGGGGCTTGAATGATGAGTGAATGGAAGCATGGCCCATTGGACTGGGCAAATTTGGGTTGTCTGGACATTGATACTCCTCACCCTGCCCTAGGGTGGGAAAAGAGGTCCGGATGATGATAATAATGATTAATATCTTCATTTCAACAATTTAGGTCACTGAAATCGACACACTCAGACTAGATTCTGTAAACAGGGGGGGGGGGTTAGCATAGAATTTAACTCTCAGTAGTAGGGTTTGCTCGTAAGCTGAATATGACCATCCACCAGGAGTAACAAGGAGAGGGCCTACAAAAGGTACTGGAGCCAACCCACCCCTGAATCACATCATCTTTACGTTTCTGCCCGGAATCGTGCTAAGTCTGTTCTTCGCTCTACTAAAAATAATTTCATCCATACTAAATGCTCTCAACTCTCCAACTCGAAATCTTCCCACTCCTTCTGGCACCTTGCCAAAAATCTTTCTAACAACTTTACCTCATCATCCTTCCCTCCTCTTTTCTACTCTGATGGTTCTGTAGCTATTTCTTCTACTGATAAAGCAGATCTCTTTGCACAGACTTTCTCCTCCAATTCCACCTTAGATGATTCCGGTGCTGTTCCTCCATCACTTCCCCCCTCTGACCTACTCATGGCTGATATTAAAATTTCTTCAGTTGATGTATTTTCTGCCATCACTGGCCTCAGTACTAACAAGGCATATGGGCCTGATGGGGTCCCTCCTGTTGTTCTCAAGAACTGTCCTTCTGTGCTTACACCCTGCCTAGGCAAACTCTTTCGCCTTTGTCTGTCAACTTGTACCTTTCCTTCTTGCTGGAAGTTTGCTCTCATTCAGCCAGTCCCAAAGAAGGGTGACCACTCCCAACCCTCCAACTATCGTCCAATTGCTTTAACGTCCTGTATTTCAAAAGTTTTTGAGTCAATTCTCAATAGAAAAATTTTAAGGCATCTTTCCTATCACAAACTTCTTTCCGATCGTCAGTACGGGTTCCGACAGGGACGCTCCACTGGCGATCTTCTCACCTACCTTTCAGACTTCTGGTCATCCTCCTTTTGGGACTTTGGCGAAAGCTTTGCCATTGCACTTGACATCTCAAAGGCTTTCGATCGAGTCTGGCATAAATCTTTAATTTCCAAACTGCCCTCCTACGGTTTCTATCCTTCTATCTGTGCCTTCATCGCTAGCTTCCTTTCTGGTCATTCTATAGTAGCATTTGTAGACGGCCATCGTTCTTCTCCTAGATCTATCAACAGTGGTGTTCCTCAGGGCTCTGTCCTATCACCAACTCTCTTCCTTTTATTCATCAATGATCTTCTAAGCTGTACATCTAACCCTATCCACTCATACGCTGATGACTCCACCCTTCATCTTTCCATTCGGTTTCCGCAACGCCCATCTCAACAGTTACTTCAACAAACAAGGGATGAGGCTATGGCACACCTAATGTCTGACTTGGCTCGTATCTCTGACTGGGGTAAAAATAATATGGTTGTTTTTAATGCATCTAAGACTCAGTTCTTACACCTATCAACCCGACAAAGTCTTCCACAGGTATACCCACTAATGTTTAATAATATTCAGCTTAATCCTGCATCATCCTTGAACATGCTTGGGGTTTCATATACTCGGGACTTATCTTGGAAAGATCATATTACATCTCTTGTAAAATCTGCTTCCAAGAGATTGGGTGTGCTAAGCTGACTCCGCTCTTTCTTTACCCCTGCACAATTGTTGACTCTATACAGGGGTTTTATCCGCCCCTGTGTGGAGTACCACTCTCATGTGTGGGAAGGCTCCCTACATACAGATCTTCTCAATAGGGTGGAGTCAAAGGCTTTTCGTCTCATTAACTCTCCTCCTCTTACTGACTCCCTTCAACCTCTGTCTCTTCGCCGCACTGTTGCATCTTTATCTCTTTTCTATCGCTACTTTAATGGTCACTGCTCCTCTAAACTGTCTGCTTGCATTCCTCCACCTCTACAACGAGCGCGTAGCAACCGTCTGGCAGCAAACTCTCATCCCTTTTCTGTCCAACTCTCTAATGCAAGAGTTAACCGTTACTCCCAGTCTTTCATGTATGCAACGGGTCAGCTCTGGAACTGTCTCCCTCTGTCTGTTTGTCCTGCTGCCTATGATCTCCAGTCTTTCAAACGCAGTGTGTCCAGGCATCTCAAAATGATCGGATCTTGAATTTGGCTCTCTATTGTATTTTGTTTTTCTCTTGGAGGGAGCTGTTTGCAGGCTTATGGCCTTTGGTTCCTTCTTCCTCGCAAAAAAAAAAAAAGGCATAAAACCTATAAGCCAGTGATGTGAGGACAAGATCTGCGTGGTTTTTCTTGGTCTCCTCCTAATATCCCATTAAGACTATCATCATCAGCCTCGTAAGCTAAGTATGACCATCCACTAGGAGTATGAATAATGGAAGACTAACATCATTGGCATAAAAACTATGAACCAGTGATGTGGGGAAAAGATCTGCATGTTTTTTTTGGTGTCCTTCTGATACCTAAGACTATCATCATCAGCATCTATTGACTCTTAAGACGCGTCCACACAAACTTCTGGCTGGCTTGGGCGGGTATGGGTAGGAATCTGGCATCACTATAACCTATACCATAAATAGTGCCTTCCCTGGACGTAGGTGTATATGTGAGTAACTTAAATGGGTTACTGTGACCCAAAACACCCGCCTGCATCCGCCCTCGTCAGCAAGGATTTGGCGTGGCCGCGACCCAAGACGCTGAGACCCCTCTCCGGGGCTAAGTAATACTGTTTGGCGGTATCAAGGACGGAATATTCGAGATTGGTGTCGTCCTCAGAGGCAAACACAACTGCAGTTCAACGGTTTCTCACAGCAAATGCCACAATGCATTTAGCTTAATCTCAGGCACGAATATTAATGGACTTGGTCCGTAAACCAGTTTCTTGTTTAAGTACACTTGTAGACCGGAATTATACTGTACTTCACATTATCATTCAAGCACTCATATTTTGATTTTAGGTAATGTTTTCTCTGATGAAAATATCGTAATCCTGAGTTTCGAAATTCACTGCTTACGGTTTGGTATAAATCGTTCGGCTTGACTGGTACTTATCACTGCAACTCTACGTGTTTGTCTCATGAAATAACTTACATAGATGTTATCGTAAATTAATAGTTCATGTATTATTTATTCTATAAATGAAGTACTTTGCCATCCATTTTTTTTACGTGTTTGACACTAGGCAAAGGCTTCAGGGCCTATTCCCAAGTCCCAGTAGTCCTCCTTGGGGCCCAGTAATCCTCCTACATCTCCATGTGTCACCACTTCGGCGTTAACACCCACCATCTCTAATGAATACATGCTAGGGCTGTCACAGGATTGGTGTACTGGTATTAGCGAGGGTACTTTTATGACATGTCGACAGGGCATCTGGTAGATCAGAAAAGTCTGCTTTTTAAGAAATTCAAATCCTGAAACTGTTCCCTGCCCCAGCCGGGATTCAAACCTCGGTCCATTAAGACTTCAGGCCACCTCCCTACCGATACTGCGACGGCCTCCCCCGATGATGAACTGTGTTTATAAACTTTGATTATTAGATTGCCTAGTCCTGTCTGTTCACTGATCTATAACCTCTCTTCTTACACTTTAATGTGATATCTAACAAAGTTCTTTCCATTCCTTATCGGCTATTCTCATATATGTTTATGGTCAATAGTTCATTGGTTGGTCCTTAATTTTGAGATCTGACAAGGTGATATATACTTTTAAATGTGAAGAATTATTATTTTTTATGTTACTCTATTTTCCAAACACACACTATCCCATCCTTTGAGTTCTTTATCATGAAATCGGACAAGAACTCTTCATTTTCTGGTTTTAATGAACATCTGTAACCATTCATAATAAACACAATATGATATTCCTGTAAGTTATGCATAAGACTATGTATTATCCTTGCCTTCATGTTTAACTTTGGACTACCGAATTTTTGTTCTTGTCAATACTTAATTGATATCATTGAACTCATGTACTCACAGTTTGCCCTAACAACCGCATGTCCCGTGTTTTTTTTTTGTTTTTTTTCGTTGCTCCTTCATGCACAATAGAATTTCACTACTATTATTTGGGAGTTTCTTGATTCGTATTTCCCATGTTGGTTGTTTATTCTGTTTATATTTTTGTTAGTGTCATCTCATATTTCATACATATGATGAAACTGCTTGTTTTGAAACAATAATTTATTTTTGCTCTCTCCTGTCTCACTGTTAGATACTGTACTATCGCTGCTGCTTTGGAATAACATCTCTGTGTCTGTTTTATGAGATGTACAGTCGGTCTCAAAAGTTCTGTCGCCTGTCTTGCATTATTTTCACCAAGAACTTTAATTTGGTCTTGTGAGGTGGGAGTGCCCATCATCCACCCACTTAGTGTGGTGGTATCGTGTTTTTAGGGTAGCTCTACATCGAGTGACAAGCCAAATGATTTCCTGTAAACCAGGGAATCATGTACAACGCTGGGTGGTAACCTTACAATCAACCGACACGTCTTTCCTACGTGACAGCAAGTGGGTTAGAGGAGATTTAGTGCCCCTCCCCAGAAAACAACTAACAAAAAATATGAACAAGAAGCCTCGGACCAGAACTGACCAAAAGATGACGACTATGGACCGAACAAAGGATATGATACGGATGGTGACGTGGAATGTAAGGGGTGCAAATGATGAGGTGAAAGAGAGATTGTCCAGGTGTTTGAGGGTGCGAAAGTGGATGTATGAGGATTAACTGCGACTAAATGAAGAGGAGAGAGTGTGAGAGAATTGAAGTATGGATGGGGTATATGTGCAGGAGTAGGTGAGAATGAGAGGGCAAAAGGAGGAGTGTGTATTGTTGTAACAAATGGAAGGAGAATATAAGCGAGTATGGATCAGTTGGCTCAAGGATTGTGTGGGTAAGACTGAAAATTGGACTATAAATGTGGGCTATTGTGTGCGTGTATGTGCCAGTGCAAGATCGTGCAAGGAGAGTGAGAGAAGAGTTCTGGACAAATGTGGAAGTGTGCATGGAAAAGTTTGAAAGGAAGGAGTGTTTTTGATTGGTGATATGAATGGTAAAGTAAGGAATGTGAAGGTGGATGGAATAGTTGGTGAGTGGTGTGTGCCTACTGAGATAGATGAGAATGGCAGTGCTTTAGTGGACATTTATGCTGGGGGGGGGGGGGATAGCCAATACCCTCTTCAAACACACAATGATCCACAGGTATAAATGGCGAGTGATGAGAAAGGTGGATGGTGAATTGAATGAAAGGAAGGCAATGATTGATTATGTGCGTGTGCATGAAAGGATGCGAAGATGTGTAATGGGTGCAAGAGCATATACTGTAGAGGTTGGGTGAGTGGACTGTCTGACCACCAATTGGTGGTGGTCAGAATCAAGGTCCAAGTCTATCTATCTATCTATATCTATAGCCCGACGCCCTAATCCCGCAAAGGGTGGCCGCAGACAAAACGCCTCCAAGTCGCCAGCACGCCTCCACACTCTAAAGACTTACCAGCGCAGAGGCAATGGTCAGGCAGGGGTGGGAGAGGCAGTCGGCGGCGCAGGTCAGGCGGCCAATGACATGGACAGGCATGGACGCCCGTATTTATGTATTTTTCTACACCAAGGATGTGCATGTACGCATCTGACAACGCAGTATATTGTGGTACTGAGTTGTTTCATTCTGGTAACATCTGCAGGTGTAAGGCAGGCCAACAGATAAGACTTCAGTGCAAACATCTCCTTTGCAGACGTAGGTCCAAGCTCTATGACTCACCCAAACCATAACACACTTTTGAATGGAATCTTTCATCTTTTTAAAATTATTTCTTACCTTGCCCTAAGATTATAAATGTCTGACAAATAAATGAGGCAGCTGTACTTAGGGAAACAGCCTATAGGCGAACACTTACCTAATTATTTTTCCTATAAGCATCTTGTATTGAGTCGGAAATGGTATATATATATATAATGATGATTGCAAGCCATGCCTTGCCTGGACTCCATAGAGAATTGTTGATGCATCAGGGAGTTGGCTATATATGTATGCAACAGGTCAACTCTTGGATCTGTCTGCCTCATTGTGTACTTCAGAAATGATGATCAGGTAATGTGGCAAGAAAAGGTCAGGTATGGTGATGAGTTAGTGAGTGAAACAATGCTTATAATACCTATATTACTGCTTGAAAACCAATATACTCTCGTACTACATATAAATTCGTACCAAGTAAATAAATAAATACCCTTTATGAGTGGTGTGAAATAGTTATCCTCTCATAGAACTCGTTTTCTTTAGTGCCAGCCTGTTAGAAAAAACAGTAAGGTAAGGAGGTACTCCTACCTGTTTCGAGTATTTTAAACTTCAGGTGAGCAATTTTTCTATGAATTTTCGATGTTTCTCACCAAAAGCGGAGGTTTGAGCAACAACAAAAAAAATCCAAAAATGGTCGGGATTGGGGGGAGTTAGTGATGGAAAAGTGGTCGGGATGGGGCGGGTTAAGATCCGAACCATCGAAATTTCGAGACTATTATGAATGTGTTGTTGACATTTTAAATACGAGGTGCTACCCAAAAGTTCCAGCAATTACAACAGAGGGAACAACCGTTTGCAGTTTTGCCTTATGCTGCTAGGAGGAGTCAGCAGCACCCATTGTGGGTCAGTGTGCCCCGGCAGTGTCCATGGGCGGACGTGTTGTTGTTATAAACATACTATTATAACGTGGTATGTAGGTGGTTTGGCGGTTTTGCAATGGTGAACCAATGGCACAGCAATGTCAGGTCGATGTTGATCATTTTCTTCGATATCCAAGGGATTGTTCACAAGAAATTCGTCCCACCTTGTCAGTCTGTCAGGGGAAAGTTTTACTGTGAAGTTTTGCAGCATCTGAGGAAAAACATCCGCCGCAAACGTCCAGAACAGTGGAAGAACAAGGACTGGGTCCTGCATCATGACAGTGCCCCTGCCCACACATCAATTGTTGTCCAGCAGTTCCTGGCTTTCACTAACACAGTAGTCATTCCCCACCCACCCTATTCGCCTGACCTTGTCCCCTGCGTCTCTTTCCTGTTTCTCAAGCTGAAATTACGACTGAAAGGGCGTCGATTTGACTCGATTGAGGAGATCCAGACAGAATTGCAGGAGGTGCTCAAGACCATCACGCCCGAAGCCTTCCAGGGATGCATGGGCTCATGAAGAAAAACGCTTGGACCACTGTATACATGCCCAAGGGGATTACTTCGAAGGCGTCAGTGAGAACTAAGAGGTAAAGTAACTTATTTTCCTATAATATTCATATTACTGGAACTTTTGGCTAGAACCTCGTATTATATTTTAGTTAACAGATGAACATAAGGAAACAAAGGAAAGGTTACAAACGACGCAACGTTTTGAACATGTCTTCAGATTACTTTAATATCTGATCAACGTTTACAAATTACATCAATCATTCCAAATCAATGTTTACTCTGTTAATTTTTATGTCTTTGCACATGAAGATCATTAATTTTATTCGAAACATCTGTTCTCTGACAAAGTCGTAATTTGATGTGAACTGACAATACCCTACTGGAACAGCATAACTGCTTTTCTAGGGTGAGATTCACAAATATATTTACAGTCGATTTCCCGTCACAACATGTAGACGTTTTTACAGAAAGAACTAGACAGGGGATTTTTTTTTTTTTACTTTTTATAAACCTGCAGTAAGTTTGATTTCTTAACTGAGATCGGTTTATGAAACTAGAACAGAAAACTGTTAGATTCGACAGCCTCCTTGTCTTTCCTGCCAATCAAGACCAGAGTTACAGCAGGAAACTGATTTAAAGTGCGTTTGTGTATCCTGATCCTTAAATGTAATTTTATTGATAAGTCTCAGGTTACCTATAAGAACTGTTACATGTGGATATGATCATTATTTGTCTGTTTAGAGATACAAACCTGAGAATCTAGTGGTAATTCTGAATAACAAATTAGCTTTTGAAGTGAACATTTACTTCAACCATGTCTGAAATATAGATGGCGTGGTACAACCGAGAATGTGATTAGAAATAAGCCAGTAGAAGCCCTCAGACACGACTTTTAACAAACTTTTCAAGGAAAGCCAGCCAACGCAGAGCATGACCCAGCATGAGCAGCGGGAACGTCCCCTGCAGGTGTGGCAGCCCCAGCACCACCTGCCCATCACTCTTCTGCCAGTACCAAAAGGAAAAGATATTACCACACTGATAGGTATAACATAATGATTATTCACCATCAGAGATATTTTGTAAGCGAAATAAACCATTTGGTAGATGTAGAAGTAAAGTAGAAAAAAACATTATTAGCAAATGTTGCCACTAATCCAAAGTAACAGATTACTAACAATAGATATAGTGACTTTATTGTCTCTGGACTGAGTTTCTGATTCCTCTCTCCTCTCCTTTCTGGCCTCTCATAAACTGAAACATACAACTTAATAGTAGCAAGAACAAAGTAAAATCATCAGTGTTACAGACCTCTCCTAAGCTTATTAAAGTGTATGGCGGCACAGTACCAAAATAAATAAATTAATAATATATTAAACTATAAAATTATGCATCTGACAGGGTGGATGTGGTGACTCGAGGATGTTCTTTCAGTTCTTTATATCCTGGGGTCTGACACAGGTAAATTAGGATCTAAGTGCTGCATTAAGCTATTTGTCCCTCACTTACGGTGGGCATGGCAGAAAATGTAGAGTCGGCATCAAAAGTCTTGTCGTCTTTTCTGCTTCTTTCTCTTTCAAAAAATTAGTCAAGTAGGTCAGAAGCAGTTAACACTGATGATATTTACCTATGGACCAGTGTCATTGTTGTAGACTCGCGGTTTTACGAGTCTGAGTTTCCAAGGTCAGTTGAGAGAGCAACAAAACAGACAACAAGACTCCTTGTGGTGAGTCGAATATCATGGGAGCAGAGCAGCATGAAACCGCTATATTGTCCTTAGGAGCTTATGATTAAACCTGAAATCGCAAAGTGGGATGCAGACTCATATATTTTGCATGATTTTTTAAATGCGCGACAACAATGGAACGTATTTGTCCGTTCTATATGGTTGCTGACTGCGTTTTGAAGTGCGGGATACAGGCTAGCCACACGAAATATCCACAGACATGTCATAATTGTCAGTAAAAAATTAGGGGTTTCTTCTCCATTTTTCGATTTAAGGCTTATGCACACACACACACACACACACACACACACACACACACACACACACACACACACACACACACACACACACACACAGAAACCCAATTCATTGAAAATTTATGGAGATGACCTGATTCTCATTGACTTGCATTTCTCTCACATCTCTCCTCTTAGTATATCTTTGTTGATTATCATATTTTTTTTTTTTGAAAGGCAAGAATAAAATACCCAAGGCTTTACTGATGCCTCCCCTAAGCCAAATATAATCACTGATAGTGTCTTCCTTAATCGCATGGCATTACCAAAAGTACTTTACGTGTGGAGAATAAGTGGGTAGTCAGGGTGAGTGAAAAAATGTAATGAAAGATGTTTACTAATTAACAAGAGAGTATGGACAGAATTGATTGAATATCCTGACAGGCAATAGACCAAGGCCCACATTCTCATTGTTAAGAAGGTTTCCTAAAACCTCTTGCTTAGTGATTTATTATCTTAAATGGCTGGTTAGTATCCTTTTGTACGTTATTTATGCGGAGTATGGTGATATTAGAAGGATTTGTGAAACACTGGTGGACAGCAAGGGATAATAAGCACAATAAGTCACTAAGGAAAAGGTGTCAGGTACCTTCATTAACCGACGAAAATACGGGCAGGTAGTGAGGCAGACAGAATTCAACTTGTACACTGTTAAGGTGATGCTCATTGCTCCGGACTCCTTCTTCTCCTGCCTCACTCTGGTGTTTTTCAAGTCGTTACAGCATAAACTAACTAAACAAGGGAATAAATTGATAAAGTGTTCTGAACAATCTAGAAATAAATACTCTTCCAGTAGTTATAACCTCTTAATAATTTAGGTTCCACTTTCCTTCCTACCCAGTCTTCTCTCTCTCTTTCTCTCTCTCTAGCTACCTACCTACCTACCTATTTACTTATCTTTAATTACGTCTGTGTCTATACCTAGCTATATATCTCTCAATTATATTTTCATTTATATATCTGTCTGAATAACAGATTCTCCCTCTAAACCTGTCTAACTAATCTGTCTCATTATTTTTTATATTATGATTATTACTGCCTCTCGACCATTGGGCCGAAGACGAAGAACATTAAGCAAACTATTTTTGTAATTATATACATTTATTTTTCTTTATATCATTGAACAAACATGTAACGGGCGTCCACACTGAAAGTGTGGATCGTGTTCGAGCGAGGGAGCGAGCTTACACCCTACCTAGGTAAACTCTTTCGTCTTTGTCTATCAACTTGTACCTTTCCTTCTTGCTGGAAGTTTGCTCTCATTCAGCCAGTCCCAAAGAAGGGTGACCATGCCCAACCCTCTAACTATCGTCCAATTGCTTTAACATCCTGTATCTCAAAAGTTTTCGAGTCAATTCTTAATAGAAAAATTTTTAAACCATCTTTCCTATCACAACCTTCTTTCCGATCATCAGTATGGGTTCCGTCAGGAACACTCCACAGTTGATTTTCTCACCTATCCTTCAGTCTCCTGGTCATTCTAATTTTGGGACTTTGGCGAAAGCTTTGCCATTGCATTTGACATCTCAAAGGCTTCTAATCGAGTCTGGCATAAATCTTTAATTTCCAAACTGCCCTCTTACGGTTTCTATCCTTCTATCTGTGCCTTCATCTATAGCATCCTTTCTGGTCGTTCTATAGTAGCTGTTGTAGACGGCCATCGTTCTTCTCCTAGATCTATTAACAGTGGTGTTTCTCAGGGCTCTATCCTATCACCAACTCTCTTCCTTTTATTCATCAATGCCCTTCTAAGCTGTACATGTAACCCTATCCTCTTGTACGCTGATGACTCCACCCTTCACCTTTCCATTCGGTTCCCGCAACGTCCATCTCAGCAGTTAATAACAAACAAGGGATGAGGCTATGGCACACCTAATGTCTGACTTGACTCGTATCTCTGACTGGGGTAAAAATAATGTTTTTGTTTTTAGTGCATCAAAAACTCAGTTCTTACACCTATCAACCCAACAAAATCTTCCACAGGAGTACCCACTAATATTTAATAATATTCAGCTTAATCCTGCATCATCCTTAAATATGCTTGGGGTTTTATTCACTCGGGACTTATCTTGGAAAGATCATATAATATCTCTTGTAAAATATGCTTCCAAGAGATTGAGTGTGCTAAGCCGACTCCATTCCTTATTTACCCCTGAACAACTGGTGACTCTACTATACACGCCCCTGTGTAGAGTACGACTCTTGTGTGGGGAGGCTTCCCACATACAGCTCTTCTCAATAAGGTAGAGTCAAAGGCTTTTCTTCTCATTAACTCTCCTCCTCTTACTGGCTCCCTTCAACCTCTCTCACTTCGTCGCACTGTTGCATCTTTATCTCTTTTCTATCGTTACGTCAATGGTCACTGCTCCGCTGAACTGTCTGCTTGCATTTGTTCACCTCTACGACAGGCGCGTAGCACCTGTCTAGTAGCAAACTCTCATCCCTTTTCTGTCCAGCTCTCAAATGCAAGAGTTAACCGTTATTCCGAGTCCTTCATTTATGAACAGGTCAGCCCTGGAACTGTCTCCCTCTGTCTGTATTTCCTGGTAGCTATGATCTCCAGTCTTCAAATGTAGTGCATCCAGGCATCTTGAAATGATTGGATGTTTTTTGGCTCAGTCTTGTATTTTGTTTTTCTCTTGGAGGGAACAGTTATTGCGGGATCGTGGCCTTTGGTTCCTTCTTCCTAGCATAAAAAACAAAGTCAGGCAATGCTGAATATTGTCTCATGTGGCTCATCCTCTTCCTCTGATTTCCTTACCTGAAAATACTACAAAGAACTTATCAGATTACACCAGAAATATTCCCCCACACTTCCTAAAACCAACTCTCTCAGCAATTGTTGGAAAATACTGCTGCGCAACTCACACAACCTTAGACCGCTTCTTCTTGCACAGCCGGCTGTTACGCTAATCTTCTTTAAAAAAAATAGTTCCTCGATTTTCGGAAAAACTACTGGGAATTACAGGTTGCCTATAAAAACTGAAAATAATTAAGGATCTTTATGTGATTCCCAAATTGGTGTCTATGTTTATTGTAACTTCAAAATTGGCTGAGATATCCGAAAAAGTTATCTACTGTACTACAGTGTTTTCTCCCGACCCCCGACCCCTTTTCTTGCCGAAGTGATAATCATTCGCTCAGGTACATAATTATGCCGGGGGTCCAAACTGTGACTAATTTGGTGGTCAAGTTAGTGAAAAACTAATATAAGAGCCTAATCCTGATTGACTGATTGAATATAATTAAAAGCTGCCAGGGTCATATGCCACTGAACAGCATGGTAAAGGACTCCACAAATAAAATGTGGATTTTCAAAATAAAGTTGATACCCATTGTCAGAAATAAAACACGAGAAACAGAAGAATAGTATATAAAATATCAATTACTTATAAATGTTGAAGGAGTCCCGCCTCCTGTAGAAAACTAAAAACATCAATAAAATCGCTGGAGGCTCCAACAAGCACTGAAGACAGGCAGTAGGCACCATCTGCCCCCTTATGCCTATGGAGGAATCTTTGACATAGGTCCTCCTCGTAAGAGCTTTATCCAATCACTGAGGCAGGGAAGGGAGAACCCTTTGCACAGTCACTCACTGAATTTTTTTCTTTAGCTTTTTATGAGCAACACCATCCAACTGGCTCTGCCAACACATATGAAGCACATATTGCAAGTACGGTGTTACATCAGAAGTTGGAACCGGATAGTTGGTAGGTGGCAGTTGAGATGACGCAGCTTTAGCTAGAATATCTGCCTTTTCATTGCCCATCACACCAACATGTGCGGGAATCCAGCAGAAATCTACACAATGGGCATGATGACTAAGAAGAACAAGCCATTCTAAAATTGATAAACCAGTGGATGGGATGCATTAAAGGACTCCAGTGCGAGAAAGCACTACGAGAGTCACTAAAAATCACAAAAGCAGATTGGGGGAGATTTAAAATAATTTGGAGAGCAAATAAAATTGCAGTACGTTCCACCGTATACACTTAACCCGCCCCATCCTGACATTTTCTGGGCAGTGGTATGCCCCAGTCCCGACATTTTTGGACCTTTTTTTTTAGGCTCAAACATTCGCTTTTGGTGAGAAACATCGAAAATTCATAGAGAAATCACTCACCTGAGGTTTAAAATACTCAATCCAGATACAAGTACCTCCTTACCTGACTGGGTTTTCTAACAGGCTGGCACCAAAGAAAATGAGGTCTATGGGAGGGTAACTATTTTATCCACTCATAAACAGTATTGATTTATTTACTTGGTACGAATTTATATGTAGTACAAGAGTATATTGGTTTTCAAACAGTAATATAGACATTATAAACATTGTTTCACTCACTAACTCATCACCATTCGTGACCTTTTTTTCCCACGTTACCTGATCATCATTTCTGACTGTTTCTTCCTCTAATGCTATGTAAACTTTGTCCTCCACATTGTCATCGATTGGGGAATCACTCTGGCCCTTAATGTCTTTATCGGCCAGGTCACTGGTAACAGGCGAATTGCCGAGACAATGGCGTGCAGAGGGGGGGGGAGGTTATGCGGTGTAAGGCATTGTCCCTGCTTGGCATCTTGTAGAGGAATAATGGAAGGTGTCCCGTGTATACATGCCAAAAATCACTCGCGAAATCACTTGCGAAAATTGAAAATTGTGCAAATTAGGGACCTTGCAATGTTGCCGCGTTAATTTACGTCTCTGGGATATGACTGCACATCATGTGAGGACATGAATTCATGTCTCCGGGACGGGGCGGGTTAAGCAACACTGGGAAGGCTCTCCCCCCCTTGCTTAAGGAAGGGAAAACAACATCAAAGCCTACTCCAGTATCAGTCTTAGATCCATCAGTATAGATAGGGATAGAACCCTCATGACTGGAGGCATACTCTAGACAGAGAGAAGGACACCTGAGAGGGAAAGAAGCCCTTTTTTCCAACAATGGACCTACAGAATGTTAGACGAGGTATAGCCAGAAACCCACCCTGGGATCCTATGTGGGCAGACTGCCTATCTTGGAACAGAGAGGGCTGACATTACAGATCAAACCCTGTAACCAAAGGGTTTTGGGAAACTAGGACGGGAGTTATCAACAGATGACTGGGTATCCTAGGTAACAATGGCACAAGAAACAGAATCTGAAGGCGGTGAAGACGATACCAACATCTCACCATCAATGACTGGCAATGCAAAGCAAAAGGGAGGGCATCAGCATCTTCCAACAAACTCAAAATTGGGGATGACCTGAATGCCCCTGTTGCCAATCGCACAGCAGCATGATGCACAGAATTCAAAATCCGGAGACGGGCATCGATTGCAGAGGAGTAGACCTCACACCTATATTCAAGGCTTGACAGGATAAGAGATCTATGCAAGAGGAGGAGGGTCTGACAATCAGCACCCAAGAAGTGTGCTCTCAAATCCTCAGAAAACTCAAAGCCTTAATACAATTTGCCTTCACAAAATGAATATGAGCAACCTGGGTTAGTCAACTATCAAACAGAAGACCCCAAAACCGAGTCTCTTCCACTCAGGATATCCTTCCACCATAATGATACAAGTCAGGGTCTGGGTGAACCCAATGAAGATGACAGAAATGCATAGCCACTGTTTTTTGTAAAGAAAAACGGAAGCCACAAGACTCAGCTCACTCAGAAATTCTATTAAGAGCCACCGCAACTTCCTCTCTATCAGAGACCTCCTAGATGCAGTAAAGGAAAGTGAGAGGTCATCTACGTATAATGAGCCTCGCACACCTTCAGAAAGTACACTTATTACACTGTTCATGGCCACAGCAAACAGAGTGGCACGCCATCGTCAGGTGTACAAGGATTAGAAAGCACTCCTCCCATTCAAACCCTTAAGAAACAATTAGCTAAAAATTGCTGAATAAAATAGGCAAGCACCCATGGAGACCAAAATCATGAAGTGAAAGTAAAAGTGTTGTATGCGTTCTCCAGATCGAAGAAGGCAGTAACTTGGTGTTGGTTAGTGGTGAAAACTGCACAGACAGAAGATTCCATTCCAAGGACGGTAGGGCATAAGTGGTAGATCGCATTTTACGAAAACTATACTGGACTGGTGATAAGTATTTGCCCCTCTCCAAATACCACATGAGCCAGCCATTTACCATCTTCTCCAACACCTTGCAAACACATGAGGTCAAAGAGATCGACGATAATTTTGTAGTGTGTAGATGGTGCTTTCCAGGTTTTGGGATGGGGAAAACTACAGCAACACCCCAAGTAGATGGAAACTCGCCATTACACCAAATTCTATTGTATAGTGCCAGTAAAAAGGAAAGGGATTCATCAGACATATGGTGTAAAAAAGGCATATGGAATATCATCACAGCCAGGAGACGAATCATGACACTGTGACAAAGCTGCCTGAAGCTCAAAAATAGAAAAGGGGACATTGTAAGACTCTCCCCCAGAAGATGTGAAGCTGAGACTATAGGCTACCAAGTGCCAACATTGGCATGCTGAAGGTGAATCCATATCCTTTTTAGACGCACCAGCAAAATGCTGGACAAATTCTTCACAAACAGCAAAGGGGTCAGTCACAGGCCCATCAGCATTAGATAAAACAGGAGGGGAAGGAACAGAAAATTTGCAAATCTTTCTGACCCAGTTCCACACCTGGGTGAGAGTAGTCCTCGAGTGAAGGGAGGAAACATACTCCCGCCATGAAGCATGTCTGGCCTCCTTAAGCACGCGACATGAGTGAGCACGTGCCCACCGAAAAGCCACCAAATACTGAGGGTCTGCATGATGGCGGCGAAGCAGAGAGAAGGCGATCCATTTGGCCCTCACTGCAGAGGTGCTTTCAGGGGTCCACCAGGGAACTGGACTTTAAGGAAATCGACCAGAAGTCTTGGGAATAGATTAAAGGGCTGCTGAGTGCATTACATCAGTCCATATCCCCTTTGGCCCTTTTCCTCACAGAACCACAAATCTCACCCTCTACCGATATATCTCCATTTTGTTTTCCCGGTTACCATCTCCTTACAAACTTTTGAAACAAGGGCGGCACCCGTTGTTATATCAAATCCCAATATGCAGTTGATACTATTTTAAACTTCACTTCATCCAGTTTTGATTACTCATTATATAAATTAAATTGCCAAAACATTACCAAATATAGCTGTGTAGTTTATCGTTCCCCCAATGCTTCCTCGGAACCCAGTGTAATTGATTCAATATCCACTCAGTTGAGTAACCTTGACCTTGCCCTTGGCAATGAAATTACCATTTTGGGTGATTTTAACCCGCTCCGTCCCGTCGACGTATGGGTACGTTGCAACGATTTGCATTTGCCAGTCCCAGCGACGTACCGGTACGTCGAGCAATTGCAATTTGCATAATTTCGACAATTTTCAAAATTCGTGCTTGATTTGCGGTACGTACCCTCGCATGACCTTCCCCTACCTGCCACCAGGCGGGGACACTCGGCGACCCCGCGCGACCCGCGCTAGCCCACCACTCGTCCACTCACCTGGTAGCCACGGTCCTGCTCAGACATGGCTAAGAGAGGTCTCTCAGACAGCGAAATTCAAGTCGCCCTGGACACCTTTACCGGCGACAGTGATTCCCCACTGGACGACGAGGATATGGACAAGGATTATGTGCAGCCAGAGGAGGAAGAAACCACCAGCAGTGATGAGGAAGTTCCGTCTCCCAGGAAGTGGCAGTATGTGACTTACTGTGCTGCTAGAGAGGGGCAGGAGGCAAAGAAGGCACGTGCAATATCCTATCCCTATCCCCAGCGTGATTTGGAACCAGAATTCGAGGACGAGGATGAGGACGATGATGGAGCCGTGGGACGTGCTGCCACATGGTATGGACGGGAGGTGATTACACATCGTGGCCCAGAGCGCACACCACGTCGTATGAGCAGGTATGGGCCTAGCATTTTGTTTGGGGAGCTAGGAACTCAAGTGGAGGGAGTGAGGAGTGAAAGGGAAAGTCAAGGGAGGATTAGGGAAAGTGAGAGTGATGTGAGTGAGTCATTGCTCTCCCTATGTAGTGTGAGGCGGCGTAGTGGATCACATGGGCCAGTGCGGGTGCGTTCCTTATCACGTGGGGTTGTGAGGAAGGGGGAAGGTGAGGAGGAACCACTCCAAAGCACGTCTTATGCTCCCCAATATCCCCTAACACGTGGTCGAGCTAGGTTGCGTGAGAGAGCACGTGGTGCTGTAATGGAGGGGGAAGGTGGGGAGGAACCACTCTCCAGCACGTTTTATGCTCCCCAATATCCCCTAACATGTGGTCGAGCTAGGGTGCATGAGAAAGCACGTGGTGTTGTAATGGAGGGGGAAGGTGGGGAGGAACCACTCCCCAGCACGTCTTCTGCTCCCCAATATTCCCCTATTTCATCCCCACAGCCCCCTAATGTTCCTCAAGGCCGTAAGGTAAGGGAAAGGGAAAGGGTAAAGGCAGAGGGAAGAGGAGTGACAATGGGGAAGCCCTCCGCACTCTTTCTCCCCCACCTCCCCAACCAGGATCTCCTCCCCACCCAGACAAAGGTGGTGATGGGGCTGATGGGGACGAGGGATTTGTGTCGTGGGATTGGGAGGATGGGAGTGATTTTTCTCCCCTCATTCACCCCTTCACTGAGCAGGAGCGATCTGGCTTCATTGCTCCAGGAATTCACCGTAATTCCACCTGGTTGGATTTTTTCCACCTGTTTTTCAGTGAGGCATTTGTTGATCAGATTGTATACCAAACCAACCTGTTTGCAAGCACCCAGCGCCTAGAGAGTGAAAGATTGGGAACAAGGAGAAGGCATTCTATGACCTATGATTACCCTGTCTCCCTTCCAGAAATGTTCTTATTTTTTGCCCTGGTCCTTTTGATGGGTATTATAAGAAAGAATAGAATTCCTGCTTACTGGACTAGGGACCCTGTTATGTTTACCCCCATATTTGGTCAAGTGATGAGCCGTAATCGGTTTCAACAAATTCTAAGTCGCCTCCATTTCTATGATGCTCATGACCCTGCAAATGCAAACAACACTGATAAAATGAGGCGAATTAGGTTGGTCTTTCATCACCTCAGGCAAACCTTTCGTTCCTCATTCTATCCCTATAAAGACCTCGTCATAGACGAGAGTCTCGTGTTGTGGAGAGGCAATATTTCATTCAGACAGTATATACCCAGCAAAAGGCACCGTTTTGGGTTCAAGATCTTTGTTATGTGCGACTGTAGGACTGGATACGTGCAAGACATAGTCTTGTACACCGGTGCACAGACAGACATAATAGAAGATCGAAGTATTGGACTGTCAGGAGCAGTGGTAAAGACGATGATAGAAGACTACCTTCATCGTGGTCACGTTCTCTACCTCGACAATTGGTACACTAGCCCTCTTCTCGCTCGTTATCTTCACACACATGAAACGGGAGTCTGTGGAACCGTAAAGGTGAACCGGTGTCACATGGCCAAGGTAGGGCGGAAACTTGCAAGGAATGAGGTTGTCTTCTTCAAAGCCAACAACATCCTTGCAACAATGTGGAACCACAACAGAGAAGTAAGCCTCTTGTCCACGGTTCACCGCCCCTTGATGCACCGTACTGATTCAGTAGATTACCGTAGCGAGAGCAGGCGTCGTGTTTGGAAACCTGAGTGTGTTATGGATTACAATATAAACATGCGCCTCATGGACCAGTCAGATTCCATGATATCGACGGTAGAGTGTGCCAGGACCACGATGAAGTGATATAAAAAACTGTTCTTTCACTTGCTAGATATCACTGCTCTGAATTGCCACCACCTTCACGCCATGACCACAGGAGTTCAGGAAACATTTGAAGGGTTTGTGAGGGAGCTCACAAGAGAAATCTTTGCAAAGTATGCTGTTGAAAGGCCCCAACATCGCACCCGCACTGCCCATGTTGTCCAAACTCCCCAGAGAATATCCGGCCGCCATTTCCCCACTCCTATCCCTCCCCAGCCAAACAGATCTAGGCCCCAACGCAGGTGTCACGTGTGCAGTAATTCCCAGGTGAGACTCACGACACAGAGGAAGGACACCCGCTATGAGTGCGTGCAGTGTGACGTGGGTCTCTGTATTCACCCATGTTTTAGTGAATATCACACGTTTATGCAATTTTAGTATGGTGTGAATGCGAAAGGACACTGAAATTATGAGGTAAATGCGACAGACAGACGCTCAGTGAAATTATCAGTCAAGTTGATCTCCAAATATTAGTATAAAGTGCATACGGGTAGAACATAAGTGAAAACATTGTATGTAAGTATATAAATCTAAGTTGAAACTTACATAGCGAGGGTTTTATGATGCGATATTTTGTCGCTCAGTGCAATAAATACGGCCCGTAATTATATAATTATTATTATGAGAAATTCTCACGGGTATAATATAAGTTCAAATTATTGTAAGTGATGATATATATTCTAAGTCAAATATTCATAGCGTGTGTAGAGAGATGCGATTTCCTGACGCTCAGTTGAATGAATAAGGCACGTATTAGTCAAATTAAAAGTCAGCAGGTGATAAAGTGAATAATTAGTATATAACTGTGTCAGTGAATTAGTATATAAGTGTGTGAGTATTATGTATGTCGAAACATTCCTTGCGAGGGTATTTTCAGGCGATATTCTAACGCTCATTTGAATAAATAATGGCAGTAAGTATGTACAGTGCATTATAGGGGTGTAAACGTGTGTAATGTAAGTGGGAAATTATAAGTGGAGTGAATAAATAAAGTAGATGATGAAACACGAGTGTTTGAGATCGTGGTTGCTACGTGAATATGCCAAGCATATCGCTAAATGCCCTCGTAATGAATGAAAATAATTGGAAACCTTTACAGTGGTGGAGGAAAGGTTCTATGTAAAGGGGAAAATAATTGGAAAGTGATAAAACAATTTGGTATGTTGAAATACAAGTCATAGCGAGTGTGCTTACTAAGCTGATGTGCGCTATACTTATGCTGCATGTCATCATAATGAATGAAAACATCTGAAAACACTTACAAACAGTTGTAATTGGTAAATTGTCATTGAAACAGAAGTATACAAGTAGAAAAAATGATAGGTTGACTCATACCAGACACTTAGCATATAGCACGTTACGACTCGGACCAAACTCACTATGCTCGTGCGATGGTACAATGCTTATTTTTCATATATATGTGTCTGAAATCCATTATATTGTTACTTTTATTTTTTTATTAGTTCAAATTCAATAAATATAGAGGTGTTGTGTGTTGTTTCTCCCATTATTCCTTACCATAGAAAACGTAAAAGCATATCCAGGCCATTAGAGAACATCATACCTGCGGGGGGGAACCGCACCAGTACGGACCACTTATAGACCGCGGGAACCACTCTCTTTGTGATTTTCCTTAGTTTCTCGACCTAAGCGGAAGTTTTAGCAAAAAAAAATTTTTCCAAAAAGGCTCGGGACTGGGGGATGTCATAGGTGCGGAAAACCTCGGGACGTGATGGGTTAACATACACAATGTTGAATGGTTATTGCATTCTGCCCGGACTGACGACGCTGGTGTAGAATGCGAGCTGTTTGCGGAATTGTTTAATCTCACCCAGTTGGTAAAGCAACCAACCAGAATACCCGATAATCCTGACCATAATGCCCATCTCTTGGATTTATTCTTGACAAATAATCCAGATCAATACAGGATAGAGGTACTGTCACCACTTGGATCCTCTGACCACAATCTCATCAAAGCCTCACTAGTTAACCCTCCCACACCTCCCCATTCCGAACCTGTCAAGGTGACCCGATGGCACTTTGACAGGGCAGACTAGGATGGATTTAGAAATTATCTTGCTGATGTTCCATGGCAGTCTTTCTTCTCTAGTGATCCCAATTCTACCCAGTCCCACATTTGCGACTTAATACTAGCTGGTATGGATTTATTCATACCAAGTCAACAATTCACTAAAAGATCAAACTCTCCAAAATGGTTTGAAGGCAATTGTGCCAGAGCAACAGCCCAAAAGTCATTAGCATATAACTCTTACTTAAAATAAAAAACATCTGAATCACTCTCCCAATTTAAAATTGCTAGAAATCATGCAAAAGCTGTATTAAATCTATCTAAATCAAACGTTCTTCAAAAGCAAGCATCAAAACTACTTAACAACCCTAATGACAATAGAATATTCTGGTCAGCTCTTAATTCTTTCAGTAATAACTTCAACAAGTCATCTTCCATTCCCCCACTAAAATCTTCAGATGGCAATATTACAAATGACCCACGTGGGAAAGCAGATATCTTTGCTAGTACTTTTGCAAGAAACTCTACCATAGATGATATCAGCCAGAATGTCTCAGTACTGGAACTTGATTCTCCCGAAATTGCCCCACTTAAAATACAGACAAGATTCGTAAAATCCATTCTAGACAATTTACCTACCAACAAAGCTCCAGGCCCAGATGGAATTCCGCCAATTGTTTTGAAAAAGTGTTCCCCTGAACTTGCCTCTGTCCTAGCCAAATTATTCAGACTATGCATACGTACTTCTTTATTCCCAAATTCATGGAAAGAAGCCAATATCCACCCAGTTCCGAAGAAAAGAAGTTCGTCTGACCCCTCCAATTACAGACCAATAGCTGTCACATCTTCTCTTGGTAAGGTATTTGAAACTTTAATTAATAAGCATATTGTTAAACATCTTGAATCCAACAACTTAATTAGTGATAGACAATAAGGTTTTCGCCACGAAAGATCCACCATTGACATACTCAATCTTTTAACTCATACCATCCATCAATCAATTGATCTTTTTGGAGAAACTCATGCAGTAGCTCTTGATATCTCTAAAGCTTTCGACAGAGTATGGCAACGTTCCCTGCTGTCCAAACTCCCTTCCTATGGACTAACGTCTTTTGTTCCTTTGATTTCTTCTTATCTTAGTGACAGGAAAATAAGAGTAAAAGTAGATGATGTATATTCGAATTTCCACTCAATTAACGCCGGCCTGCCGTAGGGATCAGTTCTGGCGCCAACCCTATTTCTGGTTCATATTAATGATCTCTTATCTGTCACTCACAATCCCGTTCACTCATGTGCAGATGACTCAACACTACATAGTTCATTCACACTCAGACATCCATTTACAAAGTCTAATATCTCTACCTCTCAACTCAGTACAGCCATCTCCATAAATCAAGATCTAGCTACAAT
Organism: Coenobita brevimanus; assembly: GCF_032717465.1. Taxonomy (NCBI): domain Eukaryota; kingdom Metazoa; phylum Arthropoda; class Malacostraca; order Decapoda; family Coenobitidae; genus Coenobita; species Coenobita brevimanus. The sequence continues at coordinate 9,861,799 of NC_136986.1, read as the reverse complement.
CAGTGAATGGGGACAAAACAACCTTGTCTCTTTTAATGCTAGTAAAACTAAATATATACAGTTTACTAATAGACAGATATTGCCAGATTCATACATTACCTTCAGTGCTACTAATATTCCCATCTCCAAAAGTATTGAAATTCTTGGTGTCTCACTTAACAGTGCCCTCAGCTGGACCTCTCATGTCAGATCACTTGCTAAAACCGCCTCAAAGAAACTTGGATTATTGTACAGGGTTCGTAACTTCTTCGCCGATGAGCAGTTAGCTATAATTTATAAGAGTCATGTGCGCTCTCAGCTTGAATATTACTCACCCTTGTAGAATGGTTGTGGAGAGGTTGCATTTAAGACAACTAGACAAAATTCAGAATAAAGCTGTTATAATCATTAACAACCCTGCCATTACATATAAACTACCTCCCCTGCAAGTAAGAAGGAATGTTGCCTCCCTTGCATTATTTTACAGATATTTTTTTGGCAAATGCTCAGATGAAGTTGCGTCCATGGTGCCACCTCTCCATGCCTTCCCTCGTGCTACACGGGCATCTGGTAGTGCTCATGACTGGAATGTCACTCAGCCATATTGCAGAACTTCTGCCTATCAGAAATCTTTCATTCCCCGAACTGCATCTCTCTGGAACTCGCTTTCCCAGAGTTGTTTTCCTCCAAATTTCAACCCACAACTGTTCAAGTCTAACTGTTACAGATATTTTATGAATAGAGGACACCAGTAATCTGGTGTATGGATTTTTTTTTTCCCCCATTTGTTTTTCCTTCCTCCGTTCTGTCATTTAAAAAAAAAAAAAGTTATATATGCCACCGCCTCATCAGCAGCAAAAAAATCGCCCACGTTGCGGTCAGTGGAACATAACACTCTAAAGAGTGGCCAGTTTGCCTTGTCCAGGCGCCAACGAGAAAGATGGCATTGTGGCTCACACTCGGCAGAGGTTAAAATTATTGGAAAGTGGTCACTGCCATGCAAATCTGGTAACACACCCCACTTAAAATCCAAAACTGCAGTAGCTGAACACAGAGACAAATCAATGGCCGTGAAAACACCAGTCTGACTATGAAAGTATGTCATCTCACCTGAATTCAACACCCCCAACTCCTCATCCTCCACCATAGAAGCCAACATAACACCTCTAGGGTTGGTCATACTGTAATCCCACGGTGGGTGGCGGCAATTCAGATCATTCGGTAAAAGAAAGGGAGATTGAAGGTCACTGATAAAGCCGTCCAAGATCTACCCTCTCAACAGAAGTACTTGGAGGGAGATAAAGACTCAACACCGTATAATAGTTGCGAAGGAAAATCTGAATGGCAACAGCCTGCAGTGGAGTTGATGGACTCAGACAAGTGAAAGGGACATCACAGTGAACTAGGATTGCATTACCATCGTGATTTCCTTGGCCGGGAAGAGGATCAGTATAAAATACATAGTAACCAGGAGGACCGGAAGGAGCAGCATCTCCAACCATTGTCTCCTGAAGGCATATGCATACTGGCGAAAAGTGGGCAATAAGACCACGCAATTCCTCCCAACTAGAACGTAAACCACGACAGTTCCATTGTATTATAGAACCCAAAATGTAATGGCACTATTTTAGGGTACTTCCAATACCAGAGTTTTGACACTGGGAACCTTGACGGGTTTCCGCGTACTTTGCCGAGGGTTAGGTTTAATAGGTTTTTTCACCACAGCTAACCCCTTGGATTAGGAACCCAAAATTCCCGATTTTGAAGATTTCAAAGTGGAGAAGAAGAAGGCCAGACAATAGTCTTCTGTGGTGGAGCAAAAGATGACTTGGTAGGACGATTGCAAGCTCCCTTAGCCAGATCAGAGCATGCAGTGCCATCAGGAGGAGGAGTATGACCGGTAGTGTACCCCACAGGGCTGGGATCCTGAGACACATAGTGGGGTTACCTTGGGGGCTGGGCCCACAGAGACACCACCCAACTCAGTAGCTACGACTGGGACAATAGCACCATCAGGGGGGCCATCCTGATCGGCATGGGAAGCTTTAGCTGGGAGAACATCTACCAATGACTCAGAGAATTCCCGAATGCATTTAGAGGAAGACCGAGAAGGATTATGTACCTCAGCCTGCACAAGTTCAGAAGGAATCACGGAGATATTCTTAGACATATTCCTCGAGGTACTAGCTGAGGTTCCTTCTCTATCAGCAGTGTCTCCCAAAGCTTCAAATTTACTGTTGACGGGCATTGAGGGAATCAGCATCCTATTGGACTTACTGGAGGTAGACTGAGTACCCAGGCTCTCCCGTCGTCGAGAATCCTGTTCACCACCTCAGAATGGCGGCGTGAGTGGATGGACCGTGACAGAACTGAAGCAAAGGAAACTCTATGTCAAATAAACATAGACATAACTCTGTGTTTAGCTTCATTAAAGGCAATCCTCTCATGAGTGCACAGAGACAAAACCTCATACTCAAATTTGTATGTCACAAGATTTGGAGCTAGATACATGGTCACCCAGTCTCTGTACCAAAACAGTTCAGACCCTCATGGGAAATTCCACATGTGGCACATATCGCCAGAAGCCCCTGTAATAGTCTACAACAGTATTTGCTGATGTATCCAAACTTTTGACAGTGATAACAATGTCTTGGACTGGGTACATATGGCTTCACCTTTAAAGACAACCAAGCAACCTTAATGGAAAAGGGAAGCTGAGTGGCATCAAAAGTCAACAGAAGGGAGGGCGAAGCCAAAAGGATACCATCAATCTTCTTATGGAATCTTTCACCTTTGATGACACCATGAACCTTAGTTCCTCAAGAAGTTTTTCTTCTGATTACCAGAGCAACTCTCAAGAGTAGACAACTCCACTAGACTGGTTGAAAGTGGGATGCGGCGAGCATGTAACAGAGGCCCCAGATACTTCAGATAGAGCACAGAGTTCATCTCTCTCTTCTGGCAAAGTGACCTCCACAAGGAGGCTCCCATCCTGTTGTGAGAACATTTTTTGGCTCCCTACAACAAGCAGAAACAATAGTCCAGTACACCTCAAAAATATCTAAGTCCACCACAGGGACACCCTCCACTGCACGGATCACCAGGTACCGAGCAAAATGGGCGAGTTCATAAAAGCCAGGCAAGACCTCAGTGGGGATGGAATAGTACATGTAGGATCTGACGCCCTATGGTACTTTGAATAAGCCAGTTCCAATGTGGTAATAAGTGAATCAGTATTGGAAGACTGAACTTTAAAATTAGATGGGTCAGGGAAGTCCAGGGGCAGATATATGGCCATCATCCTCCAGGCCATTGTCGGGGATTAGAGGAACAATTCATTATAAGCAACAAATGACTTCATTCCCCCATCCCCCCACCCACCACCGAGCCCAACAGGGGGAGGCCATATGTCAAGAGACAGAACCACTGACACCCCAGGGTAGCAGAGGAGTATACACAGATAACCACTGGGGGACTTGGACAAGGGTGATTCCAGAAGAATAGGAGCCACCAGGCTCCCCAGTGCCCACTTGACCCTATCCAATGTATGACCAGCCGACTGACCTGGTCGGGTCCAACCAGGCCGCCTGTCTAGCCACAATAAGGGACCAAAGAGGTGTATTGCTAGCTGCAAGTTGCACTGTGCAGCATCACTCAACCCCCAGGACTCCCGTCTCCCAGCATTACGGGACACCACGCATGGCAAACACGTGGGGAGGCAACAGTCCCGCCCTAGATGGCAAATGGACAGGGACTAACATCACCAGAAGCACTCAGAAGGCCTCCTCGACCAGTGATGTAGGGGGTGCTTGGTCCACGAGCCAACAGATGCTGAACCCTACAAAGGTAGGCATGCCTCCAGAGTAGGTGGCACTGCCAACCACGCTTCAAGCCCCACCACCACGTCAAGGTGACTCCCCTCAGCGAGGAGCCTAAAACTGATAAACCTAACAAACAAATCGCTATCCAACCACTAAGCCGTATGCTTACAGAAAATGGGAAAATACCTCAACCAGCAGAACACCAGTGACTGCAGATGTGCAATGCTTTTCCACATTACACACCAGCACTCATCACCTGATGACTGTCAGTCAGGCACATGTATTAATAAAGGGTGTATGAATGAAAACCACGGGAGTCAGGAGCTATTCCATATACATCTGCTATCGACCCAAATTAAGAGATCTTTAACAAGCAGATGTAAGGCATTAACATATGCACAGAAATTGAAATACCTTGTCCAACAGAACACCATCGACTGAAAGTGCCCAATTTCTCTCTATATTGCATTCATCAGCTGGTGACCCACCAGAGGCACGTGGTCTAGTACTCATATAAGGGGCATCAATATATGAAACAGATATGTCAGAGGCAGGAACTAATTTAAATATGTCAACTATCAACCCTAATCACATTGTACAATATACATAGTGTGTAAAAACAACCGTAACATAACTGAAAAAAAGTACATCACACTGATCAATCAGGTCTCCCTCAACAAAGCCATAAATTTATCAGTCAGAATAATTTCCCCATCACCCAGAATTGTGCAAATGGTGAAGAGGACATCTGCTGCGTCGCAGTAATTTATAAGTGAAACACGTTCACGAATTAATCGCCGACAGCGCAGGATAATTATGACTTATAGATATCACCACACCACAGATGTCACAGTGTGGTGGAAATCGTCTTTTTGTATATGTCAATATTTGGGTTCCCCTGGGGGTAGGGGGAGTTTTCAAGAATACTCCCCCAGTATCCCTGCTTGTCATAAAAGGCGAATAAAAAGGTTGGCGGAGGGTTAGTGCCCCTCCCCGGAAAACAACTAAAAAAACAAACAATAAGTCTCGGACAAGGACTGACCAAACGATGACGACCAAGGACCGGACAAAGGACATGGCTATCAGAACGTGGAATGTAAAGGGAGCGAATGATGAGGTGAAAGAGAGAGAGATTGTCCAGGTGCTTGAGGGTGCGAAAGTGGAGTGTATGTGGAATAACTGAAACAAAATGGAGGGGAGAAAGTGTGAGAGAATGGGAGTATGGATGGGGTATATGTGCAGGAGTAGGTGAGAATGAGAGGGCAAAGGAAGGAGTAGTATAGTCGTGAGTAAAAGATGGAAGAAGAGCATAAGACAGTATGGATCCGTCGGGTCAAGGATTGTGTGGGTAAAGTTGAAAGTTGGAATACAAATGTGGGCAATTGTGTGTGTGTATGCGCCAACGCAAGATCGTGCTAGAAGAGTGAGAGAAGAGTTCTGGACAAATGTAGAAGTGTGCTGGAAAAGTTTGGAAGGAATGAGAGAGTGTTTTTGATTGGTGATATGAATGGTAAAGTTGGGAATGTGAAGGTGGATGGAATAGTTGGTGAGTGGGGTGTGCCTGCTGAGATGTAAGGGAATGGGAGTGCGTTAGTGGACATTTGTGCTGGGAGGGGGTTGGGGATAGCCAATATCCTCATCAGGCATAAAATGATCCACAGGTATACATGGTGAGTGATGAGAGGGGTGGGTGGTGAACTGAACGAAAGGAAGGCAATGATTGATTATGTGTGTGTGGATGAAAGAATGCGAATATTTGTAATGAATGCAAGAGCTCATAGAGGTTGGGGTAGTGGACTTTCTGACCACTACTTGGAGGTGGCCAGAATTAAAATTCAAGTAAGATGGAGGAATAGAAGAAGGGAAAGACGAGAGGAAGGAGTAGTTGCAAGGAGAGTGGAAAGGCCACAAGAGGATGAGAAAAAGGCAGAGTATAAGAGAGAAGTGGAGGAACGATTGGGCAAATATGAATTGGAGCAGATGGGGGACATGGAAGGTGTGTGTAGGATATTTACAGAAGAAATATGTGCAGCATGTGATGTGGTGTGTGGAAGGAAGAGAAGACGGAGGGGGGTGCAAGGAACAGATTGGTGGACTGAAGAGGTGAGACAGGCTGTGGCACAAAAGAAGAAGAAAGCATACAATGAATGGATGAGAAATAGGGGCGTGGAAGAAGTTGAGAGGCAGAAGAGAGAGTTATATATAGAAAGAAATAGAGAGGTGAAAAGATTAGTAAGAGAGAGTAAGAAGAGAGTGGATGAGGAATTTGGAAGGAATTTGAGTGTAAAGTGGAGGGACTGTAAGAAAATGTTTTGGAAAGAGGTGAAAAGAGTACGACAGGGTGGAAGTGAAGTCAGCAGGGGAGTGGAAGATAAAAATGGTAGATTACTAGTGGAGATGGGAGAAAAAGTGAGCAGATGGAGAGAACATTTTAAGGAATTGTTGAACATAGAAGATGGAAGTAATGCGAGTATAAGTGGCTGGGGAATGGCTGGGAGAAGGAGGGAGGTGAGAAGACAGGAAGAAATCAGTAGGATAGAAATTGTGGAAGCAATGAAGAAAGTTAAATCGGGGAAAGCCCCAGGAACTCATGGAGTGTGTGGTGAAATGCTGAAGCATGGGGGAGAGATAGTAGTGGAATGGATGTGGAAGATGTGCAGATTGGCCTGGGAGGAAGGTAGAGTCCCGGAGGATTGGAAGTCAGATATAATTATTCCCTTGTACAAAGGAAAAGGGGAAAAAGATGTGTGTGGTAATCATAGGGGCATTTGTCTTCTTAGTATAATAGGAAAAGTGTATGGTAGGATACTTATTGACAGAGTTAGAGAAAGAACAGAGAAATTAGCGGGAGAAGAACAGGGAGGCTGTAGGAAGGGAAGAGGTTGTGTAGATCAGATATTCATTCTTAGATCTTTAGTGGAAAATTTTCTAGAGAAGGGAAAGAAGTTGTATGCGGCTTTCATGGATCTGGAGAAAGCATATGACAGGGTGGATAGACAAGGATTGTGGAAAGTGTTAAGAATATATGGAGTAGATGGGAAGTTGTTGAATGCTGTGAAGAGTATGTACGATGGTGCGAAGGCTGCAGTGTGTGTGGATGGTGAACTAAGTGAATTTTTCTCTTTGAAAGTTGGGTTGAAACAGGGATGTGTCATGTCTCCATGGTTGTTCAATCTGTACATGGATGGGGTAATAAAAGAGGTACAAGTTAGGGTAGTGGATGCTGGAGTGGCCCTGGTGAGAGAGTATAGTGTTTGGAAACTCCCTGTACTGTTGTTTGCAGATGATACTGTGTTGTTGAGTGAAGACGAAGGGGAGCTGCAAGGCTTGGTGGATGAGTTTGGGATAGTGTGTAAGAAGTGGAATCTAAAGGTGAATGTAGGGAAGAGCAAAGTGATGGTCTTTGAGAGAGGTGAAGTCAGTGACTGTACAGCGAGGTTGGATGGTGAGGAATTGGAAAATGTGAGTACGTTTAAGTACTTGGGTAGTGTGATGAGTAAGGATGGAGGTTTGGAGGGTGAAGTGCGTGAAAGGGTACAGCAGGGAAGAAAGGTTGCTGGTTCTTTGAAAGCAGTGATAAGAAACAGGGAAGTAAGCATGGAAGTGAAAAAGTTACTACATGACAGTATTGTGATACCAACTCTAACGTATGGAAGTGAAGCTTGGACGTTGTTGGAAAGACACAAGTCAAGAGTGAGAGCAGTGGAAATGAGTTATTTAAGAGGAGCCTGTGGGGTCACATGGAGAGACAGGCTGACAAATGAGGATATAAAGGAGCGTTGTGATGTGGATGTGGATGTGATAGGAAGCGTTATGAGGAACACACTGAGGTGGTTTGGCCATGTGGAGAGGATGGAGGGTGAAAGACTGACGAAGAGAGTGTATGTGAGTGAGGTGGAGGGGGGAAGAGGGAGGGGGAGGCCGAGGATGAGATGGAGGAATGGGGTGGAGAGGTATATGAGAGAGGGGGGTGTGAGTTGGGAGCAGGGCAGTGAAATGGCAGGGGATAAGGCGACTTGGAGGCGATTTGTTTGTGGCCACCCCAAACGGGATTGATGCGTCTGGCAACAGATAGATAGATAGAATATTTGGGTGAGACGTGTATGGTTTAAAAGCAGTCGTGCCAGCATTCTCTCTTCCTGGTGACTGGGATGGTTGGCAGCATCCCAGTCACCAAGGGGTGGTGTACACGTTGGAATATTTAGTCTGGTGGATGACCCTGCCACAGAAGAATTATTGATTTCTTTCTGAGGGAGAGACTTTGCTGTAGATCACGAGGAACAACATAAGTTTCCACAAGTTCCACAGCCGACTTTGCAAGAAAGTCAGCCTGCTCAATGCCGTAGATATGACAATGACCAGGCACCCAGATCAGCGCGAAAGACTTAACGTATGAATGTAATTTATTTGGCCCTGAATCTCATTGAAATCAGTTTTGCAAGAAGGAAATCCCTGAAGGGCTGATTAAGATTCTGAAGATATGATAAATGAATCATGTCAAGAATTTAGAGAATAGTCTATGGTTTCGTCAATATCAAAAAAGTTCACAGGTAAGCACAAATGTATAAATCTGCAACCGAAATCTGAGGGCACATTCTGTCGATCACACATATACACCCACAGAATCCTCGACTTGCAGCCATAGGTGCACAATTAGCAGGACCCCAAATGATGCATGATGGTGTTACAGAACAAGTGGTGGACCTCCTCCTTCACCTCCATCTTAGTCTTTGGTGATGACAGCCATGAAACAACTGTATAGTTGGGTGATTCCCAAGGTGCTATGTTTTTAATACCAACTTCTAACAGTCACTGAGGTCCACACCAGTCTCATGAGTCAGTAAGTGGAGGTGAACGGCAAGCGGCTGAAGAACCCCCTCATGAGATGGTGGTGTTGACACAAGGGGGTACAGGCCACATTGCAGATATCATATTTCCTAACGGGCTTGATGCCATATGATAAAAGCAGGTGGTCTTGGTGTATACGGAGGGAGGTACATTCGCCTCCACTTCCATGCGAGCTAGATGTGCACGCCTCAAGACTCAAAGACACATGTGCAGATTAATTTGCAATACATCTAGCCTCCTCAATGTGGTATCAGATGCCGACCCATACACCTGTGAGCCATAGTCCAGCTTATATCTAATAACGGAGTCATACACGGTTAATAAAGATTTCCTGTCAGCTCCCCAAGCAGTACCTGCAAAGTACTTTAGGACATTAAATGGTTTATCACAACAAGCAATTAAATTATTAACATTGAAGTTAAAGCCCAATCTCCGACCAAAATTCAACCCCAGAAATTTTACAGAATTCTGAAAAGGTAACACCTGGTTATCAAAAATCAATTGCAAATCAGGATCGTTGCGAGTGGTAAAAGCTACAGCAGCACACTTAGGAATGGAAATTTAAATTCCCACTGCAAGACCCACCGGAGAACAGAATCAAGGGGTGCTTGAATTTGCCTAGGCAAAACTGTGCACTAAGGGAAGAGTGCCATGTTGCACAATTGTCAGCAAAGCATGAGTATGGATAATTCCTTGGGAAGGGAGCTGATGACTGAATATCATTGATTATAATGCTAAACAAAGTGGGACTAATTATATTTCCCTGAGGTACGATAGTCTGAGGGTAACACTCCTGATTAAATACACCTGTACTGCTGACGTCTTTTCTTAACTCAAAACCACCATCAGGGATAAGTAAAAAATAAAAACAACCATTCTATTACACTGGATATGACAAAGGCTTGATTCTCAGTATTCTTGGTTTCTTCCTTTCGTTTCTCCTGCCTGACTCGGGTGTTGATCACGTCGACCACCCAGTAGGGCAGGAACCCAGTCTCCAGAAGTCTCTGACGGGTTAAATAAAAGTGGCCACAGAAACGAGCACTGAGTCTAGAATGATGGATTATTTTTTTTGACAAATAAATGAGTGAATGTAGCAAACTAGAATAGATATAGCTGATACTGTCATGTAACTGCAGCTTAAAATATGAAATATTTTTGATTTATTATTACAACAAAGATGAAAACAGACGATATTATTCTAGAATATAAGAAATTTTTGTAGAAAAATAACTGTGTGAATATTGCTAACTACGATACTCGTATAGTTGATAATATTATGTGATTACAACTCAAATTATGAAATAATATTGATGTTACAACAAAGTAAAATGATACAAGCTATATTGTATTGGAAGAAAAAGTTTTGTAAAGAAGTAACTAAGTGAATATTGCAAGCTAAAACAGATACAGTTGATATTGTCAGGTGATTACAACTTAAAATATGCAGTGATTTTCATATTGCGATAAAGAAAAACGAAAAAAAAAAAAAAAAGAGAGATAAAAACCATAACACACAACACATAACTTTCTAAATGTTTGGGGTGCTGATATCCATTCCCTGCACTACGTTTGCACTTGTTCTTATCCTGGAAAGTCTGGATAATTTTCTTGGTATCGGGTTAGGTTTTTTTCTTAGTTGGTCAGTCTGTTAGGTTAGGTTTGATTAGGTTAAGTTATACGTGTGAGAAGAAACTGGAAAAGAGAATGAAAAACAGGGTCTGAGATATGTAAAGAAAAAATTAACACGTTTCCCAGAGTAAAAATACCGAAAGAAGTAAATGCAGTCTTTCAACCAAAAAACATGCATACAGATATAAAAATAAGATTGGAATTTAAGACTACCGTCTACACGACATATATTATTAATTGTACTGCTGGGTAAACACTGACACTAGGGATATGCACTGCCCCAGTTCTGTACGAAATAATATCGGTGTTACAGTTAGAATGTTCACCAAGGTTCTAAGCGTTGTTCATTTAGTAGTTTGAGTACACACACACACACACACACACACACACACACACACACACACACATACACACACACACACTTAGAAGGAAGATGAGCGAAATGGCAAGCATAGTTGTCAACCAAGACAGTCTTATGGAAGAGGTCAGAAATGATACAGAGACAATTAGGCAAACAAGCAGTCTGATGGATCAGGGCAATGATACTGAGGAGAAGATAACCCGGGTGAATAAAGCGATGCAAAGCTAAAAAATGATGTGGAAACTATGTATGATGTAATGGTGAAAGTAAAGAAAGACTTAGAAACGAGAGTTGAAGAAAAAAACACTAAAAAGAAAGTGAAAAAAAATCCAAACCAATCCAAAATGGGTCAAACATTCAGCAGATACAAACAAATCTATAGTAATCACTGGTATAGATGAGGAAGAAAAAAAAATAACAAGATTTCGATAGACAAAAAGGAGATGGGAAATATAATGGGCATACTGAAGGAAGTATCAGAGGAAATCCGTAAAAAAGACATAGAGGAACTCAATAGGCCAGGGGAATATGAGAGAAATAAGTCAAGGCATCTGAAATCAACATTCCAGAGTGTAAACACCGTGGAGGAGATACTAAAAATGCAAACAAACTTATGGAAAAAGAGGAATTAAAAAATGTATGAATAAATTGATGCCTAACTCAAGAGGAACTGGCACAATAAAAAGAGAAGAGGGAGGAGGCAAAAACAAAGAACGAGGGAAGATCAGATATAGAAAAGAATATATTTTTTACAAAGTAATTGGATTGCAGGTACGAAAGTGGTATATAACCATCTATCTATCTATCTATCTATAGTCCGAAGCCCTAATCCCGCAAAGGGTGGCCGCAGACAAAACGCCTCCAAGTCGCTCTGTCACCCACCATTTGACTACCCTCCCCCCCAACTCACCCCTCTCTCCCTCATATGTCTCTCAACTCCATCCCTGCACCTCATCCTCGGTCTACCTCTCCCTCTCCCTCCCTCCACCTCACCTACATACACCCTCTTAGTCAGTCTTTCATTCTCCATTCTCCTCACATGTCCAAACCACCTCAGTGTATTTCTCCTAATCTTCTCAACCACATCCACATCCACCCCACAGCGTTCCTTCACTTCTTCATTCGTCAACCTGTCCCTCCACGTCACTCCACATGCTCCTCTCAAGTAACTCATTTCCACTGCTCTCACTCTTGACTTGTTCCCCTCTTGCAAGGTCCATGCCTTGCTTCCATACGTCAGGGTAGGGATCACAATACTATCATGCAGTGACTTCTTAACTTCCATACTCACCTCCCTATTTCTCATCACTGCTTTCAGTGTACCAACAACCTTCCTTCCCTCCTGTACCCTTTCATGCACTTCATCCCCCAAAGTTCCATCCTTACTCATCACACTACCCAAGTACTTGAATGCACTCACATTCTCCATATCCTCACCATCCAACCTCACTGCACACTCTATGACTTCATTCCTCTCAAACACCATAGGAGGAAGTAGACCCAAGTCATAACAAATAGGTAAACAAGATGATTAAGTTGATGTACTCAATGGTATATAAATTACTAAAAGATGAATGATTACATCAAAGAAAAGGAACCACATATTATTTGCCTAACTGAAACAAAATGAACACCAAGGATATCAAACGATACCCTAAACCTAGAGGAATACAATATATGGAGAAGAGATAGGAACTTAACAAAAGGATGATGAATTTTAATATTAACAAAGAAAAATTTACAAGTCAAAGCAATAGAATTACATATACCCTTACAAGCAGAACTTATTACAATAGAGATTAATACATCTGAAAGGAAAGTAACTGTGGCAAACTTATACATGCCACCCAGATCAAACACCTGGGAAAGAGGCGAATATGAAGACCTAGCAGATATTACAATTCAGAGTTTAAGAGCATTATTACATAGGATGGGTGAGAAATCTGAAAGAATTATACTAATTGGAGATTTCAATACAAATATAAATTAGAACACTCTAAACATAAAAACCCATAAAAGCTGTTGGGACCAAAATCTGGATCTTGAGCAGGAGTTTTTCCTAACACAACATATAAAGGAAACCACCAGAAAAAGAGGACTTGATGTACCATCAGTCTTAGATCTTACATTTATTAGGAAAAAAAATGATATTGGCAATACAATGTATCACCCTCCATTCGGCAAAAGCGACCATGCAGTATTAAACTGCAAATTTAGGATTGCATATGACATAATTAACAGTAATGAAAGTTACGAAAAGAGCCTGGACTACAAAATGGGCAACTACCATCACCTAAAGAAGTCCTTCTCAGAAACAGATTTGGAAAAAGAGCGTAGAGGAATAAATTTTATATATATATATATATATATATATATATATATATGTGAACTTTATGAAATAGGAGTCCGAAATTACATCCCACAACATGAAGATGCAGAAATAAAAATAAAATGGTTTAATACAGAATGTAAAAAATCAAAAGAAAAAGAGACATTGTGGAATAGATTCAGAAGACACAACAGTGAGAGAGCACACAATAACGATAAACAGACAAAAAACAATTACCTTACACAAGAATAAGGAGAGAAGCCCAAAGATAGTTTGAGGAAGACATTATAAATAAAAGCAATGATCAACCGAAGCTATTTTACAGCTACTTCCGAAGCAAACCCAAAGTAAAATATAGAGTACAATCCATTACAGATGACAGGATCACCTACACAGAAGAGAAAGAGTTTTGTGAAGCATAAATAAAAATTTCCAATCAGCTTTTACAGAAGAAAAATATTTTGAGAGGGATGATATGGAACATGCATGCCCACACATAATACAGATATACAAACATCAGAAAAAGAAATACAGGAGGAGTTAAGTAAATTAGACAAAGGAAAAGCAAATGGTCCTGACGAGATTTCATGTTGGGTGCTACATGAATGTGCAAAGGAGTTAAGTAGACCAACACATTTAATATTAAAGGGATCTTTGGGTCAAGGTAAACTACCTGGTATTTGGAAGAAAGCAAACATTGTTCCCCTATTCAAGAAAGGGAATAGACAAAATCCAGTCAACTACCGACCAGTATCTCTCCAGGTACTGGAGTAAGAAAAGTTTGGGTAAACCTCTACAAGAACAAAATTTGATAACAGAAAGGTAGTTTGGTTAAAAAAAAAAAAATCATGTGTCACTAATCTACTAAGCTATTATGACAGAGTTGCTGAAACATTACAGAAAAGAGAAGGGTGGGTGGAGAGTATCTATCTAGATTTCAAGAAAGCATTTGACAGATTACCGCACCAAACACTTTTAGTGAAAATGCAGCATCAAGGAGCATATGACGCATACTGTACTGTTGGATGCCAGGTTTTCTCAGAAAAGAGGAATGGGGAATAGTATTAAGGGGAAATTACTCATCATGGAGGGAAGTGACTAGCGAAGTTCCACAGGACTCAGTGTATATAAATGACAGACAGTATCATTGGAAATGAAAGCCATCTAAATATGTTTGCTGATGCAAAAATAAAAAGGAGAATTACTAATGAAGTAACATGTGGCAAACGGAAACCAATGTGGATAAGTCTCATGTAACTGAGTTTGGTAAAAGTGGAAAATCCAGATTGGGATTATAAGTTAGGAAGTAAAACCCTACACATATCAGAAAGAAAGACCTAAGTGTGATTATCAGATATCTCCGGCTGACCATATCAATGAGAAGGTACGGAACATGTATACATTTCTTGCAAATATGAGAATAGCATTCTCATACATAAATGAAGCCATGCTAAGAAAGATAATAACATCATTCATCAGACCAACCTTGGAGTACGCATAAGGAGTCTGGAATCCTCATCTCAAGAAACACATATATAAGATTGAAAAAGTACAAAGGGCCGCTAAAGGATGGGTACCAAGCTTCAGGGATCTAAGCTACGAAGAAATACTTGAAAAACTGAATCTGCCAACACTGCTGTACAGGAGAGAAGGAAAAGGAGACATGATTATGCTATATATATATATATATATATATATATATATATATATATATATATATATATATCAGCGGAGGAGAAAATAGACATAAATGAGTATATAACTTATGGGGAAACATCAGCAAGAGCACGCTGCAAAAAAATGCATAAAAATAGAGGTGATAAAGATGTAAAGAAATTTAGTTTCCCAAATATGGCATTTCATAAGTGGAATGCGCTACCAAATGAAATAGTGTGCGTCAAAACAATTCATAAATTTAAGGATATGTATGATTAAAATGGTTTAAAACACGTGACAGTACGAGCTTGACTCATTCCTTTAATGATACAATAAGGTAAGAACACACACACACACACACACACACACACACACACACACACACACCTCATTATGAAGGGAAGTGACTAACAGAGTTCCACAGGCTCAAAGCTGGCACCAATTATGTTTTTAGTCATCATCATTTTCATGATGTCCAGACAGCCCAAATTTGCCCAATCCAATTGGCCACGCTTCCATGCACTCACCATTCAAGCCCCGGGAATTCTGGCTCTATCTGATGTGCCAAAAAAATTCACCACGTTCTGTAGTTTGATATAAACGTATCCGATAGTCAGTTTTTAGCATATACAGTAAATATGATAACGACAGCAACATTGGAAGTGGAATGTATCTATATATGTTTGTTGATGATGCAAAAATACAAAGGAGAATCACATACACAGTGTCTTGCAGAGAGCTACAAGAAAACTTAAATATGCTTCATGAATGAAGCAATAGATGGCAAATGAAGTTCAGTGTGGACAAATGCCATGTAATTAAGTTTGGTAAAAGTGGAAGAACACCAGTTTGGAATTACTGTATAAGCTTGGAAGTTCAACCCTACACATAACAGAAAAGGAGAAGGGCCTAGGAGTGACTACAATAACATACTATGTCCGGCTGACCACATAAATGAGAGGGTACGAAACACGCACGTATTGCTTGCTAATATGAGAATATCATTCACATATTGAAATGAAGACGTGCTGATAAAGATAATAACATGATTCATCATACCACGCCTGGAATATGCATCAGTGGTCTGGAATCCTCATCTCAATAACATATACAGTAGATAAGACTGAAAAAGTACAAAGGGCTGCAAAAAGATTGGTACCAAGCTTAAAGGATCTAAGCTATGAAGAAAGACTAGAAAAACTGAACCTACCAACATTACAAGAGAGATGGAAAAGAGAAGTAATGATTACTCTGTATAAATGCATCTTAGGGAAAGAAAAAATAGACATCAATGAGTACAAAACCTGTGGGGAGGCATCAGGAAGAGAACACTGCAAAAAAAACAAAAATGCATAAAAGTAATGGTGACAAACACGTAAAGAAAATTAGTTTCCCAAATAGGGCAACTGATTAGTGTAATACACTACCGAATGAAATACTGTAGTGTGTGCCAAAACTATTCATGAATGTAAGGATGCTTGATAGAAATGGTTCAATACGCAAGACAGTACGAGCTTCACTCATTCCTGCAAAGATACAAGTAAGAACGGTTAGATAAGAACACACACACACACACACACACACACTGCACGTGCGAAAAGGTATGAACAGAAAAGTGTGTCGGATCTTTGAGCTTAAAATATAACCTGAAACTGACGGTAATGCCAAATACTAGGGCATACTTGGAGTGCTGAAGTGAATGAGGATAGCTAGTAAATCAGCGTATTGTGTGTCCACCACTAACTCATGCATACTGTAGTTAGTGTAATATCAGATCACTAGTCTCTTTATCCCCCTGGCGAGAAAGAGGTGGAAAACAGGGTATGTGCTGGAGCAGACTAATGGATAATGGCGGTTCAGCAGTTGTGTGTGTGTGTGTGTGTGTGTGATGAAACGTCAATATCTGCTACCCCAGTCTTTCTCCAGCCTTGTCCTCCATTTCCTCACCATGGGAGTAAAGAAATTAGTGATCGTGATAGTCCTCTTTTTTTTTATGGTTCTCAAATGAAAATGTTTTGTTAATTCTCTGTTCCATGTTTCTGCTGGTATTGTTTTTCTTTTTTTTTTTTTTTTTTTTTTTTTTTTTTTACCAGCGCTCCATACCACACCTGGACGACATAAAATCTGAATTGAATTGCCTGAAATTACCTTCGCATATGCAAATATAATGAGAAGTACCGTCGCTGCTCCTGCTTCCTTCTCCGATCGACTTCAAAGATTGATGTGGTTAATCCGCAGCAACCAACACTGATGAATTTACTGAACACAGACCAGTGTCAGCAGTGTCAGTTACCCCTTTTTCAGATTCCGATGATGCTTTTTGGCTTCATTTCAAATCCAACCTCAGAAATTCTGATCCATTTTAAGATACTTTTGTAAAGAATTCACCATAAATCACGTTTACGTATCATAACAACGAGACTAGGGCATGATGTCGCACTATGCTTGTTCTGTGTGTTCTGCATGGTTTAAACAAGATGTATATTTGTTTTTTGTTTTTTTTCTAAATATTTTTCTACGGTAAGGTAC
This sequence comes from Coenobita brevimanus, assembly GCF_032717465.1. Classification (NCBI taxonomy): domain Eukaryota; kingdom Metazoa; phylum Arthropoda; class Malacostraca; order Decapoda; family Coenobitidae; genus Coenobita; species Coenobita brevimanus. The sequence goes on along the minus strand of NC_136986.1, from coordinate 9,844,644 downwards.
AAAGTTTTTGGTTTTCACCTAATGTCAACTAGTCATTCTGACTTTTGATTTTCTTAATCCTTTTTGAATATAACTATTCAGCTGCAAATAACACCGCAACTAGCATCGTATCATAGAAAGTGTATTTCAAAGAAAAGGATCGTAAAGTGAATAAGCAGTCTAGAATCATAAACAATTGTGCATCTTTTTCCTTTCGCTTTACTGTGCAATAAAATTCGGAAATAACCATAATTTGTATATCACTGTAAAAGTAATTTATGCAGTTTTGCATGGTTTAAACTAGATTTATATATTTTCATTTTTTTTCATTGAATATTTTTCTATGACAATTTATAACATTCTTGGTTTTCACCTAACTTCAACTCGTCATTTTGACTTCATCTTTTTTTTTTTTTTTTTTTTAACATACTGCGATAAAGTACCACTATTCAGCTTTAAAATGACACCAAAACCAGCATTCTATCATGAAAAGCATACTTACATAGAGCAATAAAAAAAAATATCACGGCACAAAGATGTTGGTCAGCGCGAAGATGTGGGTCAGTGCGAGGCTGACTCTAGCCCAGACATAATCTGCCCGGCCCAGAAACATGATAAGGTCCACCACAATGATTTTCAAAGTCCATGAAGAAAAAAGTTGCATGTGTGACAGCACTTCTGAAACTGACTGTACCTGTGCTTAGTATCTCGAAGCAACATTATTAGATTTTCTATTAAAGCTTCAAAGTAATTTTATGGCCCAGGAAGTGTATGAAGACAAGCATGGAACCACCAAATACCAAAACAACCATCCAATTAAAGCCATAGGTTCTATGCAGTTTCAAAGTCTGTTACAATACAGGGCAAATTCAGTTCGAATATGTCCTCCAACCTGTTACACTTGCCAGAGAGAGAATGAGTGCTTTAGGCTAAGTGGGTATACTGTTCCAGAAACAAATGTTAGGAAACGTTTTGTTGCCCTCCCTGTATTTTTTCTAACACCAGATGAAGTTACTCTGCTTATTAGAGATTTTCCGAAGTGTAAGGTAAACTATAACATTCAATAATCCCTTAACCCGTCACGTCCCGAGGTTTTCCGCACCTCCGACATCCCCCAGTCCCGAGGTATTTTCGAAAAAAAAATTTTTGGCTAAAACCTTTGCTTTTGGTGAGAAACATCGAAATTTCATAGAGAAATCGCTCACCTGAGGTTTAAAGTGCCCAATCCAGGTAGGAGTTCCTCCTTACCTGAGTGAGTTTTCTAACATGCTGGCACCAAAGAAAACGAGTTCTATGGGAGGGTAACTATTTTATCCACTCATAAACGGTATTTATTTATTTACTTGGTACGAATGTATATGTAGTATGACAGTATATTGGTTTTCAAGCAGTAATAAAGGCATTATAAGCATTGTTTCACTCACTAATTAATCACCATACCTGACCTATTTTTGCCACACTACCTGATCATTATTTCTGGCTGTTTCTTCTTCTAATGCTATGTAAACATTGTCCTCCACATTGTCATCGATTGGGGAATCACTCTGGCCCTGAATAACTTTACTAGCCAGGCCACTGGTAACAGGTCCTTTGCCAAGACAATGGCGTGAGGGGGGGAGGGGGGAGGTTATGCAGTGTAAGGCATTGTCCCTGCTTGGTATCTTGTACAGGAATAGAGGAAGGTGTCCCGTGTATACATACGAAAAATCACGGGCGAAAATTGAAAATTGTGCAAATTAGGTACCTTGCAATTGCACGACGTACTGGTACGTCGCCGGGACTGGCAAATGCAAATCGTTGCAATGTACCCATACGTCGTCGGGATGGGGCGGGTTAAGCAGCAGGGTGCACAATAATGCTGGAAAAAAAAAAAAACAGAAGATTACGATAAATAATATAAAAGATACAACCCTGACTCAAGAAAATGTGTTGCATAAAATCGCCTGTAGGTAGAGATAAATGTGCAAAAAGAAGAAAGAAGGGAAAGGAAGAAAACTCCGGGGAAAGATATAACATCGTTAGGTGGTATCAGGACTATAGTCTGACAGATCGAAACGTAGGGTTTTGGTGGAGTCACCCCCTCCCTGCACTGTTGCCACGTTTCCGAGCTGACCTCTCCATCAGCGATGACCTTGACACTGTTTCCCTCTTGTGATCTCCGTTTTTCTAATACCCCCTATACCCCTGCCACCAACACCCCCTATACCCCTACCCCCAACAACACCCCCATCAACAACACCCGCTATACCTCCACCACCAACACCTCCTATAAATATAGACCCCCACCATCAACACCTGTATAATAATTAGCCGTTGATAATTGCTATACTTTTATTGAGAGCATACATTCTACCCTATTGCTCAAACTCCCTAATCTTACAATCCCATCTGTCTTAATCCTTCCCACTGCCTTCGTTCCTAAATCCCTTAATTGATCTATTTTTAACCTAAGTGTCCCCACACCTTTTAAACCATTTACCTCTCTGTCACTATTCTCCACCATATGTATCAACTTGTATTATATTGTGTATAGAACTTTCATACTGTATGCTGTACTACTGTATAATGTATAAGAATACCCACTGTTTAGTGGAAATAAAGTTTTATTATTATTATTATTATTATTATTATTATTTCTCTCTCTCTCTCTCTCTCTCTCTCTCTCGCTAGATTTTGTTATGTGTCATCCATGGTTTTTTACTTCCATTTTTATGTATGGATTATAATTTTGACTTTATTTCCGCACCACCCTTGAGGTAAAAGTCACGGCGCGTTTTTTTTTATAGAGGTTTCCCCAATAGGCCTAAATCCTGTAGGGGGTTGGTGACCTCCCACAGCGTACACACAAACACGTGTCGCGTGAGTGCTGCCACCCCAGAGCTGTTTGATATATTTATTTTAATTATGAAAGGATCGCCTCTTCCCACTTTTATCCCTTCAAATTTTCTTGCAATTATACTTGCTAAATTAATTAGCAATGTTAGAAGTGTTGGGGAAGTAAATAATAATTAGAATATTTTTAGAGCAACACTGCCAAATTTTTATGCCACGTTTCTCTATTATCGTATAATATAGTATGCAGAATAGTTTTATTCTTCCTTGATACATGTCAGCACTTTCATTACAGTTATATTAGTATGAGTTATGTTTATGTATCATTCCTACTACACAAACCACAGGCGTTATACATCGTAGGGTTAGGAAACATGGCAATAGTGTAGGGAGGGGGTGACTCCACCCAAACCCTATGTTACGAGGAGGAACACTATAGTCACTCATTTACTGAAGCAGAAAGTGTTGCCGGAGAAGAGTCCATACTTAGAAGTGTCGATGTGGATGAGGGAATAGCTGATGTGGTCAGTATATTAGGTGGTCACCAGGATTCTCATGTAGTAATCACTGTAAACGAAGGCAAAACAACCACCCCAGTACCAGCTTCATCCCGTCTTGTATACTCTGTGCCTGAGTAAATAGTTAGGGATATCTGAGTACAATGCTGTAAGTGGCCATAAGAATAAACGAAATACTTTTTGAACTAATTTTCTACATACATTTGAATTATCATGTCTTGTGTATTCCGATATAAAATATGTTGACAGAGAATTGAATGCCAGTAACATTCATATAATTAGACTTGAACGACACACTGTCATGTGAGTATTGCAGAACTCCCGCCTATCAGAATTCTTTTACTCTCTGAAAAACCTCTCTTTGGGACTCACTTCCCTGGATTAGGTTCCCCTAGTCGTCAGGCCACATAAGTTGAAGTCCAACTGCTAGTTTTTTGTTTGTTTGTTTGTTAAGGAATGGAGGACAACTGTAACTTTGTGTGCCTGTGTGTGTTTTACTTCCTCTGTTCATGATCTGTAAAAATTGGTTTCTTTTTCACATCGCCCACAAAAAGTGACATTGGATGAACTTCAAAGAGATTGTCTGTGGAACATTCAGTTGCATGCTATTTATGCAGAGTATGGCGATATTGCAAGGAATAATATAACACAGATGTCGGTAAGGTGTAATAAACAAAATAAATCACTTGCTGTAGAAAGAATGTTAGGGAGCTTCCTTACCCGAGGCGAAGGTGGGCTCATGTCTTGTACACATTGGTCCAGGACAAAAGGGGAAGTCTGAGGGTAATATGGAAGTGATTTAAGGAGGATTAAGGAACATAAAACGGTAAACTGTCTGAACGTAACACAGTAAGGAAAACATGCCAAGATGGTAATGATGATGGTGATGATGGATTATGGATGATGATGGTGATGATGGATTATGGATGATGAGGGATGATTATGGAAGATGGATGATGATGGATGATGAAAGATGATGATGGATGGTGATGGCGTGATTAACCCTTACACCGCGGGCTTGTTTTGCTTTGACCTGCGGCTCCCACGAGCATATTCGCGCTCTGACAGACTCTAAAAATATTTGCCAAAAATCAGTTATTAGTCCTAGAATATAATAATTAAATATGCCTATGGCACATGCATTCAGCTTTCTCCTGGAATGTTTGTTGAGCCTTCGTCGAGTACCGTAGGACTTGTGGAGACCTCTGAAGTTGGGTAACGAAGTCTCCACTTTACACTTCCCGACAACCCGTAATATGATTACCACAGCCTGATATTATCACTAGAAACACTATTCTATGATTCTCAAATAGTTTGGAATCCATACTCCCCCTAAAAAACACTGTGAAAGCAATGAAAATTACGAGGGAGTATGACCTTCCCACTTCCGATCGTTCGCCGCTGGTGTTCTGTCATTTATTATTCATAAAACTCCTCACACTATATTTCTATTACTATATAACACTTATATATATCTGCACTCTTTATCCATAAGTTTCCTTCAGTAATAGTAGTTTATTGTCACTGTAGGCATTCAATTTCTTTCAGTAAAATACGTAGCATTCACTTTCTCGTCCTGTATACTAGCAGTGAGAGTGAATGTCACTTTCACCTTCACTCTCATAACTCATAGTATTCATACATGCTAGAGTGAAACTTTCACTTTCATTACTCCTAGTATATATACTCGTATTCTTATAATACTGCTCATTTACATTTCTGTTTACATTCTCTATTTTATTTACATTATTTACATTTCTATTTTATTAACAGTGTGTTAGGCAATGTCACTTGCAGTAACTTATAAAACTATTTTCCACTGTTGCTTTCACTTGCTGTTTACACATTATTTACACATTTTTACATTTCCACTTGCACTGTTTTACTCACCAGAAAGATCATAGGCACTCTCTATCATTTGTCAGCCCTTTACCTCTTTCCACACGAGGTTTAGTAGGGGGTAGAGGTCACAGGGCCCTTTGCATGGGGCTAAAAAGCAGCGGAATTTGACAGGCGCGAATCCGAAGTACTTTCACCTTGAAAGACATCAGTGAACTGATAGTGGTGGCCTCCTGACGCCTGACTAGGGTGAGTGCAATACTGCTAACTTCAGCCTTCTGAGACCTGCTAATATATATAGCAATAAAATGATTGGCAGGAAACCAAGACAATACATAATAAATTAAGTAGTTCCAGGTGAATGTAAATATCACTTAGGCTTCTCCCTTCCTTTCTTATATATATTTATATTACAAAAACAGATTATACGGCATATTTCAAGGGGAAATAAACAGCGAAAATTAGTGAACGAGTGCACGTGAGGTGTTGTCAGGTGATAATTAGCCAATTCTAGGTGTATTGCACTCTCACTTACCTTATTTCTTTCTTGTATATATTATTTGGTATAAGAATAGGGCATAGGGCTTATTTCAATGGGTGAAATCAATGAAAAATTCCAGGGAAGATTTACTTAGTGTAGCACGGCCAGGTAGGCAAGAGGAGAGGGTAATGGAGGGGAGGTAGGGAGGGGAGTCAAGAACGGGGAGAAGTGGCTAAATTGTCAACAATGGATGGGAGTACAGATGAGATTAGGAGTGCTGACTAGTGTTGGACAATGGCAGTACTGATAGATGATACAAGCCACCACTTGAAAGCCTGGGCGAATTCAAAATAACACAGAATCACAAGAGTGACACCCCGCGGTATGATCCCTTGCTCCCAAGCTTCATAAAAGTGATGCCCTGCAGTTAATGGGTTAAACCAAGGCTTTCTTGCTTTAGTCAAAGGATATGAGAAGGGAATGTATGATTCCATGCCTGAGAGAATAACCACTGTAATGTGCAAGGCACACTCAGATGGCTTCCGGCCATGGAGGCAATAATCATTCCATGGAAAATCAAAGAAGTACTGCCTGAGGGCCTCCCAGTCTGCAGCTCCAAAGTGCCACAGACGACGTTTCTTTGGAGTGTCTGCACGCCATACCAGAATGATAAGACATGTTAAGGTAATAAGGTTGTGATCAGAGGAGCCCAACGGAGGGGAAATATTAGCAGTGTAAGCAGAGGAATTAGTTGTAAGGAAGAGGTCAAGTAAGTTGGAGTTCTCTCCAAGGCGGTCAGGGATATGAATAGGGTGCTGTACAAGCTGCTGTAGGCCATTAAGGATAGAAAAGATGTAGGCTTGTTCACCAGGTGGATCAGAGAAAGGAAAAGAGAGCCAAAGGTGGTGGTGAACGTTGAAACCTCCTAGAATGAAGATTTTAGAGAAAAGAGAAATGGATTGAATGTGTTCCATTGTAGAAGTAGTATAGTCGAAAAAATTTTTGATAGTAGAATTAGGGGATACGTAAACAGTGCAGATATATTTAGTCAGAGAATGACAGGAAAGTTGAAGCCTGAGTGTAGAGAATTCAGAAGAATCAAGTTCAGGAACATGAGAGCAAGATAGGTCGTTGTGTACATAACACAACAGCCACCTTTGGCCTTGAAATGAGTATAGAGAAAGTAGGAGGAAACGGAAAAGGGTGTGTTGTCAGTTGCCTCAGACAGCTGAGCTTCTGTCAAGAAGAGAAGGTGAGGTTTAGAGAAGGAGAGATTTGCGCTTGTGGGCGCGATATTTCCTGAACGCTTTGGCGGATTTCAACTAGACTTTTATCAGTGATACAATATGAAGAGACAATAAACTGATTAGGCCAGCAAGGTCAAGAGATGAAAGGTAAAGCTCATATGGTTTTGGGCGTGATATTTCTTGAATCCCTCAGTGGATACAAACCAAACTTTCGTCAGTGATACAGTATGAAGGGTTGATTTGCTAATTAGGTCAGCAAGGCTAAGAGGTCAAATGTCAAGGTCATGTGGGTGTGGAGATGATTACTTCTCAGCTCCTATAGGGATTAAGACCAGACTTTTGTCAGTGATACAGTATGAAGCAAAGATGAACTGATTAGGTTATTAAGGTGAAAGGGTCAAAGGTCAATCTCCTGAACCCCTCAACGGATTCCGACCAAACTTTTGTCAGTGATACAGTATGAAGTGATGAACTTTTCAGGTCAGCAAAGTCAAGGGGGCAAAGGTTAGAGTCATATGTAGAGGACTTACTTTATTCTTTGTCTTACATCAACCTACAATGAACCCTGTCATGGAATTTGTATGGCATGTCAGTGCACAAGGCTCGGCACAGGCATACCAAGGGACGCTTTGCATTGACAGCTTGGGGCATGGGTACTTTACGTTTCTTTTTATTTATTTTTACATAATATAGAGCTGCTGTTCACAATAATGATTGACTGTGTACTAGATAGGGTTGCTAAAGCTGCAAGTGGCCATGAATTAACATTTCATGACAGATGAAATGTCATTATATCTGGAAGGACAGCACGTCTTTGTATTAAAGGTGTTCACATAGTATATTGCCCCTGTCTTACAATAGTGAATGGTGTACGCATTCAGGAGGGCCTCAAGTCTTGCATATGACCATGATTATAAATCGTGGGTATAGACAGTGGCAAAAATGTAGGAAAAATAATAGTCATAGGACGGAAAGGCTTGTGGTATATTGTTACGTCCATTTTTCAGTAATAATGGGCTTTAGGCAAGCAAATCAAGAATATTTTATGAACCTGCAAATGTTCTTAACAATACTTTGTGATTATAGACGGTAGCACGAATGTAATACAAATATGTAACTAAAACAAAAAATGTATTATGTCACTAATAGGCCTATTCCCATGTAAGGACTGACTGTTTGCTACCTCCAGGCTTGCTCATCTTGGCGAGTGTCAGAATTTGCAAATGGCTCTTAATCAACACCTCGTGAGACTA